>NC_085034.1:11259612-11603708 GCF_963692335.1 Osmerus eperlanus
ATTTGACGGTGGGGGGTTAGGGGGCAGAGGGGGCCTTACCTGGATAGTTTGGCCGAAGCGCCGGACGGCCCCATTCCTGACTGGAGAGATTAGGTTGGCTAGCGACGTCACCCTGCCAAGAGGACGGACGCGCTTGTTGCTGGGTTCCTGGAGTACGAGCAAGGACAAGAGAGAGAGCGATAGAAAGATTTAAAAAGTTGATCATAAACTCAGTTTACTGTGTGGCACAGGTTAAAGCTACAGTAGGCTAAACCGGAACGCATTCCCAAAAGGTGCTCTGCCATGAACTGAGGTTACATGACCTTAACGCCAAGTCTTGAGCTGCTATCAGGGAGGTCTTTCTTGACAAGGATCAGTGTCTGCGTGAGTGTGTAGGTGTGTGAGTTGGCTAGGAGAGCACAAAGACCTTCCCTTCCTCTCTCTCCCTCTGACTGCTGCTGGGCTGGAGAAGGGGAGTCAGGAAGCATGCCAGGAATGCATGAGACCATGCACTCAGCTGTCCAACAGTCTATCACACACACACCTAGTCAGCATTATGGCCTGACGACGGTAAACCTCCATGGCCTGGCTGTGATGACAAACCCCGCCTTGCCCCTCCCCCCTTCCCTGTTGTGTCTGTGAGTTGGAACAGGCCCCTGCAGACTTTGCGTGAGACCAGCACCACACCTGGGCCCTCCACCCCCTTCCCCTCAATCCCTCCATCCCCCAGGCCTGGCTCACTGCCAAAAGCCCAAACCGGCGAAGGCATCAAAGACTCACAGACCTGAGGTAACCATTTCAGAAAAATGAGATCTATTGTTCCCCCTCTCAAACAAAACACATGGTAGGGTGAGAAGGCCACAGCTATAATTATCGTCTTCTGAGGCGACGTTTCAGGTGGGTAGGGAAAAATATATCTTATAAAACTTGACATTAACCCTTGTGCTGCCTTCGGGTCACATGACCCAAAGGTTCATAACGAACCATCGTTGTGTTTACCCAATTTTACCGAATACAAAAACAAATAAAAAGAATTTTATTTTAACCTTTGCAATGTGGGGGGTCTGAGACAGCCCAACGGTTAAAAGGAAATGCTTCACTTTGTTTTTGTATGCGGTAAAGTTGTCGCAATACAACGGTGGGTCACAATGACTGATGAGCCAGAATGACCCGAAGATAACACAAGGTTTAATGTTTGTAAAAGTCCCATGGACTAGTTCTCCTGACTGGCCTTTTTTTTAACCTTTTTCTTTTTTACCTTGGCTCAGCAAATCTCAGCGAGACAGAGCAGCCATTTAGGGTCCCGGGCTGGCGTGGCGACTACTGCAGCCGTGGTTAGGTTATGGCCCGACGTGTCGTCTGTCTTTCTCCTGACATCTGCCAGCAATCACCGGACGAGCCCAGAAAAACTTGTAGGGCCCCGGCTCTTAGCCGAGCCAACAAACGAAGCGCAACCAACCGATTTGGACTGATGGCCCAGTTTACATTACTGTTAGAGTAGAAATCCGAAACACTGACCCGGTTTAAAACTGAGTAAACCTCTGATCTGGGGCTCTAGGTTAAGAGAGAGAGAGAAACGCTTTTGCTTTAAACAGCCAAAACTACGCAGAAACTAGACAAACTCGACGGACAAAAGAATTCAAGTGACATAAAGGGCTGGGTTTGCTTTCAAAGTCAGTGGGCTTGCAAAGTCAACATTGGAAACGTGTGTTGTCCACTGTCCTTTTCCTACCAGTTGGGTGGGGGACGACTGGAATAACAAAGGGTGTCTAGTCCTGCTCTTTGTACACCCACTTAGCGAGGGCAACATGACAGACAGATAGAGGACTCTATTCTTGGCAATCTGACTGTACTGAGCTCCCAGGAGACACTGTGAGGTCCAGCTCTCTCCAAGAAACTAGCCAGGGCCCAGCGTTGGTGCTTATGATCTGGTACTCCAGCCTCTCATCTCTCCCAAAACAGCATCAAATTCAGTCAAGGCCCCCGAAAAGATACCTTTCCTATGCCCTCAGTCATATAAATAATGTTCTTGTTGTTGTTCTAACTTAATAAAATAAAATCTGTGGCTAGCCTTGTTTCATGAAACTGAAACATTCAACCTTCCTTTTACAGGGCAACTGAAGAACCCTCTTCCAAAACACAACCACAACAGCCACAGAAGGGAAGGAAAAATGCAGTCTGTAGAGAACTGAGTTCTGCAGAAAGTCAGCCAGCCTGCCAGTCAGTAAGAACTACCTCCAGCTCACACAGGAGGAGGTTGAGCAGCACACCTGGGTTTGGTTTCACCCCCTCCCTGTGCCCCCCCTGTCCCTCTAATTAAGCCTGGACTGGAGGAATGCTTTCAGCCAGCCATGGAAGCACTCACACCTGGAACCTCTTCACCTGAGCACCCTGCTGAGGGGCTGTACGACCTACACCAACTACACACACACATACGTAATGATACACCCAATGGCAACTACAATTCTATGGTAATACCCTTTCCATGTCTGACACAAATACTTTGATCCATATAGATAGGGGATACTTACACCCCCTCCCTCTAAGCTGAAGTACCTGCTTAGGTAACTCCAACCAGACAAGGAATATGCAAAACCCAAGGGGAACCAATGTCCTCACTGCCCGGGTGGAAGGAAGCCATATAACTGGAGTTATCTGGAGTCAGTATCAGAAACACAGCATTCTGAAAACGGGCTGAACACGGTACGGCGCTTAATCTCACAATCACAGTTTGAGAATGCGCGCACACACACACCCACACAGAGCTATACTGAGCAGGGTTGGGGAGAGATAAGAAAAGGGCTAGGTGCTGATTGAGTCATAGATGTGATACAGGACAAAAAAGCAACAAGTTTCTGTCGGAATGACGATAAGTAACACTAAAGCAAGCACAAACTTCATCTTCCCTGGAATATCTCACCTCTGACTCTTTGTTGGCTTGGTTCTGGTAGTCTATCACTTGTAAAGTCCGTTTAGTGGGCACCAAGCTACCCAGTTCATCGTAAGCCACCATAGCTTTGTAGGAAAACAAAAAACGATCCACCTAATCCTGACGGTCAGATAAGAATATTCCACATGGAAATGCTTGTAAAAAAAAAAAAGATTTGTGTGAACGAAAGATTTTGTAAATAAGAACGCCCCTGTTCTTCCTCTGTTTTGGCAAGGTTCTTCGTAAAACTCCCCTTCACACACACACACACACTCGCTCATACTCTGTAAGCTTTGGTCTGAGGCTGGGGCAGAGAGGGAGGGCTTAAATATTGAGAATCAGGACTGGGATGGGCTTCCTGACTACGGTCCTCCCACTATGAATGGGAAAGGGGGGTGGGGGGGTTGAGAAAAGGATCACTTTACTGAGGAGTGTATTAAAGGAGTTGGTGATTGCTGCAACTGTAAACATTTAGTTTTGGTCTCACTTCCAGTAAACTTCAAAAGTATTCTGAAGGACCAGAGTTGAATCACAGAGCAATTCCTACCATTGTTGGGGGTGGGGGGGCACAGTTATAACATCAATGAGAGGAGCACACTCAACTACCAACTCTCTATCCCCAACATCAAACAGACACTTCCAGCACTGAAACCTGTATATTGCAGAGTGAGAGCGTACAGGAAGGTAAGCTAGGGTTAAAGGAGGCTTGTGCTGTGAAGATGGTTTTAGAGTACAACAAAGTGTAGCTGGCAAGGCAACTCTACAACTGGATAGAAAAGAATGTTGGATGGACTGGGTAACGTACCACAGTGTGAAGTTGGAAGTTTTGTAAAACTGTTTCAGTGACCTGCTGTGTGTGTGTGTTGGAGTAAACGGTTAGAACCAATGGGGATGCTCCAATTCGCCCTCACAACGTTGAGGTGTGAAGGAGGCCAAACGCTATGCAGCAAAGTGCATGTGTAAATGTGTGTCGCGACAGGGAGGAAAACATCCAGATGGTCGGAAAACAGCTGGCAGACACACAGCCCGGAACTAGCACCTTGTTCATTAGGATTGTTTTCTAAACGGTTCAAATGATCATGCGCTAGCGACCCTCTGAATCTGTGTCTGGTATCGATCACTTAAACAGCTGCCTTTCAATAAACTAGGCTCGGGGCTACAGCAGTTTTTACACATTACATTTAGTCATTTAGCAGACGCTCTTATCCAGAGCGACTTACAGTAAGTACAGGGACATTCTCCCGAGGCAAGTAGGGTGAAGTGCCTTGCCCAAGGACACAACGTCAGTTGGCATGACCAGGAATCGAACTGGCAACCTTCGGATTACTAGCCCGATTCCTTCACCGCTCAGCCACCTGACTCCTGACACATCTATGCCAGGTGAAATGCAATGACAATACACAATCATTGCGGGGTTGTTCAAAGGATGATTGAATTACGTGAGAAAATAACTTCTAAGGTAGGTGATGAAAATGGAGGTGAGGACTGAGGATGGAGTGTGTGCACACCGTGAAAGTAGGTCTGTGTCTAGTGGGAGCAAGAGAAGGCCATTTTGTGTGTTTGAAGTCCCAGACATTGCAGCCATGTCGTCCTCCCTGTTAGTCAGAGCAAGGGAGACAAGTGGGGGAACAAGCTCTCACTATTCTGGTCTGTGTGTGTGTGTGGCTGCACAAAAAACACACAACAAAACATGGCTGAACCTGCTTTTCCTGTAGGCCCTCAGTTACTCAGAGCAGCTGTATAGGTGTGACACACACACACTGTCTCTGTCTGTTAGACAGGAGCGAGTGAGTCACTTGATGGGCCCTCTTCACTCCGCCTTCCTGCCAGGGACAGACAGGTCCACAGACATGAACAGAACATCCACTTCGCTTTGGCATTGGGGACACCGCAGCCTTTAATTGGAGGTCTGGAAATGATATTAGATTCAGAGTTGAAACACACATACACACAGACAGCAGCCTTAGTGTCTGCACTGCCCTCTGGTGGAGGTTCCAGAGGCAAGGCCCTGAACACATTCTCAGAAAAAACACTTTACCTACCAATGTACGTATTTTGTCAGATAGAATCTGGAACAAAAGGGGCAGATGACCTCCAGTGCCCAACAACAACAAAAATATCAGCAAAGAATTTCAAGCATTCAGACATCCTCTGGTTACTCAACAGTTTCCTTAAGCGGGTTTTACTCAACGTTCACACCTACAGCTTCCTTGGTTGCTACAAAACAAAGAGAGGTAACTACGAACCACAGACTGGCAGTGACACTGATCACACAGATTGGATAGAAACAGTCCCAGACACACCTGTGGCTGACAGCCACATACATACAACAGCAAGCACATTTGCAGATACACGCAGGAAAAAGGAAAGTTCTGGAACCTAGCTAGTCAGCACACAGACCCATGGGCTGTGAGGGTGATCATTTTGTTGTTATCATTGTTTTGAATGTTTGAGGTTTCTAGGGAGTCCAGGAAAAAAACACACCTGTATCACGCTTGTGTTTGATTTCAAACAGTGTGGCACTTAGGTTTACCAAAGGTGCTGCATTTCAAATCATAGCTGCAACTGATAGGACTGGTTCTAAACTAAAGTCAGCCATGCCTACCCTAATTCAGCTCCCGAACACTGGACAAAAACATCATGTCTAGAGAGACAGGGTGGAATCAGACTGGCTGTGATAACGGGGAAGTGGGTGTGTTAATCATCTGAAATTGTCCAATCTTGAGGTGATGCAGCTGTGGGTCCAGCCTTAGCCCCCTTGGAGCCTTAGAAGCAAACATTTCAGTATAGAACAATGACAATAAAATAACTTGAAAACAAGATTATTGTTTGATGTTGCCCCGATTATATAACTTTTGATTTTGCTGCACTATTCTAGCTGAGATGTTGTTGTTGCACTGTAGCTAAAATGTGATTATTGTTCACCGTGCCTGGTAGTTGAGATGTGGTTACTTTGGTATGTCAGTGGTGGAATCAACTCCCCACTTCCATCAGAGACACTGACTGTCTCTCCACCTTCAAGAAAAGGCTCAAGACGCACTTGTTCCGGGAGTACAACGGTACTTAGGAATGGTTCGCTTGACCCAATGTTAGTTTCCTCAAGGATCACAATGACTCTTGCTTAGAGACTTGTTGCTCTTGTGGTTAGTGGTAACTGACTTAAATTTTTGTACTCGCTGTGATATATTGTTTTATTATTGTTGCTTGCTTTTTTCCACAGGTACACCTGCACTTATAGCAGTTCATGTTGTTTAATTGTAACTTGTTTAACTACATGCTCTTATGGTTCTTCCCTTTGGCACTTATTTTGGTTGTTCACAATGTGTGCTTCATGTTTTGGCTACTCGCAATGTTTTGTGGCTATCTCGTTGTTATGATCAGTGACCTATGCACTTTGTAAAGCTCTCTCTTGGAAGTCGCTTTGGATAAAAGCGTCTGCTAAATAAATAAATGTAAATGTACTTTGCACTGTGGCCATTTTATACAGACTGTTCCTTGAATCTGACCACTCAAATACTGTTAGAACTATGTACTTCTTATCTCTGATCTTCTTGTGTACTTTCTATTCGCTCTATTTGTATGTAGCTTTGGATAAAAGTGTATGCAAAATAAATCTAATGTAATAAGATTATTAATTGTTTAAGAGGAATAGATGCCATCGTTTCAAGGTAGAATAAACTTGACTCAGATTCTTGCTGATGAAGGATTCAAGAAAAAGCACTACCCAGTGAAATCAAAGCATGAGAAATCCATCCGTATCTGACATCCGAGGCGCCAAGGTGAATCAAGGTTAGATGTCCTCCCACACCAGGTGGAAGTGTGCTCAGTTTAGACATCGGTTGTGAAACACATGATCATTACAAAAACGTGTTGTTATGGGTTACGAATGTGGACCACCCCCCCACACACACCAGAACAATACATCCACAGTGCTAAGAGAGGAACACGGCATATCTCACAAGTCTTGCTCATCAACCTTCCAAAACAAACTTGAATAAACCATCATAAAAGCCAATGATATAACTCCTTAGAGATGAGTGGAAGAGTTTTTTACTTCCATAAAACATTGCCTTATCTCTTTATCTGATAGTTTTCGATGATATGGGTCTGCCAGGCATTTTCTTTTTATGCCATGATAGACATTTCAACAAAAATAAACAGCCATTTCCAAGATACACATTAAAACAAAAAATAAACAGAACAAGGCTTTGTGGATTGAGAAAAACAGGAAAGGATACATCAGAAAACGACCCTCCAAATTGAGACTTAACTGACTTTATGACAACACTGTTCTATTCTGAGCTGCAATTAGGCACCACTTCTGGGGAAAGAGAGTGTAGAGCTCTTGGGATACTCTTCGAAATGTATACTAAATTGACTTTATGACAATAACATTCTATTCTGGGCTGTAATGGCATAATGGCTGTCATGGTAACATTATATTCTGGGCTGTAAGATAAAGAGTGTGTAGAGCTCTTGGGATACATCGTTTCTGATGTGTGTTTTGAGTGGATGACTGAGAATGCTTTGAGCGGAAAGCTCCCGAAGCACAAGTGGACAGGTTGAGAAGATGGAAGCTCTTGTTTACCTTGATGTCAAAGCTACACACACTGACGTCATCTTCATCCTTGTCTCTGTACTTTCGCTTCTGTGGATGAGATGTTAATGGGAGTCAGGTGGCTGAGCGGTTAGGGAATCGGGCTAGTAATCTGAAGGTTCGATTCCCGGCCGTGCCAAATGAAGTTGTGTCCTTGGGCAAGGCACTTCACCCTGCCCGACATCCGAGAAGAATCCCCAAAAGAGAAGAGGGTAAGAAGTAGAAACCATAAAACGTACTCACCAACGGGATAAACTCATGACCCTCTGAGGAATAAGCAACACAAACAGCAAATGTTTACTCCTCGACAGGTCTGCAAACGCCTTTGTAAACCGAGATTTGTTAAAACGTTTGTTAACCAAGACCGTATATAGGTCGAGGTTTACAAACAAATCGTTTTGACAAATCGAGGCGTATTGCTGTATTATGTCACTGTCTGGTAAAAGCGAGCATCCTTTGTATTCATTTGTACTAATCACTTTTAGTATAACTATTCACTTCTGATTCTTGATTACGTTGTACTTGCTGTTATAGGCTACTTACTAAATGCACTATATGCCAATTGTAATATAATCGTCTGGTACATGAGTATAGCTACATTATTTTACAAATGTATATAAAAAGGCCCCTGCTCACAGGTCCCTCCTACCAGAATTCAACTTCTATTTCCCTCTCAGTAAACTACTTGCCACAGAACTGTTTTGTGTTTACAATCATATCCATTTTATAGATCCTGCTTCCCACAGCCTAGTTTGTGTCTTCTAACTTGCAATGTACAGTGCTTGGTTTTAGTACCTGATAAGCCAAGCCTGGACCTTCCCTTTGTGAATGGCTATAGTGAAAAACATCTAATAAATGATGACATTTTGATTGGTTCCATCACATTTATTTTAAACAAAAAACTATAATGATATATTTAACAAAAGGTAGAAAAAAAGAAAGTGATCATTTAAATAAGAGTTTTAACAAGTTTGAGGCTTGATCATGAAAACAGGTCAGGGATGTTTATGGCAGGCAGCACAGACATATTCCTCTCAGTTGGATTTTAGCACAACAGTGATGGAACCTTCTGAGGCAGCTGTCACAGCCAAACTGAGATTTTGGGTAAACTTTAAGATTAATTTGTGGAATGATAATGAATGATCAAACATTAGGAATGGCAAAAACTGTCACTGTCACCTATAATAACATTACCACTTACACAAAGAAATACTAATGCTTCATTATAAATGTGTCTAGTAGTGAGTGAAAAAAGTATTGTATTCAATACCAGTTGACAAACTATTACCCAGTTAGTGTCGCCATCCAGATTGGGGGGGGGGGAGGATTTCGGCAGGTATGAAAAAGTGTTGGCAAAATCCTACTCCCCTTCTAACTTTTACATTTATGCAACTAGTATCAAGAGCTTTTTATGGCACACTTTACAGGGCATGAGGAGCCACCAAAATAGGGTACAAATTTTAGGGAAATAGAAGTTGAATTCTGGTAGGAGGGACCTGTGAGCAGGGGCCTTTTTATATAGCCTACATTTGTAAAATAATGTAGCTATACTCATTTACCAGACGATTATATGACAATTAATTGGCATATAGTGCATTTAGTGCAGCTCCAAAGTACGTCTATTTTCTTGAGACAATCAGATTTTACGAGTAGCACGACATACAAATCGCATAGGCTCTCAAGTTCAGCACAACATAACTTACAGTTAGGTCCATAAGTATTTGGACATTGACACAATTTTCATCATTTTGGCTCTGTATACCACCACAATGGATTTGAAATGAAACAATCAAAATGTGCTTTAAGTGCAGACTTTCAGCTTTAATTTCAGGGTATTTACATCCAAATCAGGTGAACGGTGTAGGAATTACAACACATTTTATATGTGGCCCCCCCCTTTTTAAGGGACCAAAAATAATTGGACAAACTAACAATCATAAATCTAATTGTCACTTTTAATACTTGGTTGCAAATCCTTTGCAGTCAATGACAGCCTGAAGTCTGGAACCCATAGACATCACCAGACGCTGGGTTTCGTCCCTGGTGATGCTCTGCCAGGCCTCTACTGCAACTGTCTTCAGTTCCTGCTTGTTCTTGGGGCATTTTCCCTTCAGTTTTGTCTTTAGCAAGTGAAATGCATGCTCAATTGGATTTAGGTCAGGTGATTGACTTGGCCATTGCAGAACATTCCACTTCTTTGCCTTAAAAAACTCTTTGGTTGCTTTCGCAGTATGCTTCGGGTCATTGTCCATCTGCACTGTGAAGCGCCGTCCTATGAGTTCTGAAGCATTTGGCTGAATCTGAGCAGATAATATTGCCAGAAACACTTCAGAATTCATCCTACTGCTTTTGTCAGCAGTCACATCATCGATAAATACAAGGGAACCAGTTCCATTGGCAGCCATACATGCCCACGCCATAACACTACCTCCACCATGCTTCACTGATGAGGTGGCATGCTTTGGATCATGAGCAGTTCTTTCCCTTCTCCATACTCTTCTCTTCCCATCATTCAGGTACAAGTTGATCTTGGTCTCATCTGTCCATAGGATGTTGTTCCAGAACTGTACAGGGTCTTTTAGATGTTTTTTGGCAAACTCTAATCTGGTCTTCCTGTTTTTGAGACTCACCAATGGTTTACATCTTGTGGTGAACCCTCTGTATTTACTCTGGTGAAGTCTTCTCTTAATTTTTGACTTTGACACAGATACGCCTACCTCCTGGAGAGTGTTCTTGATCTGGCCAACTGTTGTGAAGGGGTTTTTCTTCACCAGGGAAAGAATTATTCTGTCATCCACCACAGTTGTTTTCCGTGGTCTTCCGGGTCTTTTGGTGTTGCTGAGCTCACCAGTGCGTTCTTTCTTTTTAAGAATGTACCAAACAGTTGATTTGGCCACACCTAATGTTTTTGCTATCTCTCTGATAGGTTTGTTTTGATTTTTCAGCCTAACGATGGCTTGCTTCACTGATGGTGACAGCTCTTTGGACTTCATATTGAGAGTTGACAGCAACAGATTCCAAACACAAATACCATACTTGAAATGAACTCTAGACCTTTTATCTGCTCCTTGTCAATGAAATAACGAACTCCCATAAGGGAATAACATACACCTGGCCATGGAACAGCTGAGCAGCCAATTGTCCAATTACTTTTGGTCCCTTAAAAAGGGGGGGGCCACATATAAAATGTATTGTAATTTCCTACACTGTTCACCTGATTTGGATGTAAATACCCTGAAATTAAAGCTGAAAGTCTGCACTTAAAGCACATCTTGATTGTTTCATTTCAAATCCATTGTGGTGGTATACAGAGCCAAAATGATGAAAATTGTGTCAATGTCCAAATATTTATGGACCTAACTGTATATTTTGATGAAATATATTAAATAGCCTACTGACAGTTTCCTCAACCTAGGCTTGTAAAAATCGCCTCGGTTCGTCAAACTACAACTAGCAATACGCTAAGAAGGCAGTGCGCGTTCACGCGTAGGGAAGTGGGATTCTGCGGGGGAGTGAGAATTCGGTCCAACACCGGCAGTAGAAGATGGAATCGCGATTCAAACAGTACCATCTGCTAACTGAAAATATGACCCCCAAAACGTAAATAAGCTTGACATTTATTTAGTGGAAAATCGCTCATTCATAAAAAGCTCACTGGTAGCGATCATTGTCAGTAACAACGCAAAATGCGATATAGCCCTGTGTGGAAAAGCTGCCCCGGTAAATTGTACTACTACGGTACAGTACTAGACTACTGCTGTGTTCGTCTTGGTAGCGATTGCGTTGTTTGAATTGGATTTAACGTTCTGTTGTACGGTTTAGGCTGAAATTAATTATTTTCATGAACAGATTGACAACGTTTAGGCTGTGGCAATGAAGTTCAGGTTAGTAGTTAAATAGACTTTTGATTTAAGTAAGGGGAGTGCCGAACATGTTCTGTCGCCGTTTGACTTCCTAAACAGCTGTGTAGATGTTTTTGTAGAGTCTCGCGTAGGCTACAGCTTTGCAGTGAGCTACAGTACACTGGTTTGAAACCACAGGTAATGGTAATTTCACCAACAAATCGTTTACTAATGTCAGAATAAATCCTACAATGAAAATGTATATGTGAGGAATGTTCATTTTAACGATTGAAAACAGATAACGCTACATCATAGACCACTGTAGTATGTGTTGCCCGGGCAACACAGGCTAATGTCGTGATGCTAATACTTCAGTGAAATAGTAGACTACTGTTTCCGAAAGTAGACGTACTTCCTTAATAATATCAGCTTATATTGTACATTACACATCACAATTGTGTGTCATATCACAAAGTAAAATGAGTAAATAGTTATCACCCTGGCCTCTTTGCTTGTGGCGTTTCTGCAGCTGCCTTGCAGTAAAGCTATAGTTAGCCTAGCTATCCCCCAAGTTAACAGATGCGAAACCAATGTTCTGCCAAAGGTAGTCACGCGTGTTTTAGTGACGTAGTGACGTTAGTAACGTCAGTGACTGTGGCTAGCAAATTAGCCACCGTTAGCTTCACTTTTCGCCACAAAAACGTAACTTGAGCCTAAACCATGCAACGGAACGTAAATCCCAATAGAAGCAACTCAATCGCTACCAAGACGAAACTTTTGACACCTAGGTTGTCTATGTAGGCCAAATATTGACTGAGTTTTAGGGGGGCAAAAAGAATAATAATAATATATATGTGAGAGAACAAAGGTTGTGCTCTCGTCGAAGGCTTGAGCACACCCAATAATTCATAGTGCAGTGTTGCCAATGTTGTCGTTGTCCCTGGTGAGTTTTTTATACTTAAATAATAAGATCATGCTACATCTAACCAGTGGATAATTTCTTGCAAGTGTGTCAAAGTGGTATTTTTACAGACTGTACCGTAGGCTTGAATAATAACCGAAGGCGTGAAGCTAGAGAGGATGCAATGGAAAATTTCCTACATAAGCTAGATCTACTGCTTCAAATTGAAAACGGAGACCATCTTTTGATTAAAGACAAGTTCCTTAACCTGTGTTGTCAATATCGCCAATAGAAAGTAAATACTCTTCAGTTACGAAGCATTTGTTTGTAGTTAGGTAATGAATGATAGTTATTAGACCGTATGTGACCTGGTTTCGCACCCATGATGACAGTAGCGTCACTAGAATGGCCATAACTAACAAAAGATCAAATATCGAATCTGTCCGCTGTTCTACATTGCCCACCTAATTGGGTGTGCTTTGCCTTCGGCAAGGGCACAACCTTTGTTCTCTCACATATATATTATTGGGTGTGCTCAAGCCTTCGGCGAGAGCACAACCTTTGTTCTCTCACATATATATTATTATAAATTTTTTTTTTTTTTTTTCTTTTTGCCCCCCTAAAACTCAGTCAATATTTGGCCTACATAGACAACGTAGGTGTCTATTCGTCTTGGTAGCGATTGAGTTGCTTCTATTGGAATTTACGTTCCGTTGCATGGTTTAGGCTGAAGTTAAGTTTTTGTGGCGAAAAGTGAAGCTAACGGTGGATAATTTGCTAGCCACAGTCACTGACGTTACTAACGTCACTACGTCACTAACGTCACGAAAACACGCGTGACTACCTTTGGCAGAACATTCGTTTCGCATCTGTTAACTTGGGGGATAGCTAGGCTAACTATAGCTTTACTGCAAGGCAGCTGCAGAAACGCCACAAGCAAAGAGGCCAGGGTGATAACTATTTACTCATTTTACTTTGTGATATGACACACAATTGTGATGTGTAATGTACAGTATAAGGTGATATTATTAAGGAAGTACATCTACTTTCGGAAACAGTAGTCTACTATTTCACTGAAGTATTAGCATCATGACATTAGCCTGTGTTGCCCGGGCAACACATACTACAGTGGTCTATGATGTAGCGTTATCTGTTTTCAATCGTTAAAATAAACATTCCTCACAAATACATTTTCGTTGTAGGATTTATTCTGACATTAGTAAACGATTTGTTGGTGAAATTACCATTACCTGTGGTTTCAAACCAGTGTAGCTCACTGCAACGCTGTAGCTTACGCGAGACACACGACAAAAACATCTAACTTACACAGCTGTTTAGGAAGTCAAACGGCGACAGAACATGTTCGGCACTCCCCTTACTTAAATCAAAAGTCTATCTAACTACTAACCTGAACTTCATTGCCACAGCCTAAACGTTGTCAATCTGTTCATGAAAATAATTAATTTCAGCCTAAACCGTACAACGGAACGTTACATCCAATTCAACCAACGCAATCGCTACAGTACCAAGACGAACACAGCAGTAGTCTAGTACTGTACCGTAGTAGAATTTACCGGGGCAGCTTCTCCACACAGGGCTATATCGCATTTTGCGTTGTTACTGACAATGATCGCTACCAGTGAGCTTTTTATCAATGAGCGATTTTCCACTAAATAAATGTCAAGCTTATTTACGTTTTTGGGGGCATATTTTCAGTTAGCAGATGGTACTGTTTGAATCGCGATTCCATCTTCTACTGCCGGTAACGTCGTAGAATAATCTTCAAAGGGGGTTCTTTATTAATGAATGAATGCAATGAGTAGGCTAAATGCCTGAAAATATCACGAGAAGGGAAAATTTAAAATGACGTTTAAGTCATAGAGATTAGGTCCATTTTTACACCGGTCTGCCAAATGTATTCGTTTTGATTCAACGATGAGGCTGCTGATCACCATTCCCTCTTGCAGGGGAAATGAGAAGACAACTATTTCATTCTACTCTTCACTCTTAGTATTTTGAGTTGTGAATGAGCAGAAAAAATTATGCTTTTAAATCTATGTAATCTTTATAAATAATAAGTAGGCTATGTATTTTTGACCTATGTGTCAAAAGTTTCGTCTTGGTAGCGATTGAGTTGCTTCTATTGGGATTTACGTTCCGTTGTATGGTTTAACCCTCGTGCTGCCTTCGGGTCACATGACCCAAAGGTTCATAACGAACCATCGTTGTGTTTACCCAATTTTACCCAATACAAAAACAAATAAAAATAATTTTCTTTTAACCTTCGCAATGTGGGGGGTCTGAGACAGCCCAACGGTTAAAAGAAAATGCTTCACTTTGTTTTTGTATGCGGTAAAGTTGTCGCAATACGACGGTGGGTCACAATGACTGATGGGTCAGAATGACCCGAAGATAACACAAGGGTTAAGTGGAAATTAAGTTTTTGTGGCGAAAAGTGAAGCTAACGGTGGCTAACTTGCTAGCCACAGTCAATGACGCTACTTACGTCACTAACGTCACGAAAACTCGCGTGACTACCTCTAGCAGAACATTAGTTTAGCAGCTCGTTAACTTCTGGGAGATAGCTAAGCTAACTGCTTTACTGCAAGGCAGCTGCAGAAACGCCACAAGCAAAGAGGCCAGGGTTATAACTATTTACTAATTTTACTTTGTGATATGACACACAATTGTGACGTGTAATGTACAATATAAGCTGATTTTATTAAGGAAGTACATCTACTTTCGGAAGTATTAGCATCATGACATTAGCCTCTGTTGCCCGGGCAACACATACTACAGTGGTCTATGATGCATCTGTTTTCAATCGTTAAAATAAACATTCCTCACAAATACATTTTCGTTGTAGGATTTATTATGACATTACATTACAAGTAAACGATTTGTGGGTGAAATTATCATTACCTGTGGTTTCAAACCAGTGTTGCTCACTGCAACGCTGTAGCCTACGCGAGACACTACAAAAACATCGACACAGCTGTAGGAAGTCAAACGGCGACAGAACATGTTCGGCACTCCCCTTACTTAAATCAAAAGTCTATGTAACTACTAACCTTAACTTCATTGCCACAGCCTAAACTTTGTCAATCTGTTCATGAAAATAATTAATTTCAGCCTAAACCGTACAACGGAACGTTGAATCCAATTCAACCAACGCAATCGCTACCAAGACGAACGAACACAACAGTAGTCTACTGTACTGTAGTAGTACAATTTACCGGGGCAGCTTCTCCACACAGGGATAGCGCACTTTGCGTTGTTACTGTTGTTAATTAATGATCGCTACCAGTGAGCTTTTCATGAAAGCGATTTTCCACTAAATAAATGTCAAGCTTATTTACGTTTTTGGGGGCATATTTTCAGTTAGAAGATGGTACTGTTTGAATCGCGATTCAATCTTCTACTGCCGGTAACGTCGTAGAATAATCTTCAAAGGGGGTTCTTTATTCATGAATGAATGCAATATGAGTAGGGTAAATTCCTTAAAATATCACGAGAAGGGAAAAACTTAAAAGGACGTTTAAGTCATAGAGATTAGGTAAATTTTTACACCGGTCTGCCAAATTTATTCGTTTTGATTCAACGATGAGGCTGCCTCTTGCAGGGGAAATGAGAAGACATCTATTTCATTCTACACTTCACTCGTATTTTCAGTTGTAAATGAGCAGCAACAAAAAAAATGCTTTTAAATCTATGTAATCTTTATAAATAATAAGTATGCATTTTTATATAAAATATACAGAAATATCAGTTGTAAAAATGTCATTCAAAAACGGACCCCTGTGCAACCGACGCAAGCAACCTTACAATTTCCCCATAAATTGTACCCTCTCTAGTTTTACTTTGTGATATGACACACAATTGTGATGTATAATGTACAATATAAGCTGATATTATTAAGGAAGTACATCTACTTTCGGAAACAGTAGTCTACTACTGTTTATTGGGTGTGCTTTGCCTTCGGCAAGGGCACAACCTTTGTTCTCTCACATATATATTTTTATAAATTTTTTTTTTATTATTATTTTTTGCCCCCCTAAAACTCAGTCAATATTTGGCCTACATAGACAACGTAGGTGTCAAAAGTTTCGTCTTGGTAGCGATTGAGTTGCTTCTATTGGGATTTACGTTCCGTTGCATGGTTTAGGCTCAAGTTAAGTTTTTGTGGCGAAAAGTGAAGCTAACAGTGGCTAATTTGCTAGCCACAGTCACTGATGTTACTAACGTCACTACGTCACTAACGTCACGAAAACACGCGTGACTACTTTTGGCAGAACATTCGTTTCGCATCTGTTAACTTGGGGGATAGCTAGGCTAACTATAGCTTTACTGTAAGGCAGCTGCAGAAACGCCACAAGCAAAGAGGCCAGGGTGATAACTATTTACTCATTTTACTTGTGATATGACACATAATTGTGATGTGTAATGTACAATATAAGCTGATATTATTAAGGAAGTACATCTACTTTCGGAAACAGTAGTCTACTATTTCACTGAAGTATTAGCATCATGACATTAGCCTCTGTTGCCCGGGCAACACATACTACAGTGGTCTATGATGTATCTGTTTTCAATCGTTAAAATAAACATTCCTCACATATACATTTTCGTTGTAGGATTTATTATGACATTAGATTACAAGTAAACGATTTGTGGGTGAAATTATCATTACCTGTGGTTTCAATCCAGTGTATCACTGCAACGCTGTATCCTACGCGAGACACTACAAAAACATCTACACAGCTGTTTAGGAAGTCAAACGGCGACAGAACATGTTCGGCACTCCCCTTACTTAAATCAAAAGTCTATCTAACTACTAACCTGAACTTCATTGCCACAGCCTAAACTTTGTCAATCTGTTCATGAAAATAATTAACTTCAGCCTAAACCGTACAACGGAACGTTAAATCCAATTCAACCAACGCAATCGCTACCGAGACGAACACAGCAGTAGTCTAATACTGTACTGTAGTAGTACAATTTACCGGGGCAGCTTCTCCACACAGGGCTATATCACATTTTGCGTTGTTACTGACAATGATCGCTACCAGCGAGCTTTTTATGAATGAGCGATTTTCCACTAAATAAATGTCAATCTTATTTACGTTTTGGGGGGCATATTTTCAGTTAGCAGATGGTACTGTTTGAATCGCGATTCCATCTTCTACTGCCGGTAACGTCGTAGAATAATCTTCAAAGGGGGTTCTTTATTAATGAATGAATGCAATGAGTAGGCTAAATGCATGAAAATATCACAAGAAGGGAAAAACTTAAAAGGACGTTTAAGTCATAGAGATTAGGTACATTTTTACACCGGTCTGCCAAATTTATTCGTTTTGATTCAACGATGAGGCTACCTCTTGCAGGGGAAATGAGAAGACATCTATTTCATTCTACACGGTGACATGGTCACTTTTTTTGGTTTAGTCCTTCCATGGCCAAACAAACCTAGAGGTGATGTGACCTCCTATACACCCAGTGAGTGATACCTAATTCCTAGGTGCCCTTGGGTTATATAAACCTAACTGCTTTGTGCCACTAAACTTGATAAAAAGGGGTATTCAGATTGTTACAGAATGAATTAAAGTTAGACTAATTACAATGACAAAGGCTTGCATTAACACTACTGCCAACAAAGACAGCTGCAGAACTGCTTATTAAGATAGGTTCAATGCGATTTCTCTCAGGTTGAAAATAACTGAGAAAGCCATAGACAGCTACTAGGCCTTTGATTAACCTCAGAAACAGTTGGGGTAGCACGCGAGTATCAGTGCGGTCTCAGTTGCAATTGTAGTAATAATGAGAAGTTTCACAGACATGAGATCATTATCGTACGCTAGTGACAAAGTAACAACACCACTTTCAATGCTTGGGCACTTCCATAACATTCAAGACACAACTTAGCAAAAACTCGCAGCAAGCAAGCCTGTCATATGAACTGCCCTGAGGGTTCATCTCCCTGACTATTATACTACATTTAGTAATTTAGCAGATGTTCTTATCCAGAGCGACTTACAGTAAGTACAGAGACATTCCCCTGAGGCAAGTAGGGTGAAGTGCCTTGCCCAAGGACACAACGTCATTTGGCACGGCAGGGAATCGAACTGGCAACCTTCAGATTACTAGCCCAATTCCCTAACCGCTCAGCCACCTGAACCCTAGCTCTGACCTGACAACAAGGAGCTAACAAGCCGAAAGAAACAGGCATGGCATTCGTAAAAAACAGCTTCCTGCATTAGAGAGCGAGAGAGGTAGGGAGACAGAGAGAGAGGGAAGAAAGAGATATAGCTAGTGTTCCCCTGTGCCTATTGTTGTTATAGTATACATATAAAAGGCACAATACAACCATGAACTGGTCTGCTGCCAGAATACACAAACTGGTCCTATTTATTAAGACAAAGCACTATAAAAGGTAAAAGAACAGAGGGAGGGGAGTTTTTGTTTCTTATGACCATCCCCCACACAGCTCAGACGAACGCCAGGGTTTCCCGCAGCACTTTTCAGTTAAGGTGCCTGCCTAAGCAACACACGCCTGCCGCCTTAACTACGTCGTAAAAAAAAAAAAATATAATATCCTGCGACATCCGCCGTTGCCCTATTTTCTCCCTTCCATTCCAAACCATGCACAACGCCGGTCTCCCTTCTCTGCAGAAAGCATTGGTCTATCGCACAAACTAGCACACCTAGCACACTGATCTGCTGCTGCTTGACATTGAGCTAGACACCTGAATCCAATTCTTGGTGTGATGAACACCCTGAGGCCACACTAACATAGTCTGATAGCACCAGGCATACGAAGAACACCGCCATCAGTCTCCTCTCCAAGGACTCACAGGCTAACACACACTGCCAGCACAGACACACACACACACACCTACCCCAGCCTCCACCCCCCCCCCCCCTCCTCTCAACCACATCAAAGATAAATACCTACCTCCCCTTCTTTGGGTTTCAAGTGAAGGGATGTTGATAAGAAGGGAGAAGAGAAAAGTTCAGAAGTTCTTTCTTTACGGTTGACTCTGGGCAGATTTGAAAAAAGGTTAGATAATGGTGGGGGAGTGTAATTTAGAGGAAAAGGTAACGAGGGCCATATGGTTCGCAGGATGAGCTAAGCGTGCCAGTTGAAGACGTTAGCAAATCAAAGGCTAGCGCTTGGCATCAGATGAAGTGGCTCTAGGGCCTTCATTCTTCTTTAACTCCATCCTTTACTCCTCCTCCCTCTGATGAACCATGTATAGGGTTTCAGCCAAAGCTTGCTCGGTAATAAACCGTGGAATGCTCGCAGCCATGTGAGTCTCCATCAACCCAAATATACATATATATTGTAATGTAGAGCCAACTTTGTTTGACCTGTGAGTTCTCAAGTTATATAACTTAATTACAGTATAGTAAAAAGTTCCTAATTGCTGTCTACTGTAGCTCAAGAAGTGAGCGCCTGCTTCTGAGGTGTGGGCCTTCTCCACAAAGTTGACGGTCTGAATGCGCAAATCTACTGCATGGAGGTGTTCACCCAAAGGATCTGATTATGCGCTGCCATGAGAATGACCAGGCCGGAGTGTTTCACTGGCTGCCTGAAACAACCCCAAAGTCAGATTGAAAACAAAAACTGTGTGTTTTGACAAAGGAGAGGGTGTTTCTGTGTTCCACATGCTGCATGTTGTCAGGCCCACCCAGTGGCTGACCAATGTCCATGGACAAGTGTGCATTTATCACGTGATATATACAAGCTAGCGAAATAAATATGATTGGTCATCTAGCCTTTTGCTGCTTCCTAAATAAACCCAGCATTATTCTTCTTTCTCTTTCCCCCCCTCCCTACCTCTCTGCAACTGGTTTCATCCCTATTTCTATGCATCCTCTGTCTTTGCCTCATACTGAAATAAACTGCAGAAGAAGGTAAGGAGAGTAGGAACTTTGAATTATCTTGTCTGGTGTGTTTTAAAAAAAAGGCAAGACCCCTCAAAATGCACCAAATCACTGGATCTCTCCATCTTAGAATGTTGAGAAGAAAAGGGATGAACGTTCATAGCCCCGAGCATGTCGCATCTCCCACTCTGCAGAACCTGAGTTATGTAAACAGGAGATTGGATGTAAGACAGCACATTAAGCACACCAGCTATCACGCTGTTTGGACGGATCGAGCCGGGGACCCTTATCCTACTCACAAGGCTGAAGTCCCACTGAGGTCCTGGAGTGAGGAAGGTGAAGGAGCTCCCTCTATGCAGCGGAGGCCTGTCCGGCAGAGATGAACAGGGGAGGAGGAAGAGCAAGTGAGACCGATGCAAGCCCTCATACACTTTCCCATTCCTCACATATTCTTTCACGGAACCTTTCAAATATTTCCTTCTCGCACTCATCGTCTTTACTTCATTTGTATTGGCCAGATTATGGCAATCTGGGGAATTTAGATAATCTAAACAGCCTGAACAGCAGGGATGCGTTCTGTCAGAAGAACACCATAGATTGCCCGCTGCAGGCAATTAGTGGAACTTTCATAGCAGCCAGCCCCGTCACACTGATTATAGTCTGCCAGTGTGATGTTGGATTGTCTGGCTCGCTTTCAAAAGTTAAAGTAGTTCCTGTCTTGCTCTGTGTTTGAGTTTTCTCTACTCTAGGTCTTCACGTTGCACCGTGGTGACAGATCTAAACTTCCGCTGAACGGAAGAGAAATGCGCCCTCTCTGAAAACCCCTCCTCACGTTTCAAAAAACTTCTGTCTGGTATGGGTGTGTGTGTTTCTGACATGCTGGTGGGCCTGTTGAGCCATTCCAGGCATTCTGTTGGCTGGCATCTTGTTGACTCCAGTGGCATTTGTCCACAGTTACATGGCACTTGTCTCTGTGTGCAGGACACAGCAGGCAGCTGAGGGGCTGAACACTGTGAAGGAATGACCACCTACCTTTAGGTCTATGCTCCGACTAAGTACCAATCGGTAGAGGGGGACAAGAAGGAATGTAGGCTAATGGGAGGGAGGTTAAAACAGGACGGCATGAAGAAAGATAAGAGGCAGGAAACATGAAGGAGAATAAAGAAAGAGTAATTCTAGGATTCTAGTGGCCAAGAATCCTAGAAAGATATAAGAGAATGGGGGAGAGAAAAAGGGATGTTATATAACATATATAGTTATATAACTATATAGTTAATAAACTGCTTGGTGAATTTATAGGTGAGAACTATTACGTAAAACAATTCCCAGTCAATGGTATCAGCTAAACAATGACTTGATTACCTGTGGAGTGTACCAATCATGCAGGAATAGTTCACACGATGCCCGGAGGTGAGGTTGGTTGTACATTGTGTCTGTGAAGGCCACCACCTTAGGGTGTGCACCTCAAAATGTTTGACATTCACATAAATGTTGTGTGCTATGCTAATTAAACAATTTGAACATGTCTCATGCAAGCTTTTGTGTGAAATAGTGTGCGGTATGCTACGGCAGGGTACTGTCTGCGGGCATTCCTCTGCCTTTGACAGTGATTGCTGTGACATCTGAAGGCTGTGGTGCAAAGCTATGTGAGGTGATCAGCATTGTGTCATTGTATACTCAGAGAACCTAGGGTGTGTGTCTGTGACAGTGCCATGACTGAAAGTGTCTTTGGAATGCCCACATAGCTTCCTAAATATACTAAACAATCACAACTCCTTGTCACTAAGGAGGAATGAAAAGTATGGGCCAGGGGCCATTCTAGGCTGCTATGTGAGAATGGCTGTGAAGGATGCTATACTTCACAACCATTCTTACACACAGATCACAGAATGGGCCTAGTTAAGAAAGTGTGTGTACGATGACAAGACTACATCATTCATTTCTCCAGTTAGATTTACATTTTAGTCATTTAGCAGACGCTCTTATCCAGAGCGACTTAGGTAGGTTAGGTACAGGGACATTCCCCCCGAGGCAAGTAGGGTGAAGTGCCTTGCCCAAGGACACAATGTCATTTTTGCACGGCCGGGAATCAAACTGACAACCTTCTGATTAATAGCCTGATTCCCTAACCGCTCAGCCATCTGACTCCCAGATTTCTCCTTACCAAGGAGCCCTACTTGAGGGAATATCTCAACAAGTCATGCTACTCATCAATTAGGCTGTCATATTTTGTGATTTGCTAGTTTAGAGTACACTGAAGGGAAAGGTCAGGTCAACATGAGATTTCTGATCCACAGCAGACACACAGCTACTATTTGGAGTTGAGTGGGCTAATTTCAGGGGGTTAATTGAATGACAAATTCCTGTGCTCTAGCAATAACCTCCTTCTGAGTGTTGGACTAATAGAATGCTTTATTTTTGTTCTGACCTGCTTAAGTGTGAATGTTTGTAGTGTTGGTGTGTGTGTGAGAAGCAGTCCTTCTCCTTAGGCAGGAAATGTGCTTTGCCGTGTGGTGAGATCATGAGAAGTGAGAGTGGAAAGGGTAGAAGAGGTGAGTATACTGCATAGCTCAGTTTCGTATTTAAACCAAGCCAAACAAAGGCTGGGCCAAATACGATGCTAATCCACTGACTCATATCACAGAACTTAAAGACACACACATAAAAGTGACCTAACAGTAAAACACACGGTAAAAAGGACATTTGTCCCCAAGCGGACTACTTGCCTATGTGTGGTGCAGTGACATCATTCACGTACACATTGTAAAGGCCACACACTAGCTCACTGGCTGTCTGCCTAAAGGCCGCAATATGCTTCTGTGTCTCCGTTTACGGATGGGCGGGCGCACGGATACGCATGGATACGGACGGATAGACTGCGTTTACGGTTCTCCGTAGGCTGTGGGTGCTGAAAACAATTCACCGCCAGAAGAGTAGGTAGCGCAACGGTTTTTTGTAAATCGTCGTGGAGTGTTTATTTACCTAGGTTATCGAGAAGTCGGAGCAAATTTACAAATTAGCCGTTTCATCAATAAAATACGCACATTTTCAGCAACTACACTGCCCATTTCTCGTCACATTTTAATTCAGATGCTGATTTACATGTACTGTTTAGCTGAAATATGAATTGTGAAAACTTACAGCAATGGCGGTCAAAGGATTCTGTTCGTCCTGTTTATCCCGGCAACCCCGCCCCTGACGCAAGCGATTCTTAATACTGACCAATCACAGCCAAGGGGGTCTCCGTAGCTCTCCGTCGCTCAAGACGGATAGTTAAGGCCGATATATGCTTTTGCGTTTTTCGAAAAACGGACACATGGGAACGCCCTCTTCTCCGAGGAATGCCCTCTACGAGCTCTCCGTCAGCCCTCGGAGAGCCCCGGAGAGCTCGACGTGCACCTCCTTGACATAAAGTTTAGCTGTGGCTTTGAAGACAGTACGACTCACTGCCAGTGGGCGAGCCGAGTCTGACTGAGGCTAATGTCAAAACAAGCCGAGGTGTCACTCAAATTCCAAGTTTTACACAAATCACAAAAATATGCTGACCAGATGGCTATTTTCGCAATCGCCACATCTTTAAAACACTGCACTCCTTCTGACTTTTGATGTAGAATTGACCCTGGTACGAAATTAAGAAAATACTCATCAGAGATCGACAACAGCTGACGCAATCGTCAACGGATCTGACGGGGCTCTCACGTAGCAAACCAAAGTTTTTACAGCAACCTACATTAAAATCTCACCACCGTCTTCACTATAGTCATATCGTCATAACATTGCCCTCCTTCTGTTTTTTGGTGTAGAATTGACCGAACTATAAAATTACGAAAATACTAAACAACTATGACGCTTGCATGGCTGCTGCCTAGGCAGTCTCACGGGCGACGCGCACTCGCTCAAATTACAAAGACTTTCACGACCTAAATAAAAAATCCGAGATGGCAGTTCCACTCGAAATTGCTTTCTCAACAAAACCCAATGGTTGGTAATTTTGGTGGTTGCCATTTTTCACTCATAATCCAAGCTCCAATTTGCGTGCTAGAACGTCTCTATCACGTTGTATCCATGTGTCGTTGCTAACGTGTGCTGACGTAGTGACGTAGGCTAGCACTGGTACCCTTCGTTGACAGAAGACACTTTTTGCCACAAAAACGTTGTAACCTCCTAAACTGTGCAATGGAGTGTAAATAAAAATACAAGCAACTCAATCGCTACCAAGACGAAACTTTTGACACCTAGGTTGTCTATGTAGTCCAAATATTGACTGAGGCTTAGGGGGGAAAAAATCTGAAAAAAAACCTGAATGGGGATAGCTGACCATGCTAAAAAAGCGGAAAATTGTGAAAATTTAGTAGAAAGTTATAAGCTGAAGCTTCAAAGCAACCGAAAGGTATTTTTGAAAGGGGCTGGAGCAGCATTACAACAATGATTTGAAAGGATTTACCATTACTTTTAAAGGGAGAATAATTTGCACAAAAACCTTAATATTTTCAAAAGTATAAAAGTGAGAAATGAGAAAATACCCGCAAGCTGAAAGCTAAAATTAATTTCAAAAATGTGTGAGTCACACAAAAGAGGCAGTGTGGAAGCTGAACTGCATCATCTAACAAAGCTAACAGTGCGTGTCCACTGCAGCGACGCGATGCGAGCGACAACATGTTTTCCATTCATTTTCAATGGAGCCAGGCAAATCGCTTGCGTGGTGCATTGTGGGTAGCGACGCGACCGAGTTGAGATTTTCTCAACTTGATGCAAATGAGGAGCGATTTTCGCTAGCGATGGCCAATCGGAGTGTTTTCTTGTTTCTCGTAACGTAGCAACCATGGTGAACATTTCTAGCTTTCTAGGTTTCAAGGTGGAGGAGAAACTAATCGTTTGTGTGGCTGTTTACCCAGTCCTGTACGATACATAGCTGTATTCGTACAGAGATGTTAATAAAAAACGATGCATGGCGCAAGGTTGCCGAAGTTGTTGGTGCTTGTACTTTCAAATTCAGTCTAGTCACATTACGTAATTTCGTTCTGTGGTAACTACAGTAGCTAGCTAGCCCGGCTGGAACTCCCTATCGTATCGACAGATTAGCAGACTTTGAGTAATATAATAAAACGTTTTTTACACATGTCAACGTTTATGTCTATTAAACAGTTTTGTATTTTGTATACAAATTGTATTTTGATGATGTTGCGAGTACGTAAACCCAAGTCTGCACACTTGGCCATGACAACTACAACAGTGACAGAGAACTACATTTTACATTAATCTGTTTGAAACGCCCCCGAGCGTGGTGAACTGTGGGAAGGCGAGCGATGGCACGTCGCTGCAGTGGACACGCACTGTTACGGTGATGGTGCAGCTATGATTGCTAACGCGCTGAGGGCAGAGAATAAGAGAAATGTAGCTAGAATCCACACCTCAAACAAGATAACCTAGACGCAAAACTGTACGTCCAATCCAAAATCTAAGGATATTTTCCGAGACCCAAGACTCTTCCGAAACCAGAGATATTCTTTATATGTCTGTGCAGTCAGAAATACGACTCTACCTGCAGTTTCAAACGTGTTCCTTCTGCTTTCTCTGACGAATTTTACCCACCTCTCCATTGAAGTTAGTGAGAGAATTTGAAAGGCTGTTCTCACTTCAAGGCTCATAGCTGAAAATCTGTCAGTGTGAGCTCTTTAGTAGTTACATTGGCTGAAAGAGGACAATTTTCCCTACATTTTAAGGTATAACTTGTTTCTGTAAGTTAAACTATATGAACGTTAGAAAAATTTGTTTGACAATTTAGTTGAATATCAGAAAAAGAGCAGCCAGCAGAGCTTGCTTCTCATTCATAAAAATCAAGAAGGAGCAAACATTTTAATGTATTTCAAACTGTCATAATTCAAAATTGGCTGAACATTTGAAAAAGCTGAATCATTTGGGAATAGCTGAATGTCTTGTGAACATTTTAAAGGTTGAATGGTGTCTCTAGCTGAAAGTAAGCTGAAGTAGTTACGTTTGAAAGAGGAGGAAGCTTTTTAATGATTTGAAAGGATTTACCATTACTTTTAATGGGAGAATAATTTGCACAAAAACCTTAATGTCTTAAAAAGTATAAAAGTGAGAAATACCAAAAGTCATAGCCATCATCTCCTGAAGGAGCTGAACGTTTTGATACAAAAGTTGTAGGAATCGGTTAAAGTATGCAGAACGAGTTAAAGGCCAAAAAACGGCGGAAGAACTAAGAAGTTGATATAATAATAACTAGAAAAGGCTGTTCCTGCGAAACAGCAGTGAGAATGCTGAAAACCTGAATGGGGATAGCTGACCATGCTAAAAAATCTGAAATAGTGAAAATTTAGTAGAAAGTTATAAGCTGAAGCTTCAAAGCAACCGAAAGGTATTTTTGAAAGGGGCTGGAGCAGCATTCCAACAATGATTTGAAAGGATTTACCATTACTTTTAAAGGGAGAATAATTTGCACAAAAACCTTAATATTTTAAAAAGTATAAAAGTGAGAAATGAGAAAATACCCGCAAGCTGAAATGAATTTCAAAAATGTGTGAGTCACACAAAAGAGGCAGTGTGGAAGCTGAACTGCATCATCTTAACAAAGCTAAGAGCTAAAATAGCCTATGCAATGTGGGAGAAGCTGAAAGCTGAACTGTTAAACAGAAGAAGAAGTAGGCTAGCTAGTCGTAACAAGAATATTCTCGTTTTAACAGATTAAATTATAGTTGGGATAGTATTAGCAGTAGCAGATGTAGCCTATGCGTTTACTCGGCTTTCTTAGTTGGATTCAATGTGTTGATGGAATGAAACATACAGCAGTAGAGCCGATACAGGAAGACACGGCGACACTTTGTTGCAGAAGGATGATGGTGCAAGTTTTGTCCGTGGAGCATACAACGATTAATAAAAAAGAATCATGTAGACGTGTTTATTGAGTAATCGCATAACTAAATATAGCTGCAAGCAGCAATGAGGTGGCCAAGCGGAAGAAGTGACCCAAAAAACAATATAGATATTGTATGAACAGTGCCATAAATACACCTACCAAGTTGTTGTCAATTCATGAAAGAGTTTCTAAGAATAGGCTACCTCATTGTCTGGTTTATTTTGATATGAGGATTTTTCAAATGAATGCTGTCATCAGAAGCCTGCTTACAAGCACATTCATTTTAAATCAGGTGTGTTGGAAGAGCTAAACTTATCAAACATGTGACAGGTTCCCCAGGACCAGGGTTGATAATGGATACTCATTCCAGGGGTGTTTAACCCTGGTTGTCAGTACCCACTGTTCTGTGTGTTTTTGATGTTTCCCTTCTATAACACACATGATTGAAATGATTGGGTTGTTATCAAGCTCTGTGGAGGCCTGATAACGAGCATAAACTTGAATGAGGTGTGCTGAATTCACTCAAATTCACAAATGATAGGAAGGTTGCAAACACAGAGTGCCATAATGCAAACCAATAACATGACAGATATTAACATTTTAAAAAATGTGGACCAAAAATGCCATAATGTCTGCAATAGACAATGATTGAAGCATGCAAATCAGAAGCACAGACAGAAAGCAGGTAGACATAAAACACACACAAACACATCAAAGTCAAAACCGATGGGTTCATATTCTGGAATGTGTCTGATCATAATCAAGAGGTATTCTCAGGAAGGATTCTCACACTCACTCAAAATTAAACTGGACACTGTATACTATGTTTATACAGGTAATGAAGCACTATTGTCTCTGGCCTGTGCTCTTATTACAGATATGTTTTATATCTGGGTGAAATTTACCATAAACAGTATTTATACAAAACATTTTTCATTATCAAAATGTCCATATTTGTCATTTTTAGCACTTTTTTTATGAAGTATTGGGGATATCATTAAATTCACTCAAATTCACAAATGATAGAAAGGTTGCAAACACAGAGGGCCATAATGCAAACCAATAACATGAGGGATATTAACATTTAAAAAAATATGGACCAAAAATGCCATAATGTCTGCAAAATTGACAATAATTGAAGCATGCAAATGAGAAGGACAGACAGAAAGGTAGACATCACACAAACACATCAAAGTCAAAACCGATGGGTTCATATTCTGGAATGTGTCTGATCATACAATCAAGAGGTATTCTCAGGAAGAATTCTCACACTCACTCAAAATTAAACTGGACACTGTATACTATGTGTTTGTACAGGTAATGAAGCACTATTGTCTCTTGCCTGTGCTCTTATTACAGATATTTTTATTATCTGGGTGAAATTGACCAGAAATGCTATTTATACCAAAAAGTTTCATTATCAAAATGTCCATATTCGTCCCATTTTTAGCACTTTTTTTTATGAAGTATTAGGGATATCATTAAATTCACTCAAATTCACAAATGATAGGAAGGTTGCAAACATAGAGGGCCTTAATGAAAACCAATAATATGAGAGATATTAACATTTAAAAAAATATGGACCAAAATGCCATAATGTCTGCAATAGACAATGATTGAAGCATGCAAATCAGAAGCACAGACAGAAAGCAGGTAGACATAAAACACACACAAACACATCAAAGTCAAAACCGATGGGTTCATATTCTGGAATGTGTCTGATCATAATCATGAGGTATTCTCAGGAAGAATTCTCACACTCACTCAAAATTAAACTGGACACTGTATACTATGTGTTTGTACAGGTAATGAAGCACTATTGTCTCTTGCCTGTGCTCTTATTACAGATATTTTTATTATCTGGGTGAAATTGACCAGAAATGCTATTTATACCAAAAAGTTTCATTATCAAAATGTCCATATTCGTCCCATTTTTAGCACTTTTTTTTAATGAAGTATTAGGGATATCATTAAATTCACTCAAATTCACAAATGATAGGAAGGTTGCAAACATAGAGGGCCTTAATGAAAACCAATAATATGAGAGATATTAACATTTAAAAAAATATGGACCAAAATGCCATAATGTCTGCAATAGACAATGATTGAAGCATGCAAATCAGAAGCACAGACAGAAAGCAGGTAGACATAAAACACACACAAACACATCAAAGTCAAAACCGATGGGTTCATATTCTGGAATGTGTCTGATCATAATCATGAGGTATTCTCAGGAAGAATTCTCACACTCACTCAAAATTAAACTGGACACTGTATACTATGTTTGTACAGGTAATGAAGCACTATTGTCTCTGGCCTGTGCTCTTATTACAGATATGTTTTATATCTGGGTGAAATTGACCAGAAACACTATTTTTACAAAAAAAGTTTCATTATCTAAATGTCCATATTGGTCATTTTTATCACTTTTTCATTAAGTATTGGGGATATCATTAAATTAATTGTAATTCACAAATGATAGGAAGGCTGCAAACACAGAGGGCCATAATGAAAACCAATAATATGAGAGATATTAACATTTAAAAAAATATGGACCAAAATGCCATAATGTCTGCAATAGACAATGATTGAAGCATGCAAATCAGAAGCACAGACAGAAAGCAGGTAGACATAAAACACACACAAACACATCAAAGTCAAAACCGATGGGTTCATATTCTGGAATGTGTCTGATCATAATCATGAGGTATTCTCAGGAAGAATTCTCACACTCACTCAAAATTAAACTGGACACTGTATACTATGTTTGTACAGGTAATGAAGCACTATTGTCTCTGGCCTGTGCTCTTATTACAGATATGTTTTATATCTGGGTGAAATTGACCAGAAACACTATTTTTACAAAAAAAGTTTCATTATCTAAATGTCCATATTGGTCATTTTTATCACTTTTTCATTAAGTATTGGGGATATCATTAAATTAATTGTAATTCACAAATGATAGGAAGGCTGCAAACACAGAGGGCCTTAATGAAAACCAATAATATGAGAGATATTAACATTTAAAAAAATATGGACCAAAATGCCATAATGTCTGCAATAGACAATGATTGAAGCATGCAAATCAGAAGCACAGACAGAAAGCAGGTAGACATAAAACACACACAAACACATCAAAGTCAAAACCGATGGGTTCATATTCTGGAATGTGTCTGATCATAATCATGAGGTATTCTCAGGAAGAATTCTCACACTCACTCAAAATTAAACTGGACACTGTATACTATGTTTGTACAGGTAATGAAGCACTATTGTCTCTGGCCTGTGCTCTTATTACAGATATGTTTTATATCTGGGTGAAATTGACCAGAAACACTATTTTTACAAAAAAAGTTTCATTATCTAAATGTCCATATTGGTCATTTTTATCACTTTTTCATTAAGTATTGGGGATATCATTAAATTAATTGTAATTCACAAATGATAGGAAGGCTGCAAACACAGAGGGCCATAATGAAAACCAATAATATGAGAGATATTAACATTTAAAAAAATATGGACCAAAATGCCATAATGTCTGCAATAGACAATGATTGAAGCATGCAAATCAGAAGCACAGACAGAAAGCAGGTAGACATAAAACACACACAAACACATCAAAGTCAAAACCGATGGGTTCATATTCTGGAATGTGTCTGATCATAATCATGAGGTATTCTCAGGAAGAATTCTCACACTCACTCAAAATTAAACTGGACACTGTATACTATGTTTGTACAGGTAATGAAGCACTATTGTCTCTGGCCTGTGCTCTTATTACAGATATGTTTTATATCTGGGTGAAATTGACCAGAAACACTATTTTTACAAAAAAAGTTTCATTATCTAAATGTCCATATTGGTCATTTTTATCACTTTTTCATTAAGTATTGGGGATATCATTAAATTAATTGTAATTCACAAATGATAGGAAGGCTGCAAACACAGAGGGCCATAATGAAAACCAATAATATGAGAGATATTAATATTTAAAAAAATATGGACCAAAATGCCATAATGTCTGCAATAGACAATGATTGAAGCATGCAAATCAGAAGCACAGACAGAAAGCAGGTAGACATAAAACACACACAAACACATCAAAGTCAAAACCGATGGGTTCATATTCTGGAATGTGTCTGATCATAATCATGAGGTATTCTCAGGAAGAATTCTCACACTCACTCAAAATTAAACTGGACACTGTATACTATGTTTGTACAGGTAATGAAGCACTATTGTCTCTGGCCTGTGCTCTTATTACAGATATGTTTTATATCTGGGTGAAATTGACCAGAAACACTATTTTTACAAAAAAAGTTTCATTATCTAAATGTCCATATTGGTCATTTTTATCACTTTTTCATTAAGTATTGGGGATATCATTAAATTAATTGTAATTCACAAATGATAGGAAGGCTGCAAACACAGAGGGCCTTAATGAAAACCAATAATATGAGAGATATTAACATTTAAAAAAATATGGACCAAAATGCCATAATGTCTGCAATAGACAATGATTGAAGCATGCAAATCAGAAGCACAGACAGAAAGCAGGTAGACATAAAACACACACAAACACATCAAAGTCAAAACCGATGGGTTCATATTCTGGAATGTGTCTGATCATAATCATGAGGTATTCTCAGGAAGAATTCTCACACTCACTCAAAATTAAACTGGACACTGTATACTATGTTTGTACAGGTAATGAAGCACTATTGTCTCTGGCCTGTGCTCTTATTACAGATATGTTTTATATCTGGGTGAAATTGACCAGAAACACTATTTTTACAAAAAAAGTTTCATTATCTAAATGTCCATATTGGTCATTTTTATCACTTTTTCATTAAGTATTGGGGATATCATTAAATTAATTGTAATTCACAAATGATAGGAAGGCTGCAAACACAGAGGGCCATAATGAAAACCAATAATATGAGAGATATTAATATTTAAAAAAATATGGACCAAAATGCCATAATGTCTGCAATAGACAATGATTGAAGCATGCAAATCAGAAGCACAGACAGAAAGCAGGTAGACATAAAACACACACAAACACATCAAAGTCAAAACCGATGGGTTCATATTCTGGAATGTGTCTGATCATAATCATGAGGTATTCTCAGGAAGAATTCTCACACTCACTCAAAATTAAACTGGACACTGTATACTATGTTTGTACAGGTAATGAAGCACTATTGTCTCTGGCCTGTGCTCTTATTACAGATATGTTTTATATCTGGGTGAAATTGACCAGAAACACTATTTTTACAAAAAAAAGTTTCATTATCTAAATGTCCATATTGGTCATTTTTATCACTTTTTCATTAAGTATTGGGGATATCATTAAATTAATTGTAATTCACAAATGATAGGAAGGCTGCAAACACAGAGGGCCATAATGAAAACCAATAATATGAGAGATATTAACATTTAAAAAAATATGGACCAAAATGCCATAATGTCTGCAATAGACAATGATTGAAGCATGCAAATCAGAAGCACAGACAGAAAGCAGGTAGACATAAAACACACACAAACACATCAAAGTCAAAACCGATGGGTTCATATTCTGGAATGTGTCTGATCATACAATCATGAGGTATTCTCAGGAAGAATTCTCACACTCACTCAAAATTAAACTGGACACTGTATACTATGTTTGTACAGGTAATGAAGCACTATTGTCTCTGGCCTGTGCTCTTATTACAGATATGTTTTATATCTGGGTGAAATTGACCAGAAACACTATTTTTACAAAAAAAGTTTCATTATCTAAATGTCCATATTGGTCATTTTTATCACTTTTTCATTAAGTATTGGGGATATCATTAAATTAATTGTAATTCACAAATGATAGGAAGGCTGCAAACACAGAGGGCCTTAATGAAAACCAATAATATGAGAGATATTAACATTTAAAAAAATATGGACCAAAATGCCATAATGTCTGCAATAGACAATGATTGAAGCATGCAAATCAGAAGCACAGACAGAAAGCAGGTAGACATAAAACACACACAAACACATCAAAGTCAAAACCGATGGGTTCATATTCTGGAATGTGTCTGATCATAATCATGAGGTATTCTCAGGAAGAATTCTCACACTCACTCAAAATTAAACTGGACACTGTATACTATGTTTGTACAGGTAATGAAGCACTATTGTCTCTGGCCTGTGCTCTTATTACAGATATGTTTTATATCTGGGTGAAATTGACCAGAAACACTATTTTTACAAAAAAAGTTTCATTATCTAAATGTCCATATTGGTCATTTTTATCACTTTTTCATTAAGTATTGGGGATATCATTAAATTAATTGTAATTCACAAATGATAGGAAGGCTGCAAACACAGAGGGCCATAATGAAAACCAATAATATGAGAGATATTAACATTTAAAAAAATATGGACCAAAATGCCATAATGTCTGCAATAGACAATGATTGAAGCATGCAAATCAGAAGCACAGACAGAAAGCAGGTAGACATAAAACACACACAAACACATCAAAGTCAAAACCGATGGGTTCATATTCTGGAATGTGTCTGATCATAATCATGAGGTATTCTCAGGAAGAATTCTCACACTCACTCAAAATTAAACTGGACACTGTATACTATGTTTGTACAGGTAATGAAGCACTATTGTCTCTGGCCTGTGCTCTTATTACAGATATGTTTTATATCTGGGTGAAATTGACCAGAAACACTATTTTTACAAAAAAAGTTTCATTATCTAAATGTCCATATTGGTCATTTTTATCACTTTTTCATTAAGTATTGGGGATATCATTAAATTAATTGTAATTCACAAATGATAGGAAGGCTGCAAACACAGAGGGCCATAATGAAAACCAATAATATGAGAGATATTAACATTTAAAAAAATATGGACCAAAATGCCATAATGTCTGCAATAGACAATGATTGAAGCATGCAAATCAGAAGCACAGACAGAAAGCAGGTAGACATAAAACACACACAAACACATCAAAGTCAAAACCGATGGGTTCATATTCTGGAATGTGTCTGATCATAATCATGAGGTATTCTCAGGAAGAATTCTCACACTCACTCAAAATTAAACTGGACACTGTATACTATGTTTGTACAGGTAATGAAGCACTATTGTCTCTGGCCTGTGCTCTTATTACAGATATGTTTTATATCTGGGTGAAATTGACCAGAAACACTATTTTTACAAAAAAAGTTTCATTATCTAAATGTCCATATTGGTCATTTTTATCACTTTTTCATTAAGTATTGGGGATATCATTAAATTAATTGTAATTCACAAATGATAGGAAGGCTGCAAACACAGAGGGCCATAATGAAAACCAATAATATGAGAGATATTAATATTTAAAAAAATATGGACCAAAATGCCATAATGTCTGCAATAGACAATGATTGAAGCATGCAAATCAGAAGCACAGACAGAAAGCAGGTAGACATAAAACACACACAAACACATCAAAGTCAAAACCGATGGGTTCATATTCTGGAATGTGTCTGATCATAATCATGAGGTATTCTCAGGAAGAATTCTCACACTCACTCAAAATTAAACTGGACACTGTATACTATGTTTGTACAGGTAATGAAGCACTATTGTCTCTGGCCTGTGCTCTTATTACAGATATGTTTTATATCTGGGTGAAATTGACCAGAAACACTATTTTTACAAAAAAAGTTTCATTATCTAAATGTCCATATTGGTCATTTTTATCACTTTTTCATTAAGTATTGGGGATATCATTAAATTAATTGTAATTCACAAATGATAGGAAGGCTGCAAACACAGAGGGCCATAATGAAAACCAATAATATGAGAGATATTAACATTTAAAAAAATATGGACCAAAATGCCATAATGTCTGCAATAGACAATGATTGAAGCATGCAAATCAGAAGCACAGACAGAAAGCAGGTAGACATAAAACACACACAAACACATCAAAGTCAAAACCGATGGGTTCATATTCTGGAATGTGTCTGATCATACAATCATGAGGTATTCTCAGGAAGAATTCTCACACTCACTCAAAATTAAACTGGACACTGTATACTATGTTTGTACAGGTAATGAAGCACTATTGTCTCTGGCCTGTGCTCTTATTACAGATATGTTTTATATCTGGGTGAAATTGACCAGAAACACTATTTTTACAAAAAAAGTTTCATTATCTAAATGTCCATATTGGTCATTTTTATCACTTTTTCATTAAGTATTGGGGATATCATTAAATTAATTGTAATTCACAAATGATAGGAAGGCTGCAAACACAGAGGGCCATAATGAAAACCAATAACATGAGATATATTAACATTTTAAAAAATATGGACCAAAAATGCCATAATGTCTGCAATAGACAATAATTGAAGCATGCAAATCAGAAGGACAGACAGAAAGGTAGACATCACACAAACACATCAAAGTCAAAATGGACGGGTTCATATTCTGGAATGTGTCTGATCATAACCAAGAGGTATTCTCAGGAAGGATTCTCACACTCACTCAAAATTAAACTGGACACTGTATACTATGTTTATACAGGTAATGAAGCACTATTGTCTCTGGCCTGTGCTCTTATTACAGATATTTTTATTATCTGGGTGAAATTTAACAGAAATGCTATTTATACCAAAAAGTTTCATTATCAAAATGTCCATATTCGTCCCATTTTTAGCACTTTTTTTAAATTAAGTATTAGGGTTATCATTAAATTCACTCAAATTCACAAATGATAGGAAGGTTGCAAACATAGAGGGCCATAATGAAAACCAATAATATGAGAGATATTAACATTTAAAAAAATATGGACTAAAATGCCATAATGTCTGCAATAGACAATAATAAACCATGCAAATCAAAAGCACAGACAGAAAGCAGGTAGACATCAAACACACACATCAAAGTCAAAAAGTCTGGACCAGAGATCACGTTTCAGACATGTCTGGCTTGAAAGGAACAAAGTAACAAATGCTGTTATATTTGCAGCTTATAAATACTTCCACAGCAGCGCAGTTTTAAAGAGACGCGCCAAGGAGAGGTCACACCTGAGAGGCATCACTTAATTATTAGTAGGTCGTAATAGGATAATGGCTAGCCCCGTGAAACAACCTAGAAAGGATGACGATAGCATAGTGGGATATTTGCACTGTGTGTCACCGGTGAAAACTTCGAGGCGGAATGTCCGCTACTTCGAGGCGACCCTACAGACCGGCCGAGAGGAATACCACAGATTGGTAACATTTTCGGTAGATAAGAGGATGCCGTTTACGCAAGCTTCGCAAAACAACAGTGCTGTGAAGTTGTCCAACGTCAGGAGGAGCCTCAGTAAGTACCTGTCTGTCAATATAAGTTATTTAGTGGTGAGAGTAAGCTAGTGAGTTTTGTAAAATAATGGTTGTATTGTCCTCCATTCAGGTTACTCTGATCCCAGTGGCTTCGATGTTCTCTGTTCAAATAGCAGCACTGTGGAGGTGGTGGAGGACGTGGCTTTCTTCCCGAGAGAGCCTCGAAGCATGGGACAGATGACCATCGAGGAGGTGCTGCGTCTTGGACCAAGACAGCGCGTAAGTTGTGCTGCGTGTCTTTGGAGAGTGTGTGTACTTAATTGTGATTTTTGAAGACAATGATCAAATCTTAATGTTACGTTTGTCTTGATTTAAACTGTTAGGCCTATCCTGTAAGTTTAAATGCTGGCCTAGGCTATTTCGTGCAAATGTAATAACGTAATTCCATGTGTTCTGTAATAGGTGGGTGTGGTGGATGCCAAGATCCTGCCAGAGGCTGCTGTGAGCAGAGTGGTACCTGTTGACGGGGTCCAGTGCGAGTTGAAGGAGCTTCAGATCTGCGATCCCACTGGCCAGACGACTCTCACACTCTGGGAGAAACTGATTCTGACTGTCGAAGTAGGCAAGTCGTACAGGCTGGCCAACTTGTCCACCAGGAAAGCCGGTGACCGTACAGTTCTAACTAGCACACAAACGACAACGGTTAGCGAAATTTTGGCCGTCGGAGAGCCGGAGTCAATTGAGGTCCATGGTGATGACCGCCAGAACACATCGATCGTCCTTGGAACTGTGACCGGGGTGCAGATAAGCGCCAAACATCGTTGTAGGAGATGCCACACCAGTCAAGAGCCGTTTGTGAGTCGCTCGTCAACGCACAGATGCCAGCGCTGCAAGCTCCTACAAAAATCCAGCTCCTTCGTGGCTTCCTACAGCGGAGTCTTGCTGCTGTTGACCAGCGATGGCCAAGAGCAGTCACCAGTGTTCACAAACTCTGCTGTTTCTGCTTACTTGAAAGAGAAGGACATTGGCGATTCCACGGGGGACTTGCCATCGAAGAGCATTTCCTCAGTGTTGGTGAAGTTGAGGTGTCTGTCAACGCAGAGGGGCTGATCGTTTCTATAAAAGATCAAGTAGTTAGCGAAAAGGCTAGTCCAGAGTTGGAAGCAACGGGCTTTGCAGAGGAGATGGAGGAGTTATTTGTACAGGATGGCCATCATTAAATGCCAGAACTTTTCGTTTTTTATGTTATTGGGATTATTATTTCTGTGTTGATACTGCCACCTGACCAGTTTGTTTTGTTGGTTAGCCGATGTTTTCATCTCCTAATAATATGCTGTCTACAACTGTAGCCATTGATAGGCTAATTGTTAACTTCATGATGCTGATCAGTTAAATGCCTCAATTTTTCGTTTTTTATGTTAGCCAGATTCAATTTCTAATGTCTCCATTTTGTTGTCTTGTATTATTGTACCTTTTATTCCTGTTCTACCTTTTTCGCTAATAAAGTTCACCAGTTGTATTGATGTGAGGCCTATGTTATGCCGTTTTTTATGGAAGGAAAATAAAGTTGGATTGTTGATAACCAATTGGTGTTTCGTTAGACTCCTATTTACCTATCTATTTCAGTTAAACAGTTTACTGCCTCCCTGGTGATATGTTGCAATAATTAAAGACTCATAGGTTTTTGTGGATTGCTTATTTCAATCCTGCCTTTACTGACATTTTAAGTTGAAGTTTCAAGTTAATTTGCCATTTATATAGGTTACAAGTAGGCTACATTATAATTATTTTCTTCCTGAACCTCTTTACAATCCTTATCAGCAGCCTATCTAAACCTATAAGAATAGCCTAGGTTTCCGATTAAATATTAGTTTGGACTCAATGTGGTGCATGCACCTTTAAGTTGCGACCCGCCAACCAAATCCAAAGAAGAAGAATCCAACTCAACGTAGTAGAAGACAATCAAGAACTCACTTTGGATCGACGACAGACAGGTGGGCCACGCTTTGAATGTCTCAAGAAAATTAAATCGATATGGTGATATGTTGTTTGTCATTTTAGTCTTGATGTCTGAAAATATGTGACGGTTGAATGTTAATATCGCTCTGGATAAAACGTCTGCTAAGTGACTTCATGTAATCTAAAATGGTATCTTCATGAAAGTCAGTTGGTTTACCTAGCTAGAGTTAACTGTTAGCTAGCTAAATGTGGGAATGAGGCCTACCTCATGCCACATGGGGAACGGCAGATAAAGTTAGAGCTAGCCTAAATTGGTCGTCCTGTAGTTACAGCTAACAGGTTAATATCACTTAGAACTCCGTAATGTTAAACCTATATATAAGGTATTGGTTGCTCAAGTTTGGATATATCTTGTATAAGCTGGGATGCGTGGTTGACCGCAAGGAAGGCATGTTTCGTAACTGCTTGTTCTTTGGAATGTATTCATAACGTCAGGTAGTTTGTCTAATAGATATGGCTACGGTCGGAGATGGTAGTTAGCATACAACTTAAGTAGCTAGCCAAAATATGTTTGTCTTTTCTATGAAATGTGTTGTATGTATCTTAACTAAGCAGCACACGGTGCTACATAGGGTAACAATATGACGGTAACTAACCGAGATTTTTTTGGTGTAAATTAAGAATTGGCATAGAACCACTTATATAATCTTCGACGTTAGTGCCTCGACTGTACCCGCATTGGTGAGCTATCTACAGCTAGCTTGAAATGTAGTTATTAGCGTTCGGTAGCAGCAATGCTAATTCATACAAGGGAAATTGCCATTAGCCTATGCTAGAAAGGTTAGCAATGCCATTTTGAAGTGGAAACGTAACTTCTTGCAATGTAATATTTGAAGTTGGTGTATGTAAGTTTTGTATATTGTAACGGTTTAGAGATGTGAGTTTTAGCTCCTAATCGCTTATGTTTCCCCCTGCATAAAGTTAATCTATAACTTTTTTAATTGTTTGTGCAGGTTGCTATGTCGCATATCACAAAGCACTGTTTCTATTGAGAGCAATGAATGTCAATTGCACGTTTTGATAGCAACTAATTCTCATTAGTTTGAATTGTTTATTCTGTTGGGGATGCAATGAGCATTTAAGTTAACGTTAGTTAGCATATTAGGAATCTAACAATTGGTCTTCATCATTGTTAAAACTAACAGTAACCTTCATTTATTCTTAAACTTTTCCAGATACAAGTTGTGACTGCTGTAGTGAAGGTAAGCATAAGTTATTGATGAATGTGATGTGGCTTACTGTACCCTTGCATATAAATAAAGCAAGCAAGATTGATAGGTGTAGAGGGAAAGTTTTGCAGCTGTTATGTGGTTGGTGAATTAATGCATTTCAGGAAATTAACTTATGGTAACAATGGTTGGGCTCAGTGGACTATTTTGTCAAGTACAAGTTGGGTATTTTGTCATTCATCCATTCCTGCTCCATGCTGTTGATTAATTTAATTTACCTACAGGAACATCTTATAGGATATGTTTTATCATTTCAAATTTTAATCATTGGCTTGGCAGTATCAGTAAGGTTTGCTTTTATGTGAACAACTGTCATTATTATTTTGGTGAAACTTTAGATTAATGTGGAAGCCACTTTAAAGATACATTTTTCTCAATTGATCTTAATTTGTATTTATAATCAAGTTGTTTCTGTATGTTTACATTTTACAGACTTCAATTTTAATTTACACAGTATAAATTGCACACTAATTTCCTTTTGAAGGATAAATAAAGTGGAAAGAAAGAAATAGAATAAATGATACATATTGGATGTCTAAAGCAGAGGTCTTCAACCCTGGTCTTCAGTGACCCCCTGTCTTGTACGTTTTAGATGTTGAAGATTTAGATGTCCCTGCTCCAACACATCTGATTCAAATTAATGGGTTATCTAGTTATGCAGAAGCCTGGTAATATTCATTCGTTTGAATCAGGTGTGTTGGAGCAGGGAAACATCTGAAACGTGCAGGACAGGGGGTCCCTGAGGACCAGGGTTGAAGACTTCTGGTCTAAAGTAAATAGAGATTAGTGTTTCAAGAATCCTAACCATCTCAATATTTTCTTATGTCTGTATACTAGAACTGTTGAGGATGAAGTTATGATAATGTAAGATTATGAAATTGTTAAGCAGTAGTGTGGTATGTGACATTTCATAGTTTCTGATGCTTTTTCTATGTGTGTTTTTAGCTGCCACGTTCCAGCAAGAGGTCCATGGCAACGAAGAAGAGGAGGGCTGCTCCAGATGACCATGTGTCCACTGGCAAGGTTAAACTTCCTCATGAAAAAAAAGCAAAACCATCGGGGGTTGGGCCACCTCCCTATCCCAAGGCCAAGCAAACTATACCAAACTCTACCAACAAACAAACTGTTACAAACTCTGAAAACCAACCAACTATACCAAACTCTACCAACAAACAAACTGTTACAAACTCTGAAAAACAAACTATTACAAACTCTAACAACCAAAAACTTTGTGCAACTCCTTTCCATACTCAGATGTCAGACTCTGTATCCGTACACCTTTGTCAAACAGACAAACTTACTCCAACTAACTCAATGCCAACTACTGTGGGAAACTCTGAACAAGCACCCTGTTACTGATGATGGTTTCTCCTTGACTAAACCTGTTACTTTTCCAGAGAGATCAGTGCTGATGGGATCCTTTCATCAAGGTCATCCACAGTTTGGAGATGCACAGAACAAGCAGTGTGGTGCCATCAGTCTGACTGCAGTTTTGAAGAGCAAGACTAAGAGTGTGTTGACTTGGAATACTCGAGATTTAGATGATGTTTTGGTGAAAGGGACTTGCTTGTATAGATCAATGAGAGCTCAGGGTAAAATAAGAGACAGAGGAAGAGGTTACATTGCTGGGTCTGAACTACCAACAAGACATAGGTTGTGGAATTCTGATTTCAGATTAAATTTTGCTGACTCGTTTACTGGATTTGTTAATGTTGAGGATTACGACCATGCTGTACGTGATGTTGCCATGCCATTTGATGTAGCGTTACAACGAACACTGTTGGGTCATGACGCATGTCTCTTAACCATTTGTGCTAATACATGTGCAATTGTAAAACAGGGAACATGGTTTGCGCTAATTGATTCACATGCTAATAGAAATGTTAACAAGAAACAACACATGGCAGGTATTGTTGCATATTTTAGTTCTGCTGAATCTCTGTACAGGTATGTTTTTGACTTCGCAAACTCAGTTGGGGAAATTACACCGCTTTGAGATAACTGGAGTTGAAGCAGTCATGATTGGTGTCAGTGCAGAGTTGTATGGAATGTGTAATGATGCAGGTACATCTTCCAGTTACATGGTCAACACGGCGATATCTCCAAACAGCAGCCTGCTGTACAGTGACGTTGTGAAAGGAAATGGTAAGGTGTACAGACAGCAGGTAGTCAAGTCAACTACTGGTAATGGCACAAAAGATCCTGTGCCAACGAAAGCTGCTGCCACTTCTGATGTATTCTCAAGCACAGCACTCTACAGTGAAGTTCTGAAGCAGAAGCCTAAGGTTTGTGACAGGTTTTCTAGTGATGTTGTGAAACAAAGTGTTGACATGCCTGAAGTATATGCTGTTGGATTTGATGTTACCACAAATCAACACAGTGCACAAAGTAAGAACAGCCTAGACCACAATGCCGTTCAACCTACAACTTTTATTCTGAAAAATGACAAGCCTCTAAATCACGCTGTACCGAAACCTCAGCGTCAAGCGAAAAATTCATTCCATCTTATGAAACGAGCCAAAGAAGTCCTTGCTAGAGAGACGCTGTCCTCAAAAACAATGACAGACATACCCATTCAAACAAGTAAAGGAACAGATGTCATTATTAGCGATGTAAGAGTTCAGGAACAACATTTTAAACCTTTAACACGTCAGGATCAGGATGTATTGTGCGCACGTTTAACCCTTGTGCTGCCTTCGGGTCACATGACCCAAAGGTTCATAACGAACCATCGTTGTGTTTACCCAATTTTACCCAATTCAAAAACAAATACAAATTATTTTCTTTTAACTTTCGCAATGTGGGGGGTCTGAGACAGCCCAACGGTTAAAAGAAAAAGCTTCACTTTGTTTTTCTATGCGGTAAATTTGTCGCAATACGACGGTGGGTCACAATGACTGATGGGTCAGAATGACCCGAAGATAACACAAGGGTTAAAACTTGTTAACGAAAACGTTCAGACTACTGTAGCAACAAACGTTGATGTCATGGGTTGTCCTTGTCAAATTAAGAGTATAAAGCCAGATGGAAACTTTCTATCGTAGCCTATCTTTTAGCATATGTAAAAATGAAGAGAAGCATCTGAAAATTAGACGGTCTGTCGTGCAACACCTTGAAAAGAACAGTTCTAAGTTTGAATTATATTTGAGAGATGAGTACACATCTGTAAAGGATTACGTGACCAAGTCAAGAATGTATTACTGTGGTTCATGGGCAACCGAGATTGACATATTTGCTGCAGCTGACTTTTTAGACACAACTATAATGACTTTTAATGATGGAAGATGGAATGCACACCAGCCCACAACTACAAATCCACAGTCATGCACAGAAAATGGTATCTTCTTAAACCACACAGGCAACCATTATGAAGTTGTACAATGTGTTAAACAGAGAGATGCACAAAATGTTTGTGCAGGAATGTGTCAGCCTGGAGAGATTGATCTTTTGAAGACACGTTTAAGGAAAAGGAAATTAATTTATGGAAGAGAAAACGTGAAAGCTAAGAAAGAACGCGAACATTACTGCAATAACTCAGATTACAGAGAGCAAAAACTAAACATTCTTAAAGATAAATATCACAAAGAGTCACAAAAATATAAGCTGGATAATTATTTGACGAAATATAGGACAAATCGTGAATTTCAGAAACTAAGACGTGAATACTGGAAGAGTAAATATAGGAAGAATCTTCACTTTAAAGAAAGTGTACGAGCATACTCTAAAAGTAAATACAGGAAGAATCTTCACTTTAAAGAAAGTGTACGAGCATTTTCTAAAACCAAATACAAGACAAACAGTCTTTTGTCCGTGATTATGGTCGTAATAAATACAGAAGAAATACCATATTTCAAAATAAAATCAAACAGCATAACAAGAAGAAGTACCAAGAAAATGAAAATATCCGTGTAAATAAAATTCAAAGAAGCTGTGAGGACTATGCATGGTGGCAAAAGAGACGAGAAAACTTGGATTTTGCTATAAGTCATTTCCGCCAAGAAGTCAGCAGAGGTCCAGAGTATGTATGCTGTGTGTGTCACCGTTTACTTTTCCGAAAACAGGTTGTTGAGTGTAAAAGACTTTGCTATGAAAACAAAGGAGAGAAAACTGCTGCATTGGCTGACAGGTGTATAACACTTACATATTTACATGTGTGTGATGTTGAATGTGAGCATGAAAACCATTTGTCTGACAATCCATCAAGTAAATTATGGATTTGCTATACATGCCATTGGAAAATACTTTGTGGAAAACTTCCAGACCAGAGTGTTGCCAACAACATGTATTTGGAGGAAATTCCCGCGGAACTTAAGTGTCTGAACTCTTTAGAGCATCATTTGATTGCACGTCATATTCCTTTTATGAAATTGCTGTGTTTGCCCCGTGGTCGCCAGAGAGCTTGCCATGGCCCATGTGTTTCTGTTCCTATCAATAACGCATATGTAACAAACATACTTCCGAGACATGAATGTGACGACAAAATTATAAGAGTAAAACTGAAGAGAAAATTGACATACAAAGGGCATTATGAGTATATGTATGTCCATACTGACCGTGTCAGAAATGCTCTGAAATATTTAATGACACACAATAAATGGTATCATGATGTGAAGTTCAATGAAGACTGGGTCAATACTCTGAATGAAACTGATGATGCTGAGAAAGAGGCATATAACAAAGATGAAACAGTAGAAGAGAGTAATGAAGACAAAACTCCTGAAGAGCCACCAGAGGAAGATTTGACATATATTGAAGGACAGAATGGACTTTTGTCAGATACATCCTTACAGCCGGTTGATCTGGGTTCAGAGATAATTGATCAGCATTTCCAGGACATCCTAAATGTGGCACCAGGTGAAGGCAACAGTCCTGTTAGATTGCTAACAGATCAAACCAATGAAGCAAAATGTTTCCCTGTCCTCTATCCTACTGGTGGGCCTACTTTACATGCTGAAAGAGAAGAAAAAATAACTTTGTCACGTTACCTGAATGCACGCATACTCAATGCCGATGGTCGTTTCGCACAGAACACAGACTTCATTTTTTATGCACAGTACATATCAGAAGTTAATCAAGTTGTGTCTAGTGTTTCAGGCGCATTACGCAAAGGTGAAGGTTTGTCTATGAAAAAGGTGACACAAGACATGCTAACAAACTCAGACTCGCTACGTCAAATATTACGTAATAATGAAGGATACAAGTTCTTAAGAGGAATTCGTGGCACACCTCCATACTGGATGTCAGTACAGAAAGACCTTTTTGCCATGATAAGACAGCTTTCCATACCCACTTTCTTTGCATCTTTCAGCTCTGCTGATTTGAGATGGCCTGAAATGCTGAACTCTATCCTGAGAATAGAAGGAAAACACTTAAATGTTGATGAGCTTGACTGGTTGGAAAAATGTGGTCTTATACAACGCAATCCTGTCACAGCAGCAAGAATGTTTGATCACAGATGGCATTGTTTTCTGCGTGATGTAATCATGTCTCCAGCTGAACCCATTGGGAAAATAAAAGACTTCTTTTATCGTGTTGAATTTCAACAACGTGGTTCACCTCATGTCCACTGTCTTTTTTGGGTTGAGAATGCTCCTAAGATTGACAAAGAAAGTGATGCTGAAGTAGCACATTTCATAGATACCTACATCACTTGTGAGACTCCACCTGAGACTGACCCAGAGCTTTATGAGACTGTGAATTGTGTGCAGAAACACAGCACGAGACATTCCAAGACATGTCGTAAGAAAAACACAGTGTGCAGATTTAATTTCCCACGACCACCATCCAACCATACTTTTGTCACAAGAGGAGGTAACTCGAGGACTTGAATGGCAAAGATGAAAATACAAGTGCAACTGGAATTATGAAGAAAGTCAAAACTGCGTTGACAAAGCCTGATATGAATTTCAGTTCAACAGATGTATTTTTTGAGTCTATTGGAATTGATCAAGGTTTGTTTGAAAGAGCATACAACATATGTTCCAAAAAGAAAAGCATTGTGCTAAAGTGAAGTCCAAAAGACATTTGGGTAAATCAGTACAACAAAGACTTATTGCGTGCATGGCAAGGCAATATGGATATTCAGTATGTCACAGATGCTTTTTCAGTAGTGGTATATATACTGACATATATCACAAAAGCAGAACAAGAAATGGGATTGCTGTTACAACGTGCACAAAATGAGGGAATGCATGGGAATCTTGATGCAAAAGCAGCATTCAAACAGCTGGGAAGTGTATATCTGCACAACAGAGAAGTCTCAGCCCAAGAGGCAGTGTATCGATTAACATATATGCACTTGAAAGAATGCTCTCGTCAAGTACAGTATATACCCATTGGGGAGAACCCTGTTAGGATGAGTTTGCCTTTGCACATACTCCAAAATAAATCTCAACATCAAGTGAGTGATGATGAAAACAGTCTTTGGATGACCAATATGGTTGAAAGGTATAAGAACAGACCCAGGACAGCACCATTAGAAAGTCTATGCCTTGCCAGTTTTTGTTCTGAATATAGAGTACTCTCAAAGTCACAGGTTTCCACTGAAAAAAATTCAGATAACATAATCAAGCTAAACAACGACTGTGGATTTTTGAAGCAAAGGACCCGAACTGAACCTGCTGTTGTGAGGTATCCCAGATTTTCTCCCACAAAAAAAACAGAAAAGTACTTTCATTCGTTATTGCAACTTTTTTTGCCATATTATGATGACATTCACCTTAACCTTTGTGCTGCCTTCGGGTCACATGACCCAAAGGTTCATAACGAACCATCGTTGTGTTTTCCCAATTTTACCCAATACAAAAACAAATAAAAATAATTTTCTTTTAACCTTCGCAATGTGGGGGGTCTGACGCATGCTTACAAAAATACAAAATTGCTTTACTTTGTTTTTGTATGCGGTAAAGTTGTCGCAATACGACGGTGGGTCACAACGACTGAGGGTCAGAATGACCCGAAGATAACACAAGGGTTAAGCCATCGCAGTTTGTTACCTACGAGGATTTCTACAAAAATGGTGCAGTGAAATGTGGCAGTGATATTCAAAGAGTGCAGGTAATTGTTGATTCTAACAAAGGTTTATTTGAAAAAGAAAGCGATGAAATTGATAAAGCCAAACAGTTGCTGGAAGATGACATTGACTTGGAAGATGCCTGGGCTCAAATATGTCCTGAAACTGAAAACGAGCGTCTTCATTGTTTAGAACTGATGAAAGATAAGGTCATGCCTGATGACAATGATGATGAGGAACTCATTCCAGATCTGGCAGCACGCCCACAAACTACATGTACTCTTGAAACAAATCATGTGACAATGCCCAGAGAGGATGCATTGCATTTACTACGGTCATTAAACGAGGAGCAGTCTGCAATATTCTATCATGTTCGTCAGTGGTGTTTAGATAAATTGCTTGGACAAAATCCTGAACCATTTCGATTGTTTATTACAGGTGGAGCAGGAACAGGGAAAAGCCATTTAGTCAAAGCAATACATTATGAATCCTCTAGACTGTTATCTCAACTTGCTGAAAGTCCTGATGATGCCACCGTCATTTTAACAGCATCAACCGGTGTGGCTGCATATAACATTGGTGCAACAACCATTCACAACACATTCTCCATCGGTGCCAATATCAGATTGCCATATCAACCTCTAAGTGATGATAAAGTCAATTCTTTAAGAACCAAAATGGGCAACTTGCAAATTCTCATCATTGATGAAGTGTCCATGGTTGACCACCGCCTTCTAGCCTATGTTCATGGTAGATTGCGTCAAATCAAGCAGACTGGTGATTACTCTGTTTTTGGAAAAGTCTGCATTGTTGCTGTGGGTGATTTCTATCAGTTGCCACCTGTAAAAGGCACTCCTCTCTTTGCTGATAACAACGGAGCCAATTTGTGGGACAACAACTTTGAAGTTGCAGAACTAACTAAAGTAGTCAGACAGCAAAATGCAACCTTTGCGGAAATGTTGAATCGCCTGAGAGTTCGTAAAAAGAAAGAACCTCTGAGCAGCCATGATATTCTCACATTAAAGCAGTGCGAAACAGGTGAAGAATGTAGTGACATTCACATATTTGCCACAAACGCAGAGGTTGATGAATATAACATCCAGAGACTGCAACAGACCTGTCCTGACGCAATCAGTATACCAGCTCAAGATTTTGTCCGTAATCCTAAAACTGGAAGAATGGAACAGAAAGTAGGCTTTCACACAAACATTTTCAATTCCTGTTTGTCGGATTGTGTTTCATTGGGAATTGGAGCAAAAGTGATGTTGAAGAAGAACATAGACGTGTCTGATGGTCTTGTCAATGGAGCATTTGGAACAGTTGTCCACATCAGTAAACGTCAACAAGATGATGATTTACCCACAGCTATTCATGTAGAATTTGACGACCCAAATGTTGGCAAGATTCAGAGATCAAAATCAAATGTGAGGTTTTCTGAACGTTCAACACTAATTGAGGTACAAGAGGATAAAGTCACAAATGCTGGTGGAGTACGCCGTCAATTTCCACTCAGACTGGCATGGGCATGCACAGTTCACAAAGTCCAAGGACTCACTGTTGAAAAAGCTGTTGTATCACTAAAAAAGATTTTTACTGCAGGGCAAGCATATGTTGCTTTGAGTCGTGTGAAAACCCTCAGTGGACTGATAATTGAGGACTTCAAAGAGTCAACCATATATTGCAATAACAAAATAGACATGGCAATGAAAAGCTTGCCTCAGTTTACATTTGAAAAGTCTGTTTTCTCTAATGTTAACCGTACATGTACACTAGCACTTCACAATACACAAAGTCTGAAAGCTCACTTTCAAGATATTTATTCCCATAAAACTCTAATGAAAGCTGATTGTATTTGCCTAACTGAAACATGGCTCAATGTAAGCACTGAAGAATTACCAGAACTTCCAGGATTTCGCTTCAACCACAATCCAAGAGCAAACTGTTACGATGACACAGAGCGACTCTTTACAGAACTGAAACAACAACAAAGAGGTGGAGTTGGTATGTATTATTCAGACAACATTGACATGAATGTTTTGATTCCAGAACAATGCAATTTAGAATGTTTGTATTTTGCAATACCTCATGTAGATTTGACAGGTGCCGTGTTGTACAGGCCTAGCACTTATAAAATGGACGTGTTTCGACTACAGCTGTTAAAGGTTATCTGTGAACTTGAGAAGCATCCAGGGAAGAGAGTCATCATGGGAGACTTTAACGAGGATGTCTTTGTATCATCTACAATTCTAAAGTTAATGGAACAACATGGATACACACAACATGTGCAAGCAGCAACAACTGAAAAAGGTACGCTAATAGACCATGTATACATTAAAGGCACAGAAGATGTTATTGTTGAAGTTGTACAGACATACTACAGTTTTCATGAAGCAATACTTATTTCCCTCATGTAATATATTCGTAATTGATCTGTAAGATATTGACCATTAAGATACTTTCTGTATGTGTTCTATATAGGATAATTAACATATAAGATTACGTCAAATACCGTCCACATACTCTTGGGTGGGAATGGGGGTGGTTGCAAGGAGAGCATAACATTGGACGGCTCCTTGAAGGCAATGGGATGGGTATATATAACAGACACTGGGAATTAAATTAGTCATTCATTGAGACAGTGCAAATATTACTTTTTTTTTCTTTTTTTTTCATACAACGCATTGTTAAATTGTACATAGTTATTGTGTTTTATTAAGAATGTTAAAATAGACTTGAAATACATTTCTTAGTGTTAACTTTTAATTTGATGTATTCTTCCAAAAGATTTTGGAATTATAGAATTTACTTGGTTAGACATGATTTGTATTAGATTTTTCACCAACATCTTACTAAATATTACAATTGAATTTGTGAAATTAACCACATAAATATGGATTGGAAATTATGTCATGATTGTATTTGGGCTACAAGAGATTTCAGTTCAGTAAACATTGGACCTTCTGAACCCTGAGAAGACAGCAGACAGAGCAACGCAAGTCATGAGAAAGACATCTAGAGTGAGTATACATTTTTTAACAGACTATTTTTTCCAATATGGACATGCTAAATTAGTTAAATAATGTGCAAGTCCAGTAGAGTAAATACAGTATTATACATCCTTAGTGAATGGGTATGTTGCTGTCTTTCACCTGTATTCTCACACATATAGTTTTGCTAAGTTTATACCTCTGTTCTAATTCTCAGGTTTGGATGACCGTACAATTTTCTCAACCATACAATGGCGCTTCTGGATATAAAGATGTGGTCAACGTCATCTCTGTCAGCATTGAACAGCCACAGTCTGAACATTTAGCCCCTAAATCTGGCAATGTCTTCATAGACTTCTTTCACTTTAAAGAAGGAGTGAAAACAACCAAATACACTGGAATCAAAAGATGTAAAGCTTGCAAACGTTTGTATGTGTTTACTGTTAATGTTGTTATCCTATCTCTAAAAAGAAGCAATCATGTGGGGAATTATTTCTCAAAATGTCTCTGAATGGCAAATGACTGATAGTTTAGTGTAAGAAACCACTGTACTTGTCAAATGTCTTGTATTTTGGATGGTCTTACACTAGGCGATGTTGTAATGTGCCTAGAAGGTGATCATACTTTCCCATGCCTCAGTGATAATAAGAACGTTCATGTAAGTTGGCTGTTTCTCAGCGGGTAGAGAGGATCCTCCAGTAACCATAAGGTTGGCAGTTTGACACAAGACTCCTCCTGTCTAACTGTCCTTCAGCAAGACACAACACCAGTAGCTCCTGATGGGCTTGCAAGCACCTTGCATGGCAGCTCCACTGCTGTGTGTGTGTCTAACCTAATCTGACCTAAATTATTTGACCTGTGACTACATCATTTGCACTGTCTCATTGATGAAATATCGATAGGCTACTATATATAACACAACAAATGATATTTGATATTGTGATATTTTACTGTCATATCTTTTTTAATGTTTATTTTATTTTCCCAATAAATACATTTATACTGCAATTTGAATTTCTTGAAAAACAAATCACACTACAAATGGAAACATTTAATTTGTAATGAAGTGTAAATCAAAAATGAACTACTTTCACTTCATGCTTTAGTGCAAAAGGTGTGACCTACAAACAACATACCATGTTATGTCAACATCACCCAAGTGTGAATGTTTCATTTAAACTATTGTTTATAATCAGGACCCAATTGATGTTAAGCATTCCCTAATATACTGCTTACTAACTGTAAAAAGTGTTTTAAAATGAAGCAAAAGCGTGAGCACAAAAGTATTACTCATGAACAGGAAGTGTTTCTGAGGCCACGTACAAATGTTGATATAAAGACATGAAATCATTGCTGAGATATAACTTTACTTACTGTTTTGGAAACATTGGCTGTACCGGACAAACGGTTTAGAAAAACAAAAAAACAGGTAACGACTTAAATGAGGCTTGGTTGGAAGATAATCTGTCCCAAAGTTTTGCTTAGTTGCAGTGCCTCTACAAGTCAAATGGCATAACTTTTCAAAATCCTCTTTAGAACATGGCCCTGAGATCCTATACCAAGTTTGGTATGAATCCATCAAATATTTGCTGAGATACGACCCAACTTCCTGTTTGCTGGCTTAACGGCACATTTTGATTGGCCGTATCGGGCAAACGGTTTTGAAAATCCAAAAAACATATGATGGCTTTTGTGAGGCTTGGTCTGAAGATGATCTCTGCCAAATTTGGTGAAGATTGGAAAACATTTGTAGGAGGAGTACAGAAAAAACGTTTTTTTCAGTAATTCAAAATGGCTGCCGCATCAATTCGGCTGTTATCACAAGTTATCATGTGTCACACACGGGATGTCCCAAGATATCATGAGACAAAGGAATCACTTAATAAAGGCAAACAAATCAACAGTTATTGGCCAAAACACATTTTTGCATCCTGCGGCCACGCCCAGTGATCACATGACACCAAATTGTTTGGACATCCTCAGATGAGGGTTCCGAGTCATCATACCAAGTTTGGTGTTGATTTCTCAAGGATTGGCTGAGATATGACCCAACTTCCTGTTTGGTGTCTTTGCTGCCGATTTTGATTGGCTGTACCGGACAAACGGTTTTGAAAATCAAAATTTTTTGGATAAATTCTGTGAGGGTTGCTCTGACGATGATGTGTGCCAATTCTGGGGAAGATTAAAGAAGAATTGTAGGAGGAGTAGGCTTTCAAAAGTTTTCGATAAAACCGGAAATGGCGGAAAGGAAAGAAAGAAAAGGTAGAAACACTTAAGTGGCTTCGTCGCTTCGCGGCTTGGCCACCAAATATAGCTGCAAGCAGCAATGGAGGGGCCAAGCAGTCCAGAGCAGGACATGGCCTCCATAGCACTTGTGCAACAATTAAGTCACAACAACCTGTTGCACTCATGCAACACACCAAGTTTGGTTGAAATATATGTTTGTGTTCAAGAGTACTGAGAGTTCAAAGTTATTTTTCTGGTATAACACTGCAGGCCTCCTCTGCTCCTCATGGGAACGATGAAACCCAAGTTTGGTGACAATCGCGCAAATGGTTGCTGAGATATGCTCTTGCGCCTCGTTTGGCGGCTTCGCCACTGCTTTTGATCGTCTCTACCGAACAAACGTTTTTGAAAATTGAAAATTCATCTCGTTGCTTTTGTGAAACTGGGTCTAAAGATCATCTTTGCCAAATTTGGTAAACATTGGACAAAAATTGGGGCGTGCAAAAGGTTTTTACACTTTTCCATGAAATCCAAAATGGCGGCCACGTCCGTTCGAATTTTATGAAAAGTTATTAATAGTCAGGCTTGATATCTCACAAGACATCAACAGACAAAGAAATTACTTTATTAAGGTAAACACTTCAACCGTTATTAGCCAAAACACGTTTATGCTTCCGGCCACGCCCCCTTTTAGTCACATGACACAATTTTTGGAGGACATCCTCAAAATAAGGTTCCGAGGCGGCGTACCAAATTTAGTTTCACTGCCTCAAACAACTGCTGAGATATGACTTCACTTCCTGTTTGGCGGCTTTTCTGCTGATTTTGATTGGCTGTCACGGACAAACGGTTGTAGGTATCAAAATGCTCTACCATAACTTTTGTGCGGCTTGGTCTGAAGAGCATATCTGGTAATTTTGAAGAAGATTTGACAAAGATTGTAGGAGGAGTAGGCTTTCAAAGGTTTTTGATAAAACCGGAAATAGCGGAAAATCTATAAACCGGAAATTGACGCCATGGTGTGCATTGAACTCGTCTTGGTCCAGGGAATCCAATGGTACCTCAATTTTTAAAATGGGTCATACGGTTCAAAAGTTGCGTGTGTAAACACAAGTCCAACTTTGACCCATTGGTGGCGCTAGAGTGCCCGAGTATGGGACATGAAACTTTGTGAATTGGACCAGGGGACTGTCCCCAATGAGTGTGCCAAATTTCACAACTTTCGACCAAGCGCTTCTAGGGCCTGCCATAGACACCCAGTCTTAAGAAGTATAATAATAATAAATATAGCTGCAGGCAGCAATGGCGGGTTCCTCCTCAGCATTGCAAACCATTACAAAATTGACATGACACAGACATGTATTTCATACATGTACACAACATTTCAAGACAATTGGATCGATGGCTGATTTGAAGTCATTTTTTGAAATTCTTCACAAATTGTCACTGTAGAGAAATATCCATGCTGCCGACATTATGGGTTCTTGAGACTTATTTGTTCCCCATTGGCAATAAGGCATGCGTACCAACTTTTAGACATGTTGGACTGACAGGATTAAAATGCCACCCTTTTGAAAGTGACAACTTTGAAGCGTGTTGTGTCAGGCCACCTGTGCTCTGGTCAGGCCCATCATGCAGAGATCCATTCTTTAAAAGCTTTGATTACAACAATAACTTTATGAAAGTGAGGATACACTTCACTAAAGGAAGTGTGTAGGTTATGTACTACTACTGCTTGCTCTGCCCACACACTTTCCCCATCCATGCTGTTTCCCTCTATCCCAGCGCAGGTCATGCCATTAGAAGTAGCCCAAAAAACATACCATACACAGTCACACTGTTTTCAAAACTGAAACTGGTTAGAAGACCATGGCTATTAGAACTCTACCTGAATTGAGCTCTCTCTAGAGTCTCAGTCAAACAACTGTCAAGAGTCATGTAGGGAACTGGACCAAGGTATAGCTAATGTCCAGCTGTTAGCAAGTGTACCTTGTGATGGTACAGCAGCTTAACAATACTTTGTCATGGTCAGACTCTCTGATCCCATTAAACTACACAACATGCACAATCAGGGTGACCAACAGTAGGGGGGGAATGAGGACTGTTAGCAAAGTATTTCTATTCGTGTTTTGTTAGTGATTGAATGGTAATGTCAGCTAGCTAAAAACAATGTTAGTTAGCTTGGCTAAAATGGTTTTCATAGCAACAGATATCAACAAATCAGATCAATCTAACTTTATTCAGAAGGGGGGGGGGGACATATAAACTAGAGGTGAAATGGTAGGCATTGTTCTGCCTTGAAGCTGCGTGCGCATCCTCATTGTTTGTAACCACCAACCCATCTATATGTAAAGATAACATCCAAGCTAGCAATTTCGCCAAATTTGACTGCAGATTTTTTACACCATATGTACTTCGTTATGGTTTTTGAGTCAAACAACTTGCTAAATGATTAAATGTCTGTTAAATGTCAAATCCAACTTTAAATGTATAAAAGAGAGAATTAAACCTAGAGGTTGAAAAGGCTACGTTTGTCTAAACTGACATGCACAAACTCAGAGCACTGAGTTTCAACATCCATGTACACATTTTGTCTCTATTTTTTACTCTTTAACGCATGACTATGTTTAACTTAATGTCAGCACCTCTCTGTCATCAATTGTCTCTGGAGTGGGGGATGGGGGCTTCTTATCCAACAATTACATCCCTGAACTTTTAAAACATATCAATGGCCTACTACAATTGTAAACATCCTTTGGCCTCCCCATGCTGGGAAGAAAACTACAGTTTTTCTTTGATTAAACGTTGACCTTGAATAAACGCTGCACCAAAAATGAACATTGTGTAATAAATGGCACCTTCGATTAAACGCCTCCCCCAAAAAATCAGAAAACGGTTATTTAATTGGTTAAATTAAAACACAGTATTTATTACACAAGTAATTTACAAGTGTAGCATACTATTATCCCATGAAACACTGGCAGGCACAAGTGTCTTTCTTGCTACAGATTTATTTGAAGCTTTTTCTCCAAATCCACCGTTAAAACTAAACTCACGCTGTAATGAGAAAATAAAGACCACATTAGCTTAATATGAACATGCAATGACATGCGCAGCATGTAAATAACATTCACCAAAGTCAAATACAGACACAAAACAACATACTTTGTTGGCTGCATGCTGTAGCCTACACAAGGGAATAGAGGTTTCCTTAGATTGCTAACAACCTCTATAACAACCTTAAACTTATCACTTAGAGTGAATGTGCATAAAGCTCCAGGACCTGACAACATCCCTGGCTGTGTTCTCAAGGCCTGTGCTCCTGAACTGGCAGAGGTGTTCACTGACATCTTTAACCTCTCCCTGTCGCAGTATGTCGTCCCCAATAGGTTCAAGGGGGCCACCATCATCCCAGTCTCTAAGAAACCATCAGTGAGCTGTCTCAATGATTACCGCCCTGTTGCCCTGTTGTGATGAAATGCTTTGAGACGTTAGTCAAAGACCACATTACATGCTGCCTGTCACCTGCATTAGACCCACTCCAGTTTGCATATAGGCCGAACAGGTCTACAGATGATGTTGTAGCTTTGGCCTTGAACACTGCTCTCTTTCACTTGGATCAGAACAACATATACGTGCGGATGCTCTTCATCGACTTCAGCTCCGTTTTCAACACCATAGTACCATCCAGGCTCATCATAAAACTACAGGACCGGAACATCAGTCCTTCCATGTGCAGCTGGACAGGACACAGGCAGTACGGCTAGGTAACATCACCCCACCAGTCTAACACTCAGCACTGGTGCCCCACAGAGTTGTGTGTTAAGCCCACTGTTGTACTCTCTGTTCACCTATGGTTGTGCAGCCACAAAAAGGTCCAACACTATCATTATGTTTGCTGATGACACCACCATTATCGGCTGCATCAAGAATGGTGATGAGTCTGCCTACAGAGCAGAGGTGGCAACAATGACATCCTGGTGTCAGCATAACAGCCTGTTGCTTAATGTAGCAAAAACCAAGGAGTTGATAGTGGACTACAGGCGGCTGCAGGGAGAACATGCACCCATTCACATCGCGGGCACAGCTGTGGAGAGTCAAAAGTTTCAGATTTTTTGGTATCAACATCAGTGAGGATCTGAGCTGGACCACCATATTGGTGTGGTTACAAGGACAGCGAAACAGAGGCTCTTTTTTCAGCGGCGACTGTGGAAATTTGGCATGGACTGCACTATACTGACCAATTTTTACCGGTGCACCATTGAGAGCATACTGACTGGTGGCATTACAACATGGTTTGGCAACAGCACTGCCCAGGACAGGAAGACACTACAAAGAGTGGTCAAATCTGCACAGCGTATTACAAGGACTGCATTACCATCCATTCAGGACCTTTACAGCCAGCGGTGCAGGAGAAAGGCCAAGTGGATCATTTCTGACCCTAGTCATCCCTGCCACAGTCTTTTCTCCCTCCTGCCTTCTGGAAGGCGATACAAGAGTATAAGGTCCTGTACCAGCAGATACAGGGATAGTTTTCTCACACATGCCATCAGGATGCTGAACTGTCCTTGAAATATCTTTTTGCACTACAATTTTTCTTATTTTTTCTACCCTTTTTCTCCATTCTTTAGTATTTAATTTTTTTATTCTGCAAGTTGAACGGACATTGAGCACAAAGAATTTCATTACTTATAAATGCTGTTTATGAGTATATGATAATAAACTTGAAACTTTTATCAGAGCTTTAAATTGTCTGTGCTTCGCTTGCTGTTAGGTTGTCGACTCTCTCACTCATGCGCGTCCCAAAAGGCCTTCAAAATAAAGTCACGTAATAATTCTGAATACAATTATATAATTCTAAATTAAGACATTGCTTGAAAAAAAATTATACATTATTATAATGCAATTGCGACAATTGCATTCAGGCCTATAGATAGTTATACATATTGTATAGAATATGGCGAGGTAGCTGACTTAACCATTCCTGAATGTGCTTTTCATCAACACCAAGTTTGCGTGCTATAGATCTGTTGCTGGTGGTGAGTGCTTTCTGCACAGGTTTCTGTTTGAAAGCTGTAAGAATGTTACGGCATGCTGCGTCAGATTTGTACACAAAGTAGAGACACGCGCGGCATACATTTTACACTGGGATTTTGTTTGACTTCCTTGTCTATTCTGTGTTTGTCTATGGCTGCACTGCAGCTACAATTCACTGAATCTCTCTTACCAATTAAACGTTGCCCTTGAATGAACGCCACCCTCGAATAAACGCTGCACCACTAACTGCTCTATTAAAAGGGTTCACTATGAAGCAAACCATTCTAACAAAATAATAAAAACATTTACAATGATTTCAACAAGAAGTCTCTCTGACTTGACAACTCTCTAAACAAGCAACTTTCCAAAGCAATCTCTGAAACAGCTGACCAGTGTGGTAATTTTATGTTGACAACTAAACCGCTGATTGGAAGTGCGCGGCTGATTGCCAATCACGAGATAGGGAGACTGATAGCCAACCGCCAACAAACGCTGACTAGACCATACCTGCATGCAGCGAATAGAAAGAAAGAGGGGAGAAAAGAAAAAACACACAACCACAACTATACAGACTGAATTAGGACATTTTAAACATGGGTCCGTAACAAAGACGTTGTTAAAAATGCTCATTCACATTCATTTTTCTCAATTAATCTTATCACTTAAACACACTGGTTTAGCATTTTTTCCCACAAGGAAGTCTAACCTCAACAGTGGATCCTTGGTCCCTGGATCTCTTGCTGGAACATGGCATCTAAAAAACACATAGAAAAACCATCAAAAACTATGAAATGTAACATACCACACTACTGCTTAACAATTTCATAGTCTTACATTATCATAACTTCATACTCAACAGTTCTAGTATACAGACCTTTAAGAAAATATTGAAAGGGTTAGGATTCTCAAAACACCAATCTCTGTACTTAAAAAAAATATTTAGACATCCATTATTTACCTTTATTCAATTTACACTGTCTACATTCAAATTTAAGTCTGTAAAATGTAAACATAGAGAAACGGACTCGACTATAAATACAAATTAAGACCAATTGAGAACAATTTATCTTGCAAATGGTTTTTACTTTAAATTCATGTTTCACCAAAAGAATCATCACAGTTTAACACAAATAACCAAACCTTACTGTTAAAATACTGCCAAGCCACTGACTCACATTAGAAAATTAAAACAAATAAACATAGCCTAGAAGATGTACCTGTAGGTCAATTACATAATCAAGAGCATGGAGTAGGAATGGATGGATGACAAAATACCCCGCCGAGCCCAATCCATTAAATATTTCCTACCCATAAGTTAATTTCCTGAAATGCAATAATTCACCAACATTTTGACAATTTCATGCTCCAAACTTTGTGGGAACAGTTTGGAGATGGCCCCTTCCTGTTCTAACATGACTGTGCAACAGTGCACAAAGCAAGGCCCATAAACACATGGATGAGCGAGATTGGTGTGGACGAACTTGAGTGGCCTGCACACAGTCCTGACCTCAACCCAATACAACACCTTTGGGATGAATTAGAGCAGGGACTGCGAGCCAAACCTTCTTGTTCCACATCAATGTTGGACCTCACAAATGCACTTCTGGAAGAATGGTAAAACATTTCCATAAACCTCTTAAACCTTGTGGAAAGCCTTCCTAGACGAGTTGAAACTATTATAGCTACAAAGGGTGGTCCGACATCATATCCTATGGTTTAAGAATGAGATGTCACTCACGTTCATGAGCGTGTAAAGGCAACCGAGCGAATACTTTGGCAATTTAGTGTATAAAATTGATACAAATATAAAATGTTATCAAGAGATGGGAAATCGTGCAGCATAGTACAACATGCCGATTACAAACGTATTGTAGCTCTATAGGCTTTCAATGGAACTCCTAAACGATCAAACCATGAACCCAAACAAAGCTAGCAAGCAAAACAACCATGGTACCATTGCTACTTGTTTAATGCTAGGTAGCTCTATCTGTGCAGCAAACTAGGCTACCTAGCTACAGTTTGGAAAAGAATAACTTACGATGTGAAGACCGTAGAAATAGAACAACCCAACCGCATAGTTACGCACAGTATACAAATTTCAAACGCGTCTCACAGAAGCAAGTATAATGTTAAAGATTGTACGGCTTGCTAGCCTGTAATACTGCCTGTACAAAGAGAAATCCTTAGCTCAGCTAGCCTAGATAGATTAGCTGCTATCCTGTTTACAACAGTATAAAAGTCTTCAAGTTATCATACGAATACAAACGCTAAAATACATGTTTTGTACTGCCGTTGTAGGCTCTTATTACTCACTGTCAAATGTAACAATGAAAATCTCTGAGGGCTGCAGGAGTCTCGTCAGTCGTTGTCTTCAAGTCTTCTCCAACTATAAAATGGCCTTCTTCTTGTGCGTCGTACCAAGCTCGCGCGTGTGTCAAGGGGCTCTGGCCCCTTTTGTGTGTGAGAATGTGGAGCACGCGCGCACAGGAGCAAAGGGAGAGAGGATTTGGGGAAACAGCCCTAGAAATTAGCCAAGCATGCATGTTTCAAATATTCACTAAAAATCGAGTTTTCATGTTACAGTCAACTTTTTCTCAGATTTGTGTACTCAACATTCTCAAGAGTCTTCATATGAACTAGTGATTGAATCAGAGTATCAGTTTTTGGCCGGCGGATGTGTAAAGCATTATTTTAGCATTAGCAATAAATTCAATTTGCTTTATATCAATCATTTTTAGAGGTATGAAGTTGCCTTTGCACATGGTAACATGTTGTAGTGTCTTCCACGTGACATACCAAGTTTGGTGTTGATATCTCAAAGATTTGCTGAGATTTGACCAAACGTCCTGTTTGGTTGCTTTGTTGCAGATTTTGATTGGCTCTACCGGACAAACGGTTTTGAAAATCAGAAATCCCTACGATAACTTTTGTGAGGCTCAGTCTGGATATCATCTATGGCAATTTTGAAGAAAATTCGACCAAAAATGTAGGAGGAGTAGGGAAAAAACGCGTTTCCTTAATCTTTATTGTACAGAAAAATCCAATATGGCGGCCGTTATAGCTTCTTGAGGCTTTTTTATTCCTCATGAGAAATAAGGCATATGTAATGAATTTCAGAATTTTGGGACTTATGGCCTGCAAATGGCATCAATTTGAAAATTGACATATTGGGGCGTGGCCTGTAGCGCCACCTATTGTCTCACACGGCCCATGTTTGGTATGGTAGTTACTAATGGTCTGCAGTTTCAACATGCCAAATTTCACAACTTTTTACGGTACTGGTCTAGGGGCTGCCATTGACTCCCATGGGTAAAAAATAATAATACCACCAATAACAATAGGGTTCTCCTACCGGAGGAACCCTAATTACATCAACAATGACATGTAAAAATAGAACAACCCAACCGCATAGTCACGCACAGTATACAAATTTCAAACGCGTCTCACAGAAGCAAGTATAATGTTAAAGATTTTACGACTTGCTAGCCTGTAATACTGTCTGTACAAAGAGATATCCTTAGCTCAGCTAGCCTAGATAGATTAGCTGCTATCCTGTTTACAACAGTATAAAAGTCTTCAAGTTATCATACGAATACAAACGCTAAAATACATGTTTTGTACTGCCGTTGTAGGCTCTTATTACTCACTGTCAAATGTAACAATGAAAATCTCTGAGGGCTGCAGGAGTCTCGTCAGTCGTTGTCTTCAAGTCTTCTCCAACTATAAAATGGCCTTCTTCTTGTGCGTCGTACCAAGCTCGCGCGTGTGTCAAGGGGCTCTGGCCCCTTTTGTGTGTGAGAATGTGGAGCACGCGCGCACAGGAGCAAAGGGAGAGAGGATTTGGGGAAACAGCCCTAGAAATTAGCCAAGCATGCATGTTTCAAATATTCACTAAAAATCGAGTTTTCATGTTACAGTCAACTTTTTCTCAGATTTGTGTACTCAACATTCTCAAGAGTCTTCATATGAACTAGTGATTGAATCAGAGTATCAGTTTTTGGCCGGCGGATGTGTAAAGCATTATTTTAGCATTAGCAATAAATTCAATTTGCTTTATATCAATCATTTTTAGAGGTATGAAGTTGCCTTTGCACATGGTAACATGTTGTAGTGTCTTCCACGTGACATACCAAGTTTGGTGTTGATATCTCAAAGATTTGCTGAGATTTGACCAAACGTCCTGTTTGGTTGCTTTGTTGCAGATTTTGATTGGCTCTACCGGACAAACGGTTTTGAAAATCAGAAATCCCTACGATAACTTTTGTGAGGCTCAGTCTGGATATCATCTATGGCAATTTTGAAGAAAATTCGACCAAAAATGTAGGAGGAGTAGGGAAAAAACGTGTTTCCTTAATCTTTATTGTACAGAAAAATCCAATATGGCGGCCGTTATAGCTTCTTGAGGCTTTTTTATTCCTCATGAGAAATAAGGCATATGTAATGAATTTCAGAATTTTGGGACTTATGGCCTGCAAATGGCATCAATTTGAAAATTGACATATTGGGGCGTGGCCTGTAGCGCCACCTATTGTCTCACACGGCCCATGTTTGGTATGGTAGTTACTAATGGTCTGCAGTTTCAACATGCCAAATTTCACAACTTTTTACGGTACTGGTCTAGGGGCTGCCATTGACTCCCATGGGTAAAAAATAATAATACCACCAATAACAATAGGGTTCTCCTACCGGAGGAACCCTAATTACATCAACAATGACATGTAAAAATAGAACAACCCAACCGCATAGTCACGCACAGTATACAAATTTCAAACGCGTCTCACAGAAGCAAGTATAATGTTAAAGATTTTACGACTTGCTAGCCTGTAATACTGTCTGTACAAAGAGATATCCTTAGCTCAGCTAGCCTAGATAGATTAGCTGCTATCCTGTTTACAACAGTATAAAAGTCTTCAAGTTATCATACGAATACAAACGCTAAAATACATGTTTTGTACTGCCGTTGTAGGCTCTTATTACTCACTGTCAAATGTAACAATGAAAATCTCTGAGGGCTGCAGGAGTCTCGTCAGTCGTTGTCTTCAAGTCTTCTCCAACTATAAAATGGCCTTCTTCTTGTGCGTCGTACCAAGCTCGCGCGTGTGTCAAGGGGCTCTGGCCCCTTTTGTGTGTGAGAATGTGGAGCACGCGCGCACAGGAGCAAAGGGAGAGAGGATTTGGGGAAACAGCCCTAGAAATTAGCCAAGCATGCATGTTTCAAATATTCACTAAAAATCGAGTTTTCATGTTACAGTCAACTTTTTCTCAGATTTGTGTACTCAACATTCTCAAGAGTCTTCATATGAACTAGTGATTGAATCAGAGTATCAGTTTTTGGCCGGCGGATGTGTAAAGCATTATTTTAGCATTAGCAATAAATTCAATTTGCTTTATATCAATCATTTTTAGAGGTATGAAGTTGCCTTTGCACATGGTAACATGTTGTAGTGTCTTCCACGTGACATACCAAGTTTGGTGTTGATATCTCAAAGATTTGCTGAGATTTGACCAAACGTCCTGTTTGGTTGCTTTGTTGCAGATTTTGATTGGCTCTACCGGACAAACGGTTTTGAAAATCAGAAATCCCTACGATAACTTTTGTGAGGCTCAGTCTGGATATCATCTATGGCAATTTTGAAGAAAATTCGACCAAAAATGTAGGAGGAGTAGGGAAAAAACGTGTTTCCTTAATCTTTATTGTACAGAAAAATCCAATATGGCGGCCGTTATAGCTTCTTGAGGCTTTTTTATTCCTCATGAGAAATAAGGCATATGTAATGAATTTCAGAATTTTGGGACTTATGGCCTGCAAATGGCATCAATTTGAAAATTGACATATTGGGGCGTGGCCTGTAGCGCCACCTATTGTCTCACACGGCCCATGTTTGGTATGGTAGTTACTAATGGTCTGCAGTTTCAACATGCCAAATTTCACAACTTTTTACGGTACTGGTCTAGGGGCTGCCATTGACTCCCATGGGTAAAAAATAATAATACCACCAATAACAATAGGGTTCTCCTACCGGAGGAACCCTAATAAATATAGCTGCAAGCAGCAATGGCGGATTCCTCCAAAACATTGCGAACCATTGAAAAATGTATATTCTTCACAAATTGTCACTGTATAGAAAAATCCATGCTGCAGACTTACCAATGGGATACCAAATCTGACCAAATCCAAATATAGCTGCAAGCAGCAATGAGGTGGCCAAGCAGTCAAATGACCCAGAAAACATTTTAGACATCCTCAGAAGAGAGCAACGAGTACACACAGCAAGTTTGGTGTGAATCCATCAAAGATTTGCTGAGATACGACCCAACTTCCTGTTTGCTGGCTTAACGGCACATTTTGATTGTCTGTACCGGGCAAAGGGTTTTGAAAATTAAAAAACCATGTAATGGGCTTCGATAACTGACAAGAGTCATGCGGGCAACTGGACCACGGTAGAGCTAATGTCTATCTATATGTAAAGATAACATCAACTCTGGAGTTGGAGGTGGGGCTTCTTATCCAACAAATTACACCCCTGAACATATTAATGGCCTACTACAATTGTAAATATCCTTTGGACCTCTTTTGCAATTGGGCCTTGATACTATCTAATGTAAAATCTAATATTTTCTGGCCATTCTGCAGTTTGTAGGGACTTTCCACACCAGCACACTATTCCTTTCCTGTATTCTGCATTATTACACTTTTTCTTTGAAACTTTCATATAGGCCCATACTATAGCAGTTACGGATATACATAGAGGAAACTCAGGAGAGTGAATTTGAGATAATGGTAGTGGGAGGATGTTGTACCTTTGTGCTTCTCTTTTTTGCCAGTCCTATGAAACATATCTGGGCACCACTGCTTTTGCCTGCTAGTGTTTGCAATGCTGGGAAGAAAACTACAATTTTTATTTGATTATACGTTGCCCTGGAATAAACGCTGCACCAAAAATGAACATTATGTAATAAATGGCACCCTCGATTAAACGCCTCCCCCCAAAAATCAGAAAACGGTTATTTAATTGGTTTAAATTAAAACACAGTATTTATTACACAAGTAATTCACAAGTGTAGTGTACTATAATTCCCATGAAGCACTGGCAGGCACAAGTGTCTTACTTGCTACAGGTTTATTTGAAGCTTCTTCTCCAAATCCAACGTTAAAACTAAACTCACGCTGTAATGAGAAAATAAAGACCACATTAGCTTAATATGAACATACAATGACATGTGCAGCATGTAAATAACGTTCACCAAAGTAAAATACAGACACAAAACAACATACTTTGTTTGCTGGATGCTGTAGTGTACACAAGGGAATAGAGGTTTCCTTAGATTTCTAACAACCTCTATAACAACCTTAAACTTATCACTTAGAGTGAATGTGCATAAAGCTCCAGGACCTGACAACATCCCTGGCTGTGTTCTCAAGGCCTGTGCTCCTGATCTGGCAGGGGTGTTCACTGACATCTTTAACCTCTCCCTGTCGCAGTATGTCGTCCCCAATAGCTTCAAGGGGGCCACCATCATCCCAGTCCCTAAGAAACCATCAGTGAGCTGTCTCAATGATTACCGCCCTGTTGTACTCACTTCTGTTGTCAATGCTTTGAGAGGTTAGTCAAAGACCACATTACATCCTGCCTGTCACCTGCATTAGACCTACTCCAGTTTGCATATAGGCCGAACAGGTCTACAGATGATGCTGTAGCTTTGGCCTTGAACACTGCTCTCTTTCACCTGGATCAGAACAACATATACGTGCGGATGCTCTTCATTGACTTCAGCTCCGCCTTCAACACCATAGTACCATCCAGGCTTATCGTGAAACTACAGGACCTGAACATCAGTCCTTCCATGTGCAGCTGGATATTGAACTTCCTGACAGACAGGCCACAGGCAGTACGGCTAGGTAACATCACCTCAACCAGTCTAACACTCAGCACTGGTGCCCCACAGGGTTGTGTGTTAATCCCACTGTTGTACTCTCTGTTCACCTATGATTGTGCAGCCACTAACAGCTCCAACACCATCATTAAGTTTGCTGATGACACCACCATTATCGGCTGCATCAAGAATGGTGATGAGTCTGCCTACAGAGCAGAGGTGGCAACAATGACATCCTGGTGTCAGCATAACAGCCTGTTGCTCAATGTAGCAAAAACCAAGGAGTTGATAGTGGACTACAGACGGCTGCAGGGAGAACATGCACCCATTCACATCGAGGGCACAGCTGTGGAGAGAGTCAAAAGTTTCTGATTTTTTGGTATCAACTTCAGCGAGGACCTGAGTTGGACCACCATATTGGTGTGGTTACAAGGACAGCGAAACAGAGGCTCTTTTTTCTGCGGTGACAGCGGAAACTTGGCACGGATTGCACTATACTGACCAATTTTTACCACTGGACCATTGAGAGCATACTGACTGGTGGCATTACAACATGGTTTGGCAACAGCACTGCCTAGGACAGGAAGACACTACAAGAGTGGTCAAATCTGCACAGCGTATAACAAGGACTGCATTCAGGACCTTTACAGCCAGCACTGCAGGAGAAAGGCCAAGTGAATCATTTTTTGACCCTAGTCATCCCTGCCACAGTCTTTTCTCCCTCCTGCCTTTTGGATGGCGATAGAAGAGCATAAGGACTTGTACCAGCAGATACAGGGATCGTTTTTACCCACATGCCATCTGGATGCTGAACTGTCCTTGAAATATCTTTTTGCACTACAATTTTTCTTATTTTTTTATTATCAAACGCTGCACCACAAATGATAAATGTGTAATAAACGCTGCAGCGTTTAATCAAAGGAACATGGTATATGACAGCAATAATGTTTAATGTAACTGGCCTTTCTAACATTACAAGTGGCCCCAGCATTGCCCCTTATGGTCTAGGTGCATTGCAAATGAAGACAAGAGCCTTTTCTTGAGGTTGTCAAATCTCCCATGCAAAGTCACTCAAAACACAGGTTCGATTCCAGGCTCTGGCAAGAGTTTTTACCTCTAAACTGGTCAATATATACACATCTGACAAAAGACCAGCTCGACCTTTGCCTGTAAACAGTGATTCTGACTGTCAGAGACCTTTAAATAGCCTGACTTACTGAAATTGGCAAAACTAGCCTGGCTAACGTAGGTCGCTTTCTCAGGGCATATGACGAATGAAACAGGCTCGCCTTGAAAAATCAGATGTACTGGCTATCTTTAGCAGGCCCTCGTCTACAAAAAGATGTCCTCCCTGAGGTTTTTGGAGTAGAATTGAGTGAAATACAAAATTGTTTACACACTGCCAGTGGGCGAGCCGATCCTGACTCTGAGGCTAACGTCAAAACCCAGTACCCCCGGTCCACAAATCACAAAAATAATCGGAGCATCTGGCTAAAAGCACAATTCCCACATCTCCTAACGGCTTCCCTCCTCGACCTTTAACGTGTACACGTAACTGTAAAAAGGTTGAACTTATGAACATGATGCGCCCAAGGAATGGCTGCCGCCTATGCGGTCTCCCTGCCGCATAGGCTTATTACAAAGACTTTCACGCCCCAAATCAAAATTATGAGCCGACAGGTCTGTGGGGAATTACTTTTTCTCCTAAAGGCTGCTCTCCTCGACCTTTTTGATGAACAATTCGCCGAGATTCAAAATGACTCACTAATTAAAAACACAGAGGAAAAAAGCTAGAGCTACAGTAGCTACTTTTCTAGTTCGGTTTTCTGTCACTTCAGAATCACGATCTAAAAGGTCTAAAAGTGCTAAACCTTCACCATAATTCAAGAGTAGTGTACTTTCACAAACCCAATCATTAATTCTAGCTTAAAATGTGTAAAAACAGGACTTACCGAAAGTGGCTGCCTCCAACAGGGCTTTCACGGGACCCAGTTGAAAACAACAATGGCCGCCGAAAAAGAATTTATATTCGTAACGGCGAGCTGCGATTGGAAGCGAAATGAAACAGGGGCTAAAAAACGAGGGTGGGGGCTTGGTCAGCACACAATTTCAATAAAGCATGCCAAGGGGCTCTGGCCCCTTGTGTGTGAGAATGTGGAGCACGCGCGCACAGGAGCAAAGGGAGAGAGGATTTGGGGAAACAGCCCTAGAAATTAGCCAAGCATGCATGTTTCAAATATTCACAAAAAAATCGAGTTTTCATGTTACAGTCAACTTTTTCTCAGATTTGTGTACTCAACATTCTCAAGAGTCTTCATATGAACTAGTGATTGAATCAGAGTATCAGTTTTTGGCCGGCGGATGTGTAAAGCATTATTTTAGCATTAGCAATAAATTCAATTTGATTTATAACAATCATTTTTTGAGGTATGAAGTTGCCTTTGCACATGGTAACATGTTGTAGTGTCTTCCACGTGACATACCAAGTTTGGTGTTGATATCTCAAAGATTTGCTGAGATTTGACCAAACGTCCTGTTTGGTTGCTTTGTTGCAGATTTTGATTGGCTCTACCGGACAAACGGTTTTGAAAATCAGAAATCCCTACGATAACTTTTGTGAGGCTCAGTCTGGATATCATCTATGGAAATTTTGAAGAAAATTAGACCATAAATGTAGGAGGAGTAGGGAAAAAAACGTGTTTCCTTAATCTTTATTGTACAGAAAAATCCAATATGGCGGCCGTTATAGCTTCTTGAGGCTTTTTTATTCCTCATGAGAAATAAGGCATATGTAATGAATTTCAGAATTTTGGGACTTATGGCCTGCAAATGGCATCAATTTGAAAATTGAGATATTGGGGCGTGGCCTGTAGCGCCACCTATTGTCTCACATGGCCCATGTTTGGTATGGTAGTTACTAATGGTCTGCAGTTTCAACATGCCAAATTTCACAACTTTTTACGGTACTGGTCTAGGGGCTGCCATTGACTCCCATGGGTAAAAAATAATAATACCACCAATAACAATAGGGTTCTCCTACCGGAGGAACCCTAATAAATATAGCTGCAAGCAGCAATGGAGGGGCCAAGCAGTCCAGAGCAGGACATGGCCTCCATAGCACTTGTGCAACAATTAAGTCACAACAACCTGTTGCACTCATGCAACACACCAAGTTTGGTTGAAATATATGTTTGTGTTCAAGAGTACTGAGAGTTCAAAGTTATTTTTCTGGTATAACACTGCAGGCCTCCTCTGCTCCTCATGGGAACGATGAAACCCAAGTTTGGTGACAATCGCGCAAATGGTTGCTGAGATATGCTCTTGCGCCTCGTTTGGCGGCTTCGCCACTGCTTTTGATCGTCTCTACCGAACAAACGTTTTTGAAAATTGAAAATTCATCTGATTGCTTTTGTGAAACTGGGTCTAAAGATCATCTTTGCCAAATTTGGTAAACATTGGACAAAAATTGGGGCGTGCAAAAAGTTTTTACACTTTTCCATGAAATCCAAAATGGCGGCCTTGTCCGTTCGAATTTTATGAAAAGTTATTAATAGTCAGGCTTGATATCTCACAAGACATCAACAGACAAAGAAATTACTTTATTAAGGTAAACACTTCAACAGTTATTAGCCAAAACACGTTTATGCTTCCGGCCACGCCCCCTTTTAGTCACAACACAATCTTTGGAGGACATCCTCAGAATAAGTTTCCGAGGCGGCCTACCAAATTTAGTTTCACTGCCTCAAACAACTGCTGAGATATGACTTCACTTCCAGTTTGGTGGCTTTTCTGCTGATTTTGATTGGCTGTCACGGACAAACGGTTGTGGGTATCAAAATGCTCTACCATAACTTTTGTGCGGCTTGGTCTGAAGAGCATATCTGGTAATTTTGAAGAAGATTTGACAAAGATTGTAGGAGGAGTAGGCTTTCAAAGGTTTTTGATAAAACCGGAAATAGCGGAAAATCTATAAACCGGAAATTGACGCCATGGTGTGCATTGAATTCGGCTTGATCCAGGGAATCCAATGGTACCTCATTTTTGAAAATGGGTCATACGGTTTAAAAGTTGCGTGTGTAAACACAACTCCAACTTTGACCCATTGGTGGCGCTGCTTGGCCCCTAATAATAATAATACTAACAATAACAATAGGTGCCTCGCAGCTTCGCTGCTTGGCCCCTAAATAGAGCTGCAAGCAGCAATGAGGTGGCCTAGCAATCGAATGACCCATAAAACATGTTTTACATCCTCAGAAGAGGGTTAAGAGTACACGCAACAAGTTTGGTGCGAATCCATCAAAGATTTGCTGAGATACGACCCAATTTCCTGTTTGCTGGCTTAACGGCACATTTTGATTGGCCGTAACGGGCAAACGGTTTTGAAAATCGAAAAAACATATGATGGCTTTTGTGAGGCTTGGTCTGAAGATGATCTCTGCCAAATTTGGTGAAGATTGGAAAACATTTGTAGGAGGAGTACAGAAAAAACGTTTTTTCAGTAATTCAAAATGGCGGCCGCATCAATTCGGCTGTTATCACAAGTTATCATGTGTCAAACACGGGATGTCCCAAGATATCATGAGACAAAGGAATCATGAGACAAAGGAATCACTTAATAAAGGCAAACGAATCAACAGTTATTGGCCAAAACACATTTTTGCATCCTGCGGCCACGCCCAGTGATCACATGACACCAAATTGTTTGGACATCCTCAGATGAGGGTTCCGAGTCATCATACCAAGTTTGGTGTTGATTTCTCAAGGATTGGCTGAGATATGACCCAACTTCCTGTTTGGTGTCTTTGCTGCCGATTTTGATTGGCTGTACCGGACAAACGGTTTTGAAAATCAAAAATCTTTGGATAACATCTGTGAGGGTTGCTCTGACGATGATGTGTGCCAATTCTGGGGAAGATTAAAGAAAAATTGTAGGAGGAGTAGGCTTTCAAAGGTTTTCGATAAAACCGGAAATGGCGGAAAATCTATATAACCGTAAATTGACGTCATAGGGTGTGTTGAACTCGTCTTGACCCAGGGAATCCAATGGTACCTCATTTTTGAAAATCGGTCATACGGTTCAAAAGTTACGTGTGTGAACACAAGTCCAACTTTGACCCGTTGGTGGCGCTAGAGTGCTCCAATGGGAGACATGAAACTTGGTGAATATAAAGAGGGGACTGTGCTTAATGAGTGTGCCAAATTTCACAACTTTTTACCATACAGTTCTAGGGGCTGCCATAGACTCCAATGGCAGAAGAAGTGTAATAATAAATATAGCTGCAAGCAGCAATGAGGTGGCCAAGCAATCGAATGACCCATAAAACATGTTGTACATCCTCAGAAGAGGGTTACGAGTACACGCAACAAGTTTGGTGCGAATCCATCAAAGATTTGCTGAGATACGACCCAACTTCCTGTTTGCTGGCTTAACGGCACATTTTGATTGGCCGTACCGGGCAAACGGTTTTGAAAATCCAAAAAACATATGATGGCTTTTGTGAGGCTTGGTCTGTAGATGATCTCTGCCAAATTTGGTGAAGATTGGAAAACATTTGTAGGAGGAGTACAGAAAAAACGTTTATTCAGTAATTCAAAATGGCGGCCGCATCAATTCGGCTGTTATCACAAGTTATCATGTGTCAAACACGGGATGTCCCAAGATATCATGAGACAAAGGAATCACTTAATAAAGGCAAACGAATCAACAGTTATTGGCCAAAACACATTTTTACATCCTGCGGCCACGCCCAGTAATCACATGACACCAAATTGTTTGGACATCCTCAGATGAGGGTTCCGAGTCATCATACCAAGTTTGGTGTTGATTTCTCAAGGATTGGCTGAGATATGACCCAACTTCCTGTTTGGTGTCTTTGCTGCCGATTTTGATTGGCTGTACCGGACAAACGGTTTTGAAAATCAAAAATCTTTGGATAACTTCTGTGAGGGTTGCTCTGACGATGATGTGTGTCAATTCTGGGGAAGATTAAAGAAGAATTGTAGGAGGAGTAGGCTTTCAAAAGTTTTCGAAATAACCGGAAATTGACGTCATAGGGTGTGTTGAACTCGTCTTGACCCAGGGAATCCAATGGTACCTCATTTTTGAAAATCGGTCTTACGGTTCAAAAGTTACGTGTGTAAACACAAGTCCAACTTTGACCCGTTGGTGGCGCTAGAGTGCTCCAATGGGAGACATGAAACTTGGTGAATATAAAGAGGGGACTGTGCTTAATGAGTGTGCCAAATTTCACAACTTTTTACCATACGGTTCTAGGGTCTGCCATAGACTCCAATGGCAGAAGAAGTGTAATAATAATAAGAAAAGGTAGAAACACTTAAGTGGCTTCGCCGCTTCGCGGCTTGGCCACCAAATATAGCTGCAAGCAGCAATGAGGTGGCCAAGCAATCGAATGACCCATAAAACATGTTGTACATCCTCAGAAGAGGGTTACGAGTACACGCAACAAGTTTGGTGCGAATCCATCAAAGATTTGCTGAGATACGACCCAACTTCCTGTTTGCTGGCTTAACGGCACATTTTGATTGGCCGTAACGGGCAAACGGTTTTGAAAATCCAAAAAACATATGATGGCTTTTGTGAGGCTTGGTCTGAAGATGATCTCTGCCAAATTTGGTGAAGATTGGAAAACATTTGTAGAAGTACAGAAAAAACGTTTTTTCAGTAATTCAAAATGGCGGCCGCATCAATTCGGCTGTTATCACAAGTTATCATGTGTCACACACGGGATGTCCCAAGATATCATGAGACAAAGGAATCATGAGACAAAGGAATCACTTAATAAAGGCAAACGAATCAACAGTTATTGGCCAAAACACATTTTTGCATCCTGCGGCCACGCCCAGTGATCACATGACACCAAATTGTTTGGACATCCTCAGATGAGGGTTCCGAGTCATCATACCAAGTTTGGTGTTGATTTCTCAAGGATTGGCTGAGATATGACCCAACTTCCTGTTTGGTGTCTTTGCTGCCGATTTTGATTGGCTGTACCGGACAAACGGTTTTGAAAATCAAAAATCTTTGGATAACTTCTGTGAGGGTTGCTCTGACGATGATGTGTGCCAATTCTGGGGAAGATTAAAGAAAAATTGTAGGAGGAGTAGGCTTTCAAAGGTTTTCGATAAAACCGGAAATGGCGGAAAATCTATATAACCGGAAATTGACGTCATAGGGTGTGTTGAACTCGTCTTGACCCAGGGAATCCAATGGTACCTCATTTTTGAATATCGGTCATACGGTTCAAAAGTTACGTGTGTAAACACAAGTCCAACTTTGACCCGTTGGTGGCGCTAGAGTGCTCCAATGGGAGACATGAAACTTGGTGAATATAAAGAGGGGACTGTGCTTAATGAGTGTGCCAAATTTCACAACTTTTTACCATACGGTTCTAGGGGCTGCCTTAGACTCCAATGGCAGAAGAAGTGTAATAATAAATATAGCTGCAGGCAGCAATGGCGGGTTCCTCCTCAGCATTGCAAACCATTACAAAATTGACATGACACAGACATGTATTTCATACATGTACACAACATTTCAAGACAATTGGATCAATGGCTGATTTGAAGTCATTTTTTGAAATTCTTCACAAATTGTCACTGTCGAGAAATATCCATGCTGCCGACATTATGGGTTCTTGAGACTTCTTTGTTCCCCATTGGCAATAAGGCATGCGTACCAACTTTTAGACATTTTGGACTGACAGGGTTAAAATGCCACCCTTTTGAAAGTGACAACTTTGAAGCGTGTTCTGTCAGGCCACCTGTGCTCTGGTCAGGCCCATCATGCAGAGATCCATTCTTTAAAAGCTTTGATTACAACAATAACTTTATGAAAGTCAGAATACACTTTAGTAAAGGACGTGTGTAGTTTATGTACTACTACTGCTTGCTCTGCCCACACACTTTCCCCATCCATGCTGTTTCCCTCTTTGCCAGTGCGGGTGGTGCGGTGGCCGCATGAGGTTTATGTGTAGTCCAAAAGTTGCCTCCCACAATCAAAACATATTAACCGCAACATTGTTTTCAAACTTTCTCAAAGATGGCTTGAAAACCACAGATATTGACTCTCTTCTTGAGTAGATCTCTTTCCAGAATCTCAGTCAATCCAGAATCAAGATTAGCCTCATAGGCAATTGGTCTGGTCTAGGGCACAGCCCACGTTCAGCTCCTTGCAAGTATAGCCTGTGATAGTAAAATGGCCGACTCTCTGTTCCCATTAAACTACACAGCATGCACACTCAAGGTGACCAACAAGATTATATTAACTAACAAACAATGGCCGCTAAGAGCTTCTTAAGAGCGTTCTAAGAACGCTCTAGAACGCTCTTAGAACGCTCCTAAGAAGCTCTTAGCGTTAAGAGCTTCTTAACGAATCTGGGAAACCCGGCCAATAACATTACAAACATCTAACTGAACGAACACAACAACTGAAATCCCTTGCGTAGCTGTTGTTTTTTTAACATGCCGCACTGCATGCTGGGTACCCAAGAGCGCTGACGCTGATTATCTAGCTGTGCTCCGACTGCGTGATATGACGAGATGCTAGTGGTGCGCTGAGGTCTCAGAGTCTCCTGCCCGAGTTCAAGTTCTGCCCGATTAGCAAGCTATTTTTACTAATGTTTTGTTAGCAATTGAATGGTAATGCAAGCTAGCTAAAAACAATGTTAGTTAGCTTGGCTAAACTGGTTTTCATAGCAACAGAAATCAACAAATCAGATCAGTCGAACTTTATTCAGAAATGGGGGGATGGCGGGAACATTAAAGGTGTAGGTACAGTAAAAGTGAAATGGAACGCGTCTTTCTGCCTTGAAGCTGCGTGCGCATCAACAAGACCCCATCTATATGTAAAGATAACATCCAAGCTAACAATTTCGCCAAATCTGACTGCAGCTTTGTATACCATATGTACCGTGTTATGGTTGTTTGAGTTAAACAACTTGCTAAATGAATTAAATGTCAAATCCAACTATAAATGTATAAAAGAGAGTTCCAATCAAATCTGAATTTGTTTTAAACCTAGAGGTTTAAAAGGTTACCTTTGCCTAAACTGACATGCACCAACTCAGAGAACTGAGTTTCAACAGCCATTTACACATTTAGTCTCTATTTGTTACTCTATTCTTAAGGCATGTTTAACTTAATGTCTGCACCTCTCTGTCACCAACTGTCTCTGCAGTGGGGGCTTCACAGGGTGTCTACAGGTATAAACAAGTTAAATGTAAGACCTTTTAATACCACTTCCAAATGAAATTAAAGACCAAACTTACGATGGAAATACAAATCAAAAGTGGAAATATACAGTCATCTTTCCAAGTAAACACTGATGTCTGTTCAATATGAACAGTATGGTAATATGACAATAATCGGTTGAGTTTAAGAACATTGACTAAATGTGTGTAATGCGGAAGGATAACACAAAAATGTAATTTCTGTCCTAAATTATACTTATTATTACACTAGGGTGGAAATGGTGGAGCAGAAACTAACAATTCCATGAATCCCATGGAAACAAAGGCAAATGTGTGAGATGTACTGATGTGGAGCACAAATGCTCCAAGAAGCAGTACTTCTCTTGAGTGGTTTTTATTCAGATGAATAATCATTGGATTCAGGTCAAAAGTCTATCACTTGAACTAGTTTCATCACTTAACCCTTGTGTTCTCTTCGGGTCATTCTGACCCATCAGTCATTGTTACCCACCGTCGTATTGTGACAACTTTACCGCATTTTCTTTTAACCGTCGGGCTGTCTCAGACCCTCCACATTGCGAAGGTTAAAAGAAAATGATTTTTATTTGTTTTTGTATTGGGTAAAATTGGGTAAACACAACGATGGTTCGTTATGAACCTTTGGGTCATGTGACCCGAAGGCAGCACAAGGGTTAAGACACAAAGTCAGCAGCTTGGCATACTGGCACATGGAAAGGATTAAACATTTAGACTTTCATCAAAGTAATGCTGGCTTGTCCTTTTTCATCAATGTCCTCAAAAAAGCAGGCTGCAGAGCTACTGTGTCTGTGGGGTGACTGTCCCTGTAGGCAGGCAGGCCAGCTGGATCAAGCTGTTCTGGGGTCAGGGCTGAAGAGAAGCTGTCCAGCTAGAGAGGGGTAGTCCAGCAAGGGGTCTGTGTGGATCTCACCATCCTTGAGTCTGTTGCATCCTCTGTTGAACTCTGTTGAGCAGGCCTCTGCATGACCCTCCAGACCTGTCAAAGTGAAGAAAGGGTCCATGTCAGTTGTGAAAAATGAAGCTTTTCCCATCTACACTTGATACAGACTTCAGTTTTGACTGTGAAATGCAGTGTCATTACTTGAACTTGAATCCAAATGTGTTGATACAGACTTCAGTTTTGACTGTGAAATGCAGTGTCATTACTTGAACTTGAATCCAAATGTGTTGACCTCATGGAGACCCATGCAGTCACTCGAAACACGGGTTCGATTCCAGGCTCTGGCAAGAGTATTTACCTCTAAACTGGTCAATATATACACATCTGACAAAAGACCAGCTCGACCTTTGCTTGTAAACAGTGATTCTGACTGTAAGAGACCTTTAAATAGCCTGACTTACAGAAATTGGCAAAACTAGCCTGGCTAACGTAGGTCGCTTTCTCAGGGCATATGACGAATGAAACAGGCTCGCCTTGAAAAAGTCTCCCTGCCGCATAGGCTTATTACAAAGACTTTCACGCCAAAAATCACCATTATGAGCCGACAGGTCTGTGGGGAATTGCTTTTTCTCCTAAAGGCTGCTCTCCTCGACCTTTTTGATGAACAATTCGCCGAGATGCAAAATGACTCACTAATTAAAAACACAGAGGAAAAAAGCTAGAGCTACAGTAGCTACTTTTCGAGTTCGGTTTTCCGTCACTTCAGAATCACGATCTAAAAGGTCTAAAAGTGGTAAACCTTCACCATAATTCAAGAGTAGTGTACTTTCACAAGCCCAATCATTAATTCTAGCTTAAAATGTGTAAAACCAGGACTTACCGAAAGTGGCTGCCTTCAACACGGCTTTCACGGGACACGACTTTCACGGGACACAGGAAACAACAATGGCCGCCGAAAAATAATTTATATTCGTAACAGCGAGCTGCGATTGGAAGCGAAATGAAACAGGGGCTAAAAAACGAGGGTGGGGGCGTGGTCAGCACACATTTTCAAGAAAGCATGCGTGTGTGTGAGAATGTGGAGCACGCGCGCACAGGAGCAAAGGGAGAGAGGATTTGGGGAAACAGCCCTAGAAATTAGCCAAGCATGCATGTTTCAAATATTCACTAAAAATCGAGTTTTCATGTTACAGTCAACTTTTTCTCAGATTTGTGTACTCAACATTCTCAAGAGTCTTCATATGAACTAGTGATTGAATCAGAGTATCAGTTTTTGGCCGGCGGATGTGTAAAGCATTATTTTAGCATTAGCAATAAATTCAATTTGCTTTATATCAATCATTTTTTGAGGTATGAAGTTGCCTTTGCACATGGTAACATGTTGTAGTGTCTTCCACGTGACATACCAAGTTTGGTGTTGATATCTCAAAGATTTGCTGAGATTTGACCAAACGTCCTGTTTGGTTGCTTTGTTGCAGATTTTGATTGGCTCTACCGGACAAACGGTTTTGAAAATCAGAAATCCCAACGATAACTTTTGTGAGGCTCAGTCTGGATATCATCTATGGCAATTTTGAAGAAAATTCGACCAAAAATGTAGGAGCAGTAGGGAAAAAACGCGTTTCCTTAATCTTTATTGTACAGACAAATTCAATATGGCGGCCGTTATAGCTTCTTGAGGCTTTTTTATTCCTCATGAGAAATAAGGCATATGTAATGAATTTCAGAATTTTGGGACTTATGGCCTGCAAATGGCATCAATTTGAAAATTGACATATTGGGGCGTGGCCTGTAGCGCCACCTATTGTCTCACATGGCCCATGTTTGGTATGGTAGTTACTAATGGTCTGCAGTTTCAACATGCCAAATTTCAAAACTTTTTACGGTACTGGTCTAGGGGCTGCCATTGACTCCCATGGGTAAAACATAATAATAATACCACCAATAACAATAGGGTTAGGAATAGGAACCCTAATAAGAAAAGGTAGAAACACTTAAGTGGCTTCGCCGCTTCGCGGCTTGGCCACCAAATATAGCTGCAAGCAGCAATGAGGTGGCCAAGCAATCGAATGACCCATAAAACATGTTTTACATCCTGAGAAGAGGGTTAAGAGTACACGCAACAAGTTTGGTGCGAATCCAAAGATTTGCTGAGATACGACCCAACTTCCTGTTTGCTGGCTTAACGGCACATTTTGATTGGCCGTAACGGGCAAACGGTTTTGAAAATCCAAAAAACATATGATGGCTTTTGTGAGGCTTGGTCTGAAGATGATCTCTGCCAAATTTGGTGAAGATTGGAAAACATTTGTAGGAGGAGTACAGAAAAAACGTTTTTTCAGTAATTCAAAATGGCGGCCGCATCAATTCGGCTGTTATCACAAGTTATCATGTGTCACACATGGGATGTCCCAAGATATCATGAGACAAAGGAATCATGAGACAAAGGAATCACTTAATAAAGGCAAACGAATCAACAGTTATTGGCCAAAACACATTTTTGCATCCTGCGGCCACGCCCAGTGATCACATGACACCAAATTGTTTGGACATCCTCAGATGAGGGTTCCGAGTCATCATACCAAGTTTGGTGTTGATTTCTCAAGGATTGGCTGAGATATGACCCAACTTCCTGTTTGGTGTCTTTGCTGCCGATTTTGATTGGCTGTACCGGACAAACGGTTTTGAAAATCAAAAATCTTTGGATAAATTCTGTGAGGGTTGCTCTGACGATGATGTGTGCCAATTCTGGGGAAGATTAAAGAAAAATTGTAGGAGGAGTAGGCTTTCAAAGGTTTTCGATAAAACCGGAAATGGCGGAAAATCTATATAACCGGAAATTGACGTCATAGGGTGTGTTGAACTCGTCTTGACCCAGGGAATCCAATGGTACCTCATTTTTGAATATCGGTCATACGGTTCAAAAGTTACGTGTGTAAACACAAGTCCAACTTTGACCCGTTGGTGGCGCTAGAGTGCTCCAATGGGAGACATGAAACTTGGTGAATATAAAGAGGGGACTGTGCTTAATGAGTGTGCCAAATTTCACAACTTTTTACCATACGGTTCTAGGGGCTGCCTTAGACTCCAATGGCAGAAGAAGTGTAATAATAATAAGAAAAGGTAGAAACACTTAAGTGGCTTCGCCGCTTCGCGGCTTGGCCACCAAATATAGCTGCAAGCAGCAATGAGGTGGCCAAGCAATCGAATGACCCATAAAACATGTTTTACATCCTGAGAAGAGGGTTAAGAGTACACGCAACAAGTTTGGTGCGAATCCAAAGATTTGCTGAGATACGACCCAACTTCCTGTTTGCTGGCTTAACGGCACATTTTGATTGGCCGTAACGGGCAAACGGTTTTGAAAATCCAAAAAACATATGATGGCTTTTGTGAGGCTTGGTCTGAAGATGATCTCTGCCAAATTTGGTGAAGATTGGAAAACATTTGTAGGAGGAGTACAGAAAAAACGTTTTTTCAGTAATTCAAAATGGCGGCCGCATCAATTCGGCTGTTATCACAAGTTATCATGTGTCACACACGGGATGTCCCAAGATATCATGAGACAAAGGAATCACTTAATAAAGGCAAACAAATCAAAAGCCAAAACACATTTTTGCATCCTGCGGCCACGCCCAGTGATCACATGACACCAAATTGTTTGTACATCCTCAGATGAGGGTTCCGAGTCATCATACCAAGTTTGGTGTTGATTTCTCAAGGATTGGCTGAGATATGACCCAACTTCCTGTTTGGTGTCTTTGCTGCCGATTTTGATTGGCTGTACCGGACAAACGGTTTTGAAAATCAAAAATCTTTGGATAACTTCTGTGAGGGTTGCTCTGACGATGATGTGTGCCAATTCTGGGGAAGATTAAAGAAAAATTGTATGAGGAGTAGGCTTTCAAAGGTTTTCGATAAAACCGGAAATGGCGGAAAATCTATATAACCGGAAATTGACGTCATAGGGTGTGTTGAACTCGTCTTGACCTGAAACTTGGTGAATATAAAGAGGGGACTGTGCTTAATGAGTGTGCCAAATTTCACAACTTTTTACCATACGGTTCTAGGGGCTGCCTTAGACTCCAATGGCAGAAGAAGTGTAATAATAATAAGAAAAGGTAGAAACACTTAAGTGGCTTCGCCGCTTCGCGGCTTGGCCACCAAATATAGCTGCAAGCAGCAATGAGGTGGCCAAGCAATCGAATGACCCATAAAACATGTTTTACATCCTGAGAAGAGGGTTAAGAGTACACGCAACAAGTTTGGTGCGAATCCAAAGATTTGCTGAGATACGACCCAACTTCCTGTTTGCTGGCTTAACGGCACATTTTGATTGGCCGTAACGGGCAAACGGTTTTGAAAATCCAAAAAACATATGATGGCTTTTGTGAGGCTTGGTCTGAAGATGATCTCTGCCAAATTTGGTGAAGATTGGAAAACATTTGTAGAAGTACAGAAAAAACGTTTTTTCAGTAATTCAAAATGGCGGCCGCATCAATTCGGCTGTTATCACAAGTTATCATGTGTCACACACGGGATGTCCCAAGATATCATGAGACAAAGGAATCATGAGACAAAGGAATCACTTAATAAAGGCAAACGAATCAACAGTTATTGGCCAAAACACATTTTTGCATCCTGCGGCCACGCCCAGTGATCACATGACACCAAATTGTTTGGACATCCTCAGATGAGGGTTCCGAGTCATCATACCAAGTTTGGTGTTGATTTCTCAAGGATTGGCTGAGATATGACCCAACTTCCTGTTAGGTGTCTTTGCTGCCGATTTTGATTGGCTGTACCGGACAAACGGTTTTGAAAATCAAAAATCTTTGGATAACTTCTGTGAGGGTTGCTCTGACGATGATGTGTGCCAATTCTGGGGAAGATTAAAGAAAAATTGTAGGAGGAGTAGGCTTTCAAAGGTTTTCGATAAAACCGGAAATGGCGGAAAATTTATATAACCGGAAATTGACGTCATAGGGTGTGTTGAACTTGTCTTGACCCAGGGAATCCAATGGTACCTCATTTTTGAATATCGGTCATTTGGTTCAAAAGTTACGTGTGTAAACACAAGTCCAACTTTGACCCGTTGGTGGCGCTAGAGTGCTCCAATGAGAGACATGAAACTTGGTGAATATAAAGAGGGGACTGTGCTTAATGAGTGTGCCAAATTTCACAACTTTTTACCATACGGTTCTAGGGGCTGCCTTAGACTCCAATGGCAGAAGAAGTGTAATAATAAATATAGCTGCAGGCAGCAATGGCGGGTTCCTCCTCAGCATTGCAAACCATTACAAAATTGACATGACACAGACATGTATTTCATACATGTACACAACATTTCAAGACAATTGGATCAATGGCTGATTTGAAGTCATTTTTTGAAATTCTTCACAAATTGTCACTGTAGAGAAATATCCATGCTGCCGACATTATGGGTTCTTGAGACTTATTTGTTCCCCATTGGCAATAAGGCATGCGTACCAACTTTTAGACATGTTGGACTGACAGGGTTAAAATGCCACCGTTTTGAAAGTGACAACTTTGAAGCGTGTTGTGTCAGGCCACCTGTGCTCTGGTCAGGCCCATCATGCAGAGATCCATTCTTTAAAAGCTTTGATTACAACAATAACTTTATGAAAGTGAGGATACACTTCACTAAAGGAAGTGTGTAGGTTATGTACTACTACTGCTTGCTCTGCCCACACACTTTCCCCATCCATGCTGTTTCCCTCTATCCCAGCGCAGGTCATGCCAAGGCATAAATGCGGCAGCCGTATGAGTATTAGAAGTAGCCCAAAAAACATACCATACACAGTCACACTGTTTTCAAAACTGAAACTGGTTAGAAGACCATGGCTATTAGAACTCTACCTGAATTGAGCTCTCTCTAGAGTCTCAGTCAAACAACTGTCAAGAGTCATGTAGGGAACTGGACCAAGGTATAGCTAATGTCCAGCTGTTAGCAAGTGTACCTTGTGATGGTACAGCAGCTTAACAATACTTTGTCATGGTCAGACTCTCTGATCCCATTAAACTACACAACATGCACAATCAGGGTGACCAACAGTATTAACTTAAGTAAAAAACAATAACATTACACACATTTAAGTGAACGAACACAACAACTGAAATCCCTTGCACAGCTGTTGTAACCAAACTATTTTCCACAGCTATTTGCGTTTTTGGTGTGCACTGCATGCTGGGTACCCAAGGGCGCTGATGCTACAATATTTATTATCTAGCTGTCTTCCGGCTGTGTAATATGACGAGATGCTAGCGATGAAAACATGAAAGCTTGTCTCGGGGGGTCATGCATGTGATCTCACTACAAGCTTTTGATTACACGTGAGGACTGTTAGCAAAGTATTTCTATTCGTGTTTTGTTAGTGATTGAATGGTAATGTCAGCTAGCTAAAAACAATGTTAGTTAGCTTGGCTAAAATGGTTTTCATAGCAACAGATATCAACAAATCAGATCAATCTAACTTTATTCAGAAGGGGGGGGGGGTGGGAACATATAAACTAGAGGTGAAATGGTAGGCATTGTTCTGCCTTGAAGCTGCATGCGCATCCTCATTGTTTGTAACCACCAACCCATCTATATGTAAAGATAACATCCAAGCTAGCAATTTCGCCAAATTTGACTGCAGATTTTTTACACCATATGTACTTCGTTATGGTTTTTGAGTCAAACAACTTGCTAAATGATTAAATGTCTGTTAAATGTCAAATCCAACTTTAAATGTATAAAAGAGAGAATTAAACCTAGAGGTTTAAAAGGCTACGTTTGTCTAAACTGACATGCACAAACTCAGAGCACTGAGTTTCAACATCCATGTACACATTTTGTCTCTATTTTTTACTCTACTCTTTAACGCATGACTATGTTTAACTTAATGTCAGCACCTCTCTGTCATCAATTGTCTCTGGAGTGGGGGATGGGGGCTTCTTATCCAACAAATTACATCCCTGAACTTTTAAAACATATCAATGGCCTACTACAATTGTAAACATCCTTTGGCCTTCCCATGCTGGGAAGAAAACTACAGTTTTTCTTTGATTAAACGTTGACCTTGAATAAACGCTGCACCAAAAATGAACATTGTGTAATAAATGGCACCTTCGATTAAACGCCTCCCCACAAAAATCAGAAAACGGTTATTTAATTGGTTAAATTAAAACACAGTATTTATTACACAAGTAATTTACAAGTGTAGCATACTATTATCCCATGAAACACTGGCAGGCACAAGTGTCTTTCTTGCTACAGATTTATTTGAAGCTTTTTCTCCAAATCCACCGTTAAAACTAAACTCACGCTGTAATGAGAAAATAAAGACCACTTTAGCTTAATATGAACATGCAATGACATGCGCAGCATGTAAATAACATTCACCAAAGTCAAATACAGACACAAAACAACATACTTTGTTGGCTGCATGCTGTAGCCTACACAAGGGAATAGAGGTTTCCTTAGATTGCTAACAACCTCTATAACAACCTTAAACTTATCACTTAGAGTGAATGTGCATAAAGCTCCAGGACCTGACAACATCCCTGGCTGTGTTCTCAAGGCCTGTGCTCCTGAACTGGCAGAGGTGTTCACTGACATCTTTAACCTCTCCCTGTCGCAGTCTGTCGTCCCCAATAGGTTCAAGGGAGCCACCATCATCCCAGTCTCTAAGAAACCATCAGTGAGCTGTCTCAATGATTACCGCCCTGTTGCCCTGTTGTGATGAAATGCTTTGAGACGTTAGTCAAAGACCACATTACATTCTGCCTGTCACCTGCATTAGACCCACTCCAGTTTGCATATAGGCCGAACAGGTCTACAGATGATGTTGTAGCTTTGGCCTTGAACACTGCTCTCTTTCACTTGGATCAGAACAACATATACGTGCGGATGCTCTTCATCGACTTCAGCTCCGTTTTCAACACCATAGTACCATCCAGGCTCATCATGAAACTACAGGACCGGAACATCAGTCCTTCCATGTGCAGCTGGATAGGACACAGGCAGTACGGCTAGGTAACATCACCCCACCAGTCTAACACTCAGCACTGGTGCCCCACAGAGTTGTGTGTTAAGCCCACTGTTGTACTCTCTGTTCACCTATGGTTGTGCAGCCACAAACAGCTCCAACACTATCATTATGTTTGCTGATGACACCACCATTATCGGCTGCATCAAGAATGGTGATGAGTCTGCCTACAGAGCAGAGGTGGCAACAATGACATCCTGGTGTCAGCATAACAGCCTGTTGCTTAATGTAGCAAAAACCAAGGAGTTGATAGTGGACTACAGGCGGCTGCAGGGAGAACATGCACCCATTCACATCGAGGGCACAGCTGTGGAGAGTCAAAAGTTTCAGATTTTTTGGTATCAACATCAGTGAGGATCTGAGCTGGACCACCATATTGGTGTGGTTACAAGGACAGCGAAACAGAGGCTCTTTTTTCAGCGGCGACTGTGGAAATTTGGCATGGACTGCACTATACTGACCAATTTTTACCGGTGCACCATTGTGAGCATACTGACTGGTGGCATTACAACATGGTTTGGCAACAGCACTGCCCAGGACAGGAAGACACTACAAAGAGTGGTCAAATCTGCACAGCGTATTACAAGGACTGCATTACCATCCATTCAGGACCTTTACAGCCAGCGGTGCAGGAGAAAGGCCAAGTGGATCATTTCTGACCCTAGTCATCCCTGCCACAGTCTTTTCTCCCTCCTGCCTTCTGGAAGGCGATACAAGAGTATAAGGTCCTGTACCATCAGATACAGGGATAGTTTTCTCACACATGCCATAAGGATGCTGAACTGTCCTTGAAATATCTTTTTGCACTACAATTTTTCTTATTTTTTCTACCCTTTTTCTCCATTCTTTAGTATTTAATTTTTTTATTCTGCAAGTTGAACGGACATTGAGCACAAAGAATTTCATTACTTATAAATGCTGTTTATGAGTATATGATAATAAACTTGAACTTGAAACTTTTATCAGAGCTTTAAATTGTCTGTGCTTCGCTTGCTGTTAGGTTGTCGACTCTCTCACTCATGAGCGTCCCAAAAGGCCTTCAAAATAAAGTCACGTAATAATTCTGAATACAATTATATAATTCTAAATTAAGACATTGCTTGAAAAAAAATTATACATTATTATAATGCAATTGCGACAATTGCATTCAGGCCTATAGATAGTTATACATATTGTATACAATATGGCGAGGTAGCTGACTTAACCATTCCTGAATGTGCTTTTCATCAACACCAAGTTTGCGTGCTATAGATCTGTTGCTGGTGGTGAGTGCTTTCTGCACAGGTTTCTGTTTGAAAGCTAAAGTGTAAGAATGTTACGGCATGCTGCGTCAGATTTGTACACAAAGTAGAGACACGCGCGGCATACATTTTACACTGGGCTTTTGTTTGACTTCCTTGTCTATTCTGTGTTTGTCTATGGCTGCACTGCAGCTACAATTCACTGAATCTCTCTTACCAATTAAACGTTGCCCTTGAATGAACGCCACCCTCGAATAAACGCTGCACCACTAACTGCTCTATTAAAAGGGTTCACTATGAAGCAAACCATTCTAACAAAATAATAACAACATTTACAATGATTTCAACAAGAAGTCTCTCTGACTTGACAACTCTCTAAACAAGCAACTTTCCAAAGCAATCTCTGAAACAGCTGACCAGTGTGGTAATTTTATGTTGACAACTAAACCGCTGATTGGAAGTGCGCGGCTGATTGCCAATCACGAGATAGGGAGACTGATAGCCAACCGCCAACAAACGCTGACTAGACCATACCTGCATGCAGCGAATAGAAAGAAAGAGGGGAGAAAAGAAAAAACACACAACCACAACTATACAGACTGAATTAGGACATTTTAAACATGGGTCCGTAACAAAGACGTTGTTAAAAATGCTCATTCACATTCATTTTTCTCAATTAATCTTATCACTTAAACACACTGGTTTAGCATTTTTTCCCACAAGGAAGTCTAACCTCAACAGTGGATCCTTGGTCCCTGGATCTCTTGCTGGAACATGGCATCTAAAAAACACATAGAAAAACCATCAAAAACTATGAAATGTAACATACCACACTACTGCTTAACAATTTCATAGTCTTACATTATCATAACTTCATACTCAACAGTTCTAGTATACAGACCTTTAAGAAAATATTGAAATGGTTAGGATTCTCAAAACACCAATCTCTGTACTTAAAAAAAATATTTAGACATCCATTATTTACCTTTATTCAATTTACACTGTCTACATTCAAATTTAAGTCTGTAAAATGTAAACATAGAGAAACGGACTCGACTATAAATACAAATTAAGACCAATTGAGAACAATTTATCTTGCAAATGGTTTTTACTTTAAATTCATGTTTCACCAAAAGAATCATCACAGTTTAACACAAATAACCAAACCTTACTGTTAAAATACTGCCAAGCCACTGACTCACATTAGAAAATTAAAACAAATAAACATAGCCTAGAAGATGTACCTGTAGGTCAATTACATAATCAAGAGCATGGAGTAGGAATGGATGGATGACAAAATACCCCGCCGAGCCCAATCCATTAAATATTTCCTACCCATAAGTTAATTTCCTGAAATGCAATAATTCACCAACATTTTGACAATTTCATGCTCCAAACTTTGTGGGAACAGTTTGGAGATGGCCCCTTCCTGTTCTAACATGACTGTGCAACAGTGCACAAAGCAAGGCCCATAAACACATGGATGAGCGAGATTGGTGTGGACGAACTTGAGTGGCCTGCACACAGTCCTGACCTCAACCCAATACAACACCTTTGGGATGAATTAGAGCAGGGACTGCGAGCCAAACCTTCTTGTTCCACATCAATGTTGGACCTCACAAATGCACTTCTAGAAGAATGGTAAAACATTTCCATAAACCTCTTAAACCTTATGGAAAGCCTTCCTAGACGAGTTGAAACTATTATAGCTACAAAGGGTGGTCCGACATCATATCCTATGGTTTAAGAATGAGATGTCACTCACGTTCATGAGCGTGTAAAGGCAACCGAGCGAATACTTTGGCAGTTTAGTGTATAAAATTGATACAAATATAAAATGTTATCAAGAGATAGGAAATCGTGCAGCATGGTACAAAATGCCGATTACAAACGTATTGTAGGTCTATAGGCTTTCAATGGAACTCCTAAACGATCAAACCATGAACCCAAACAAAGCTAGCAAGCAAAACAACCATGGTACCATTGCTACTTGCTTATGCTAGGTAGCTCTAACTGTGCAGCAAACTAGGCTACCTAGCTACAGTTTCAAAAAGAATAACTTACGATGGGAAGACCGTCAGAAAAACTTGGAACGAACAAACAAAATTACATCAACAATGACATGTAGCTAAAGATAGAATAACCCAACCGTAGGTACGTACAGTACATAAATTTGAAACGCCGTCCACAAAAGCAAAAACTAGCCTTAAGGGTTATAGCTTGCTCGGCATTTGTTTGACCTCCTTGTCTATTTGTTTGTGTATGGCCGCACTGCAACTACAATTCACTGAATCTGTCTTACTAATTAAACGTTGCCTTCGAATAGACGCCGCACCACAAATGATCATTGTGTAATACACGCTGCAGTGTTTAATCGAAAGACACATTTGGAACTCACCGTACTAATTTAAATGACATCAACAATGACATGTAAAAATAGAACAACCCAACCGCATAGTTACGCACAGTATACAAATTTCAAACGCGTCTCACAGAAGCAAGTATAATGTTAAAGATTTTACGACTTGCTAGCCTGTAATACTGTCTGTACAAAGAGATATCCTTAGCTCAGCTAGCCTAGATAGATTAGCTGCTATCCTGTTTACGACAGTATAAAAGTCTTCAAGTTATCATACGAATACAAACGCTAAAATACATGTTTTGTACTGCCATTGTAGGATCTTATTACTCACTGTCAAATGTAACAATGAAAATCTCTGAGGGCTGCAGGAGTTCTCCAACGATAAAATAAAATGGTCGTCTTCTTGTGCGTGTACCAAGCTCGCGCGTGTGTCAAGGGGCTCTAGCCCCTTGTGTGTGTGAGAATGTGGAGCACGCGCGCACAGGAGCAAAGGGAGAGAGGATTTGGGGAAACAGCCCTAGAAATTAGCCAAGCATGCATGTTTCAAATATTCACTAAAAATCGAGTTTTCATGTTACAGTCAACTTTTTCTCAGATTTGTGTACTCAACATTCTCAAGAGTCTTCATATGAACTAGTGATTGAATCAGAGTATAGTTTTTTGGCCGGCGGATGTGTAAAGCATTATTTTAGCATTAGCAATAAATTCAATTTGCTTTATATCAATCATTTTTAGAGGTATGAAGTTGCCTTTGCACATGGTAACATGTTGTAGTGTCTTCCACGTGACATACCAAGTTTGGTGTTGATATCTCAAAGATTTGCTGAGATTTGACCAAACGTCCTGTTTGGTTGCTTTGTTGCAGATTTTGATTGGCTCTACCGGACAAACTGTTTTGAAAATCAGAAATCCCTACGATAACTTTTGTGAGGCTCAGTCTGGATATCATCTATGGCAATTTTGATGAAAATTCGACCAAAAATGTAGGAGGAGTAGGGAAAAAACGCGTTTCCTTAATCTTTATTGTACAGACAAATTCAATATGGCGGCCGTTATAGCTTCTTGAGGCTTTTTTATTCCTCATGAGAAATAAGGCATATGTAATGAATTTCAGAATTCTGGGACTTATGGCCTGCAAATGGCATCAATTTGAAAATTGACATATTGGGGCGTGGCCTGTAGCGCCACCTATTGTCTCACATGGCCCATGTTTGGTATGGTAGTTACTAATGGTCTGCAGTTTCAACATGCCAAATTTCAAAACTTTTTACGGTACTGGTCTAGGGGCTGCCATTGACTCCCATGGGTAAAACATAATAATAATACCACCAATAACAATAGGGTTCTCCTACCGGAGGAACCCTAATAAGAAAAGGTAGAAACACTTAAGTGGCTTCGCCGCTTCGCGGCTTGGCCACCAAATATAGCTGCAAGCAGCAATGAGGTGGCCAAGCAATCGAATGACCCATAAAACATGTTTTACATCCTGAGAAGAGGGTTAAGAGTACACGCAACAAGTTTGGTGCGAATCCAAAGATTTGCTGAGATACAACCCAACTTCCTGTTTGCTGGCTTAACGGCACATTTTGATTGGCCGTAACGGGCAAACGGTTTTGAAAATCCAAAAAACATATGATGGCTTTTGTGAGGCTTGGTCTGAAGATGATCTCTGCCAAATTTGGTGAAGATTGGAAAACATTTGTAGGAGGAGTACAGAAAAAACGTTTTTTCAGTCATTCAAAATGGCGGCCGCATCAATTCGGCTGTTATCACAAGTTATCATGTGTCACACACGGGATGTCCCAAGATATCATGAGACAAAGGAATCATGAGACAAAGGAATCACTTAATAAAGGCAAACGAATCAACAGTTATTGGCCAAAACACATTTTTGCATCCTGCGGCCACGCCCAGTGATCACATGACACCAAATTATTTGGACATCCTCAGATGAGGGTTCCGAGTCATCATACCAAGTTTGGTGTTGATTTCTCAAGGATTGGCTGAGATATGACCCAACTTCCTGTTTGGTGTCTTTGCTGCCGATTTTGATTGGCTGTACCGGACAAACGGTTTTGAAAATCAAAAATCTTTGGATAACTTCTGTGAGGGTTGCTCTGACGATGATGTGTGCCAATTCTGGGGAAGATTAAAGAAGAATTGTAGGAGGAGTAGGCTTTCAAAGGTTTTCGATAAAACCGGAAATGGCGGAAAATCTATATAACCGGAAATTGACGTCATAGGGTGTGTTGAACTCGTCTTGACCCAGGGAATCCAATGGTACCTCATTTTTGAAAATCGGTCATACGGTTCAAAAGTTATGTGTGTAAACACAAGTCCAACTTTGACCAGTTGGTGGCGCTAGAGTGCTCCAATGAGAGACATAAAACTTGGTGAATATAAAGAGGGGACTGTGCTTAATGAATGTGCCAAAATTCACAACTTTTTACCATATGGTTCTAGGGGCTGCCATAGACTCCAATGGCAGAAGAAGTGTAATAATAAATATAGCTGCAAGCAGCAATGAGGTGGCCAAGCAATCGAATGACCCATAAAACATGTTGTACATCCTCAGAAGAGGGTTACGAGTACATGCAACAAGTTTGGTGCGAATCCATCAAAGATTTGCTGAGATACGACCCAACTTCCTGTTTGCTGGCTTAACGGCACATTTTGATTGGCCGTACCGGGCAAACGGTTTTGAAAATCCAAAAAACATATGATGGCTTTTGTGAGGCTTGGTCTGAAGATGATCTCTGCCAAATTTGGTGAAGATTGGAAAACATTTGTAGGAGGAGTACAGAAAAAACGTTTTTTCAGTAATTCAAAATGGCGGCCGCATCAATTCGGCTGTTATCACAAGTTATCATGTGTCACACACGGGATGTCCCAAGATATCATGAGACAAAGGAATCACTTAATAAAGGCAAACGAATCAACAGTTATTGGTCAAAACACATTTTTGCATCCTGCGGCCACGCCCAGTGATCACATGACACCAAATTGTTTGGACATCCTCAGATGAGGGTTCCGAGTCATCATACCAAGTTTGGTGTTGATTTCTCAAGGATTGGCTGAGATATGACCCAACTTCCTGTTTGGTGTCTTTGCTGCCGATTTTGATTGGCTGTACCGGACAAACGGTTTTGAAAATCAAAAATCTTTGGATAACATCTGTGAGGGTTGCTCTGACGATGATGTGTGCCAATTCTGGGGAAGATTAAAGAAGAATTGTAGGAGGAGTAGGCTTTCAAAGGTTTTCGATAAAACCGGAAATGGCGGAAAATCTATATAACCGGAAATTGACGTCATAGGAAGTGTTGAACTCGTCTTGACCCAGGGAATCCAATGGTACCTCATTTTTGAAAATCGGTCATACGGTTCAAAAGTTATGTGTGTAAACACAAGTCCAACTTTGACCAGTTGGTGGCGCTAGAGTGCTCCAATGAGAGACATAAAACTTGGTGAATATAAAGAGGGGACTGTGCTTAATGAATGTGCCAAAATTCACAACTTTTTACCATATGGTTCTAGGGGCTGCCATAGACTCCAATGGCAGAAGAAGTGTAATAATAAATATAGCTGCAAGCAGCAATGAGGTGGCCAAGCAATCGAATGACCCATAAAACATGTTGTACATCCTCAGAAGAGGGTTACGAGTACACGCAACAAGTTTGGTGCGAATCCATCAAAGATTTGCTGAGATACGACCCAACTTCCTGTTTGCTGGCTTAACGGCACATTTTGATTGGCCGTACCGGGCAAACGGTTTTGAAAATCCAAAAAACATATGATGGCTTTTGTGAGGCTTGGTCTGAAGATGATCTCTGCCAAATTTGGTGAAGATTGGAAAACATTTGTAGGAGGAGTACAGAAAAAACGTTTTTTCAGTAATTCAAAATGGCGGCCGCATCAATTCGGCTGTTATCACAAGTTATCATGTGTCACACACGGGATGTCCCAAGATATCATGAGACAAAGGAATCACTTAACCCTTTCACACGTAGGTTCTAAATTCCTTGACTGGTCCCCCAGAGTGAGTTTTTTATGCGCGTGAGTTTGGATCAATCTCAACGTTCTAGAAATTGATTATGACGCATTAAAATCGAATTGCTATACAATTTAAGTATTTCTCGGTTCGCATTTTCCATTGACCTAGTTTGCACCCCGTATTAGTGACGAATACTCCATTCATTGGTTGTTTTGTTTATCCACCTTCTCGTTACGTATTTCTTCCGCTTCAGGGGACTGGCGGAAACCTTCAAAGTAGATATTTTGGCTATTATTCTGGTGACTGAAGTATTTGTATAACTCAAATTATACCACCCATATAGTTTGCACGATACTGAGATGAAAGCATGAACTGTTGTATTTCACGAGGTGATGTTTTTGCCAAACTAGCTAGCTCGTAGTGTAGTAAAGAGTCAATCAACAAGTTAGCTGTTGCTAATTTACTAGGCTATGTTACGTTGTTTGTGTGGTCGGATTATAACGAAAACAAAATAATTTGGATACATCCAGTCAGTCTAATTTGATTTATATTCATCGTTTTGTTTTCTCTACCTGGCTTCCATCTCGTAAACCTTCTGAGTTTGCAACGCAGCCAGTGTTCACAAAATAAGTTACTGGATGGAAGCCAGCTAAACGAAAACAAAACGATACATTACAATCCTAGTAATACGCTAGACTGACTAGATGCACTTGCATTACTTTGTTATAATCCTACCACACAAACTACGTAACATAGCCAAGTAAATTAGCAGCAACTGTTGATCGTCAACCAAATTGAGCTATACTGTAGGCGAGACTGGAACATGACTCCCACACACCTCGGCGAAAGGCGATCAAGCAAGCTCATGCTGCTTGGATACCTTCAAACCTTTTTGGTTGGCATCTTTATCTGGGAAACTTTTCTGGTGAGTAGATTATTTATACCCACAAAATATACACATACCTGTGGCATGATATTGAGACGAAAGCATGACCTGTGGTTGTTTTCCACTATCTGATGTTTTTACTAGCTAGCTCGTAGTAAAGGGTATTATTCAGGTAACTAGCGATTACTAACTTGCCATGTTTAGTCAAATTAAAGCAAACACAATAATTCAGACATCCATTCTATATTGATGGCTATGTTTTGTGATCTCTTGCTACCATCTACTGTCATTAATTTCCGTGTTGATAGAAAATGTATTCCTCATTTATTGTCAGGCCACAGTTCAAGCAAAAATGAGAGGCAAGTGTAATTTGTTTGGAAAATCTGGGCTAGGGCTAGTTGATGGACGACATGTAGAATAAACCAGACTTTATGCTTATTCAATCTAACAACCTATTGAAATGACAAGACGGCAATGTATGACTGTAATGTTTCATAGGGTAATGAAACGCACCACTTGTCATACCACTTGATTGCCTGCTGTTGACCGTTTTCTATATCTTGAACATCTCCCTATAATTTTACAGGTGAATGTTGGCCTGCACAGGCCCCGTTCCAAGAAACAGAACATGACAGCACTGCTGTACAAATTGTCCATGTATAGTACATGGCCTTCTCTCAGGTGTCGAGCAAGTACGGTCAGCACAAAGTGACCATTCCTTGCTGAACATCAACGAGACCGTCAAACACCTAATTCCTTGATGTACCAGCAGCATGTTTATTTTTTTGCAAAGGCTGAAAGCCCATCTCCCATCCCACACCATCACCACATTGCATAGAGGGACTGTAGAGAGCATCCCAAGGAGCTGCATCACGGCCTGCAGAGGACAGTGAGGACAGCTGAGAAGATAGTCAGGATCTCTCTGCCCTCCCTCACAAACATCTATACCAAATGCTGCATCCCCAAACCCACACGCATTGTGGACAAACCCATGCACCCCACACGCTCCTGTACATCATCAAACTCAATATTTTTGCATATTGCTGCTACCTCAATAACTGATGTCCATGTATTATGGTATTAGTATGTTATGTTTACATTCAGTTTCCCTTGCACTAGCTTACTTGTTTACATTCACAGTATCCCCACTTCTTGGTGTTTTGAGGCATTTGTCACAAATTTCATCTTGTCTTATTGGACCAATTTTATTGACCTAATTCCACACAGTTGTTGTAGTTGTCTAGGTTATGTCTAGGTCCTGGAAGAACGTTGTTTTGTTTCATTGTGTACTGTAAGTATATGACGACAATAAATACCAGTTGACTTGTCATGACAACAGATCCAGAAATCCCAAGCCCTTCATGATCCTGGATGTCCATAGTGGATCCTGTGTAAAGGATCATGTCCTAAACATAGCCAGTACATCACACAACTCAAACATGCTGTACCTTTTTGCCGATATGTTGACGGAAGCTTTGCCTACCCCTACACAGTAAGGTTTTAAATAATTTTGATGTGATATTTTTTATAGCTGTGTGCTAATGATATTCATTGATATGTAACGTGACAATGACGAGATTGTACCCTTTCCTGGACATGTAATTAGCTACCTGAAATGAGTAAAAGGATACGTGTTAAAAATTAAGAAACGTGTTGGTGTGGGCTTTTTAACTTATTAAAATATTTATTAAAATAACTTAGTACTGTCATTACTGTTCCGATTTTTAAATATTCACACAGGTGAATCCACAGTGAATTGATATGATATATTATCGTAGTGTAGCTTTCGAGAAGCTAACTTGGCTAATGACGATAATGTAGGCTGCCATGTTTTTTGTTTTGATCAGTACTCTGCATTGTGGGTGTCAAATGGTCAACGAGATGACCTAATCTTCTCACGAGAAAATACTGAGGTGTACGGGGTCAAGGGGTACATCATCAAGGGTCATATTTGTTGCCGGAAGACAAAAAAATCAAAGATGGCCTCTAGTAGCTCAAAACGAGACGAAAGACAGACGAATGTCAGATGTTTTAGATGCATATTTGTGAACGTATATCTATTATTTCGATCTCTGGTTGGTTGTACAATAGTAAAATCTGTTGAAAGCGATAGCCAAGTCAAGGAAAACGGATAATATTATGGTTTACTAGGTGGCGTGAGTAAAGCGTGAGTTATTTTTGGTTAGCTGTTAGCTAACATTAGCTAAACTAAATTGTTTGAACGTTTTCTTATGGATAATAAAGGTAAACTTTCTCAAAATATACAGTAAATTGAGATTCATGTTTATAACATACGCGTAGGCTAATGCTGAAGAGTTTATTGTTACGTAATAAGCCAAACTGGACATTCTAAAGGACGCGTTCCAACACACCGGTGTGTTGGTACGCTCCAGGGACCAGCCAGGACTCAACACACCGGTGTGTTCGTACGCGTCAAAGGGTTAATAAAGGCAAACAAATCAACAGTTATTGGCCAAAACACAATTTTGCATCCTGCGGCCACGCCCAGTGATCACATGACACCAAATTGTTTGGACATCCTCAGATGAGGGTTCCGAGTCATCATACCAAGTTTGGTGTTGATTTCTCAAGGATTGGCTGAGATATGACCCAACTTCCTGTTTGGTGTCTTTGCTGCCGATTTTGATTGGCTGTACCGGACAAACGGTTTTGAAAATCAAAAATCTTTGGATAACTTCTGTGAGGGTTGCTCTGACGATGATGTGTGCCAATTCTGGGGAAGATTAAAGAAAAATTGTAGGAGGAGTAGGCTTTCAAAGGTTTTCAATAAAACCGGAAATGGCGGAAAATCTATATAACCGGAAATTGACGTCATAGGGTGTGTTGAACTCGTCTTGACCCAGGGAATCCAATGGTACCTCATTTTTGAAAATCGGTCATACGGTTCAAAAGTTATGTGTGTGAACACAAGTCCAACTTTGACCCGTTGGTGGCGCTAGAGTGCTCCAATGGGAGACATGAAACTTGGTGAATATAAAGAGGGGACTGTGCTTAATGAGTGTGCCAAATTTCACAACTTTTTACCATACGGTTCTAGGGGCTGCCATAGACTCCAATGGCAGAAGAAGTGTAATAATAAATATAGCTGCAAGCAGCAATGAGGTGGCCAAGCAATCGAATGACCCATAAAACATGTTGTACATCCTCAGAAGAGGGTTACGAGTACACGCAACAAGTTTGGTGCGAATCCATCAAAGATTTGCTGAGATACGACCCAACTTCCTGTTTGCTGGCTTAACGGCACATTTTGATTGGCCGTACCGGGCAAACGGTTTTGAAAATCCAAAAAACATATGATGGCTTTTGTGAGGCTTGGTCTGTAGATGATCTCTGCCAAATTTGGTGAAGATTGGAAAACATTTGTAGGAGTAGTACAGAAAAAACGTTTATTCAGTAATTCAAAATGGCGGCCGCATCAATTCGGCTGTTATCACAAGTTATCATGTGTCAAATACGGGATGTCCCAAGATATCATGAGACAAAGGAATCACTTAATAAAGGCAAACGAATCAACAGTTATTGGCCAAAACACATTTTTGCATCCTGCGGCCACGCCCAGTAATCACATGACACCAAATTGTTTGGACATCCTCAGATGAGGGTTCCGAGTCATCATACCAAGTTTGGTGTTGATTTCTCAAGGATTGGCTGAGATATGACCCAACTTCCTGTTTGGTGTCTTTGCTGCCGATTTTGATTGGCTGTACCGGACAAACGGTTTTGAAAATCAAAAATCTTTGGATAACATCTGTGAGGGTTGTTCTGACGATGATGTGTGCCAATTCTGGGGAAGATTAAAGAAAAATTGTAGGAGGAGTAGGCTTTCAAAGGTTTTCAATAAAACCGGAAATGGCGGAAAATCTATATAACCGGAAATTGACGTCATAGGGTGTGTTGAACTCGTCTTGACCCAGGGAATCCAATGGTACCTCATTTTTGAAAATCGGTCATACGGTTCAAAAGTTATGTGTGTAAACACAAGTCCAACTTTGACCAGTTGGTGGCGCTAGAGTGCTCAAATGAGAGACATAAAACTTGGTGAATATAAAGAGGGGACTGTGCTTAATGAATGTGCCAAAATTCACAACTTTTTACCATATGGTTCTAGGGGCTGCCATAGACTCCAATGGCAGAAGAAGTGTAATAATAAATATAGCTGCAAGCAGCAATGAGGTGGCCAAGCAATCGAATGACCCATAAAACATGTTGTACATCCTCAGAAGAGGGTTACGAGTACACGCAACAAGTTTGGTGCGAATCCATCAAAGATTTGCTGAGATACGACCCAACTTCCTGTTTGCTGGCTTAACGGCACATTTTGATTGGCCGTACCGGGCAAACGGTTTTGAAAATCCAAAAAACATATGATGGCTTTTGTGAGGCTTGGTCTGAAGATGATCTCTGCCAAATTTGGTGAAGATTGGAAAACATTTGTAGGAGGAGTACAGAAAAAACGTTTTTTCAGTAATTCAAAATGGCGGCCGCATCAATTCGGCTGTTATCACAAGTTATCATGTGTCACACACGGGATGTCCCAAGATATCATGAGACAAAGGAATCACTTAATAAAGGCAAACAAATCAACAGTTATTGGCCAAAACACATTTTTGCATCCTGCGGCCACGCCCAGTGATCACATGACACCAAATTGTTTGGACATCCTCAGATGAGGGTTCCGAGTCATCATACCAAGTTTGGTGTTGATTTCTCAAGGATTGGCTGAGATATGACCCAACTTCCTGTTTGGTGTCTTTGCTGCCGATTTTGATTGGCTGTACCGGACAAACGGTTTTTAAAATCAAAAATCTTTGGATAACTTCTGTGAGGGTTGCTCTGACGATGATGTGTGCCAATTCTGGGGAAGATTAAAGAAAAATTGTAGGAGGAGTAGGCTTTCAAAGGTTTTCGATAAAACCGGAAATGGCGGAAAATCTATATAACCGGAAATTGACGTCATAGGGTGTGTTGAACTCGTCTTGACCCAGGGAATCCAATGGTACCTCATTTTTGAATATCGGTCATTTGGTTCAAAAGTTACGTGTGTAAACACAAGTCCAACTTTGACCCGTTGGTGGCGCTAGAGTGCTCCAATGGGAGACATGAAACTTGGTGAATATAAAGAGGGGACTGTGCTTAATTAGTGTGCCAAATTTCACAACTTTTTACCATACGCTTCTAGGGGCTGCCTTAGACTCCAATGGCAGAAGAAGTGTAATAATAAATATAGCTGCAGGCAGCAATGGCGGGTTCCTCCTCAGCATTGCAAACCATTACAAAATTGACATGACACAGACATGTATTTCATACATGTACACAACATTTCAATACAATTGGATCAATGGCTGATTTGAAGTCATTTTTTGAAATTCTTCACAAATTGTCACTGTAGAGAAATATCCATGCTGCCGACATTATGGGTTCTTGAGACTTCTTTGTTCCCCATTGGCAATAAGGCATGCGTACCAACTTTTAGACATTTTGGACTGACAGGGTTAAAATGCCACCCTTTTGAAAGTGACAACTTTGAAGCGTGTTCTGTCAGGCCACCTGTGCTCTGGTCAGGCCCATCATGCAGAGATCCATTCTTTAAAAGCTTTGATTACAACAATAACTTTATGAAAGTCAGAATACACTTTAGTAAAGGACGTGTGTAGTTTATGTACTACTACTGCTTGCTCTGCCCACACACTTTCCCCATCCATGCTGTTTCCCTCTTTGCCAGTGCGGGTGGTGCGGTGGCCGCATGAGGTTTAGGTGTAGTCCAAAAGTTGCCTCCCACAATCAAAACATATTAACCGCAACATTGTTTTCAAACTTTCTCAAAGATGGCTTGAAAACCACAGATATTGACTCTCTTCTTGAGTAGATCTCTTTCCAGAATCTCAGTCAATCCAGAATCAAGATTAGCCTCATAGGCAATTGGTCTGGTCTAGGGCACAGCCCACGTTCAGCTCCTTGCAAGTATAGCCTGTGATAGTAAAATGGCCGACTCTCTGTTCCCATTAAACTACACAGCATGCACACTCAAGGTGACCAACAAGATTATATTAACTAACAAACAATGGCCGGGTTTCCCAGATTCGTTAAGAAGCTCTTAACGCTAAGAGCTTCTTAAGAGCGTTCTAAGAACGCTCTAGAACGCTCTTAGAACGCTCCTAAGAAGCTCTTAGCGTTAAGAGCTTCTTAACGAATCTGGGAAACCCGGCCAATAACATTACAAACATCTAACTGAACGAACACAACAACTGAAATCCCTTGCGTAGCTGTTGTTTTTTTAACATGCCGCACTGCATGCTGGGTACCCAAGAGCGCTGACGCTGATTATCTAGCTGTGCTCCGACTGCGTGATATGACGAGATGCTAGTGGTGCGCTGAGGTCTCAGAGTCTCCTGCCCGAGTTCAAGTTCTGCCCGATTAGCAAGCTATTTTTACTAATGTTTTGTTAGCAATTGAATGGTAATGCAAGCTAGCTAAAAACAATGTTAGTTAGCTTGGCTAAACTGGTTTTCATAGCAACAGAAATCAACAAATCAGATCAGTCGAACTTTATTCAGAAATGGGGGGATGGCGGGAACATTAAAGGTGTAGGTACAGTAAAAGTGAAATGGAACGCGTCTTTCTGCCTTGAAGCTGCGTGCGCATCAACAAGACCCCATCTATATGTAAAGATAACATCCAAGCTAACAATTTCGCCAAATCTGACTGCAGCATTGTATACCATATGTACCGTGTTATGGTTGTTTGAGTTAAACAACTTGCTAAATGAATTAAATGTCAAATCCAACTATAAATGTATAAAAGAGAGTTCCAATCAAATCTGAATTTGTTTTAAACCTAGAGGTTTAAAAGGTTACCTTTGCCTAAACTGACATGCACCAACTCAGTTTCAACAGCCATTTACACATTTAGTCTCTATTTGTTACTCTATTCTTAAGGCATGTTTAACTTAATGTCTGCACCTCTCTGTCACCAACTGTCTCTGCAGTGGGGGCTTCACAGGGTGTCTACAGGTATAAACAAGTTAAATGTAAGACCTTTTAATACCACTTCCAAATGAAATTAAAGACCAAACTTACGATGGAAATACAAATCAAAAGTGGAAATATACAGTCATCTTTCCAAGTAAACACTGATGTCTGTTCAATATGAACAGTATGGTAAAATGACAATAATCGGTTGAGTTTAAGAACATTGACTAAATGTGTGTAATGCGGAAGGATAACACAAAAATGTAATTGCTGTCCTAAATTATACTTATTATTACACTAGGGTGGAAATGGTGGAGCAGAAACTAACAATTCCATGAATCCCATGGAAACAAAGGCAAATGTGTGAGATGTACTGATGTGGAGCACAAATGCTCCAAGAAGCAGTACTTCTCTTGAGTGGTTTTTATTCAGATGAATAATCATTGGATTCAGGTCAAAAGTCTATCACTTGAACTAGTTTCATCACTTAAGACACAAAGTCAGCAGCTTGGCATACTGGCACATGGAAAGGATTAAACATTTAGACTTTCATCAAAGTAATGCTGGCTTGTCCTTTTTCATCAATGTCCTCAAAAAAGCAGGCTGCAGAGCTACTGTGTCTGTGGGGTGACTGTCTCTGGAGGGCTGGCAGGCAGGGGCAAGCAGGGCCTGCAGGCAGGCAGGCAGGCAGGCCAGCTGGATCAAGCTGTTCTGGGGTCAGGGCTGAAGAGAAGCTGTCCAGCTAGAGAGGGGTAGTCCAGCAAGGGGTCTGTGTGGATCTCACCATCCTCGAGTCTGTTGCATCCTCTGTTGAACTCTGTTGAGCAGGCCTCTGCATGACCCTCCAGACCTGTCAAAGTGAAGAAAGGGTCCATGTCAGTTGTGAAAAATGAAGCTTTTCCCATCTACACTTGATACAGACTTCAGTTTTGACTGTGAAATGCAGTGTCATTACTTGAACTTGAATCCAAATGTGTTGACGTCATGGAGACCCATGCAGTCACTCAAAACACAGGTTCGATTCCAGGCTCTGGCAAGAGTATTTACCTCTAAACTGGTCAATATATACACATCTGACAAAAGACCAGCTCGACCTTTGCTTGTAAACAGTGATTCTGACTGTAAGAGACCTTTAAATAGCCTGACTTACCGAAATTGGCAAAACTAGCCTGGCTAACGTAGGTCGCTTTCTCAGGGCATATGACGAATGAAACAGGCTCGCCTTGAAAAAGTCTCCCTGCCGCATAGGCTTATTACAAAGACTTTCACGCCAAAAATCACCATTATGAGCCGACAGGTCTGTGGGGAATTGCTTTTTCTCCTAAAGGCTGCTCTCCTCGACCTTTTTGATGAACAATTCGCCGAGATGCAAAATGACTCACTAATTAAAAACACAGAGGAAAAAAGCTAGAGCTACAGTAGCTACTTTTCGAGTTTGGTTTTCCGTCACTTCAGAATCACGATCTATAAGGTCTAAAAGTGCTAAACCTTCACCATAATTCAAGAGTAGTGTACTTTCACAAACCCAATCATTAATTCTAGCTTAAAATGTGTAAAACCAGGACTTACCGAAAGTGGCTGCCTCCAACACGGCTTTCACGGGAGACGACTTTCACGGGACACGGGAAACAACAATGGCCGCCGAAAAATAATTTGTATTCGTAACAGCGAGCTGCGATTGGAAGCGAAATGAAACAGGGGCTAAAAAACGAGGGTGGGGGCTTGGTCAGCACACATTTTCAAGAAAGCATGCGTGTGTCAAGGGGCTCTGGCCCCTTGTGTGTGAGAGAATGTGGAGCACGCGCGCACAGGAGCAAAGGGAGAGAGGATTTGGGGAAACAGCCCTAGAAATTAGCCAAGCATGCATGTTTCAAATATTCACTAAAAATCGAGTTTTCATGTTACAGTCAACTTTTTCTCAGATTTGTGTACTCAACATTCTCAAGAGTCTTCATATGAACTAGTGATTGAATCAGAGTATCAGTTTTTGGCCGGCGGATGTGTAAAGCATTATTTTAGCATTAGCAATAAATTCAATTTGCTTTATATCAATCATTTTTAGAGGTATGAAGTTGCCTTTGCACATGGTAACATGTTGTAGTGTCTTCTACGTGACATACCAGGTTTGGTGTTGATATCTCAAAGATTTGCTGAGATTTGACCAAACGTCCTGTTTGGTTGCTTTGTTGCAGATTTTGATTGGCTCTACCGGACAAACGGTTTTGAAAATCAGAAATCCCTACGATAACTTTTGTGAGGCTCAGTCTGGATATCATCTATGGCAATTTTGAAGAAAATTCGACCAAAAATGTAGGAGGAGTAGGGAAAAAACGCGTTTCCTTAATCTTTATTGTACAGACAAATCCAATATGGTGGCCGTTATAGCTTCTTGAGGCTTTTTTATTCCTCATGAGAAATAAGGCATATGTAATGAATTTCAGAATTTTGGGACTTATGGCCTGCAAATGGCATCAATTTGAAAATTGACATATTGGGGCGTGGCCTGTAGCGCCACCTATTGTCTCACATGGCCCATGTTTGGTATGGTAGTTACTAATGGTCTGCAGTTTCAACATGCCAAATTTCACAACTTTTTACGGTACTGGTCTAGGGGCTGCCATTGACTCCCATGGGTAAAACATAATAATAATACCACCAATAACAATAGGGTTCTCCTACCGGAGGAACCCTAAATATAGCTGCAGGCAGCAATGGCGGGTTCCTCCTCAGCATTGCAAACCATTACAAAATTGACATGACACAGACATGTATTTCATACATGTACACAACATTTCAATACAATTGGATCAATGGCTGATTTGAAGTCATTTTTTGAAATTCTTCACAAATTGTCACTGTAGAGAAATATCCATGCTGCCGACATTATGGGTTCTTGAGACTTCTTTGTTCCCCATTGGCAATAAGGCATGCGTACCAACTTTTAGACATTTTGGACTGACAGGGTTAAAATGCCACCCTTTTGAAAGTGACAACTTTGAAGCGTGTTCTGTCAGGCCACCTGTGCTCTGGTCAGGCCCATCATGCAGAGATCCATTCTTTAAAAGCTTTGATTACAACAATAACTTTATGAAAGTCAGAATACACTTTAGTAAAGGACGTGTGTAGTTTATGTACTACTACTGCTTGCTCTGCCCACACACTTTCCCCATCCATGCTGTTTCCCTCTTTGCCAGTGCAGGTGGTGCGGTGGCCGCATGAGGTTTAGGTGTAGTCCAAAAGTTGCCTCCCACAATCAAAACATATTAACCGCAACATTGTTTTCAAACTTTCTCAAAGATGGCTTGAAAACCACAGATATTGACTCTCTTCTTGAGTAGATCTCTTTCCAGAATCTCAGTCAATCCAGAATCAAGATTAGCCTCACAGGCAATTGGTCTGGTCTAGGGCACAGCCCACGTTCAGCTCCTTGCAAGTATAGCCTGTGATAGTAAAATGGCCGACTCTCTGTTCCCATTAAACTACACAGCATGCACACTCAAGGTGACCAACAAGATTATATTAACTAACAAACAATGGCCGGGTTTCCCAGATTCGTTAAGAAGCTCTTAACGCTAAGAGCTTCTTAAGAGCGTTCTAAGAACGCTCTAGAACGCTCTTAGAACGCTCCTAAGAAGCTCTTAGCGTTAAGAGCTTCTTAACGAATCTGGGAAACCCGGCCAATAACATTACAAACATCTAACTGAACGAACACAACAACTGAAATCCCTTGCGTAGCTGTTGTTTTTTTAACATGCCGCACTGCATGCTGGGTACCCAAGAGCGCTGACGCTGATTATCTAGCTGTGCTCCGACTGCGTGATATGACGAGATGCTAGTGGTGCGCTGAGGTCTCAGAGTCTCCTGCCCGAGTTCAAGTTCTGCCCGATTAGCAAGCTATTTTTACTAATGTTTTGTTAGCAATTGAATGGTAATGCAAGCTAGCTAAAAACAATGTTAGTTAGCTTGGCTAAACTGGTTTTCATAGCAACAGAAATCAACAAATCAGATCAGTCGAACTTTATTCAGAAATGGGGGGATGGCGGGAACATTAAAGGTGTAGGTACAGTAAAAGTGAAATGGAACGCGTCTTTCTGCCTTGAAGCTGCGTGCGCATCAACAAGACCCCATCTATATGTAAAGATAACATCCAAGCTAACAATTTCGCCAAATCTGACTGCAGCATTGTATACCATATGTACCGTGTTATGGTTGTTTGAGTTAAACAACTTGCTAAATGAATTAAATGTCAAATCCAACTATAAATGTATAAAAGAGAGTTCCAATCAAATCTGAATTTGTTTTAAACCTAGAGGTTTAAAAGGTTACCTTTGCCTAAACTGACATGCACCAACTCAGTTTCAACAGCCATTTACACATTTAGTCTCTATTTGTTACTCTATTCTTAAGGCATGTTTAACTTAATGTCTGCACCTCTCTGTCACCAACTGTCTCTGCAGTGGGGGCTTCACAGGGTGTCTACAGGTATAAACAAGTTAAATGTAAGACCTTTTAATACCACTTCCAAATGAAATTAAAGACCAAACTTACGATGGAAATACAAATCAAAAGTGGAAATATACAGTCATCTTTCCAAGTAAACACTGATGTCTGTTCAATATGAACAGTATGGTAAAATGACAATAATCGGTTGAGTTTAAGAACATTGACTAAATGTGTGTAATGCGGAAGGATAACACAAAAATGTAATTGCTGTCCTAAATTATACTTATTATTACACTAGGGTGGAAATGGTGGAGCAGAAACTAACAATTCCATGAATCCCATGGAAACAAAGGCAAATGTGTGAGATGTACTGATGTGGAGCACAAATGCTCCAAGAAGCAGTACTTCTCTTGAGTGGTTTTTATTCAGATGAATAATCATTGGATTCAGGTCAAAAGTCTATCACTTGAACTAGTTTCATCACTTAAGACACAAAGTCAGCAGCTTGGCATACTGGCACATGGAAAGGATTAAACATTTAGACTTTCATCAAAGTAATGCTGGCTTGTCCTTTTTCATCAATGTCCTCAAAAAAGCAGGCTGCAGAGCTACTGTGTCTGTGGGGTGACTGTCTCTGGAGGGCTGGCAGGCAGGGGCAAGCAGGGCCTGCAGGCAGGCAGGCAGGCAGGCCAGCTGGATCAAGCTGTTCTGGGGTCAGGGCTGAAGAGAAGCTGTCCAGCTAGAGAGGGGTAGTCCAGCAAGGGGTCTGTGTGGATCTCACCATCCTCGAGTCTGTTGCATCCTCTGTTGAACTCTGTTGAGCAGGCCTCTGCATGACCCTCCAGACCTGTCAAAGTGAAGAAAGGGTCCATGTCAGTTGTGAAAAATGAAGCTTTTCCCATCTACACTTGATACAGACTTCAGTTTTGACTGTGAAATGCAGTGTCATTACTTGAACTTGAATCCAAATGTGTTGACGTCATGGAGACCCATGCAGTCACTCAAAACACAGGTTCGATTCCAGGCTCTGGCAAGAGTATTTACCTCTAAACTGGTCAATATATACACATCTGACAAAAGACCAGCTCGACCTTTGCTTGTAAACAGTGATTCTGACTGTAAGAGACCTTTAAATAGCCTGACTTACCGAAATTGGCAAAACTAGCCTGGCTAACGTAGGTCGCTTTCTCAGGGCATATGACGAATGAAACAGGCTCGCCTTGAAAAAGTCTCCCTGCCGCATAGGCTTATTACAAAGACTTTCACGCCAAAAATCACCATTATGAGCCGACAGGTCTGTGGGGAATTGCTTTTTCTCCTAAAGGCTGCTCTCCTCGACCTTTTTGATGAACAATTCGCCGAGATGCAAAATGACTCACTAATTAAACACACAGAGGAAAAAAGCTAGAGCTACAGTAGCTACTTTTCGAGTTTGGTTTTCCGTCACTTCAGAATCACGATCTATAAGGTCTAAAAGTGCTAAACCTTCACCATAATTCAAGAGTAGTGTACTTTCACAAACCCAATAATTAATTCTAGCTTAAAATGTGTAAAACCAGGACTTACCGAAAGTGGCTGCCTCCAACACGGCTTTCACGGGAGACGACTTTCACGGGACACGGGAAACAACAATGGCCGCCGAAAAATAATTTGTATTCGTAACAGCGAGCTGCGATTGGAAGCGAAATGAAAAAGGGGCTAAAAAACGAGGGTGGGGGCTTGGTCAGCACACATTTTCAAGAAAGCATGCGTGTGTCAAGGGGCTCTGGCCCCTTGTGTGTGAGAGAATGTGGAGCACGCGCGCACAGGAGCAAAGGGAGAGAGGATTTGGGGAAACAGCCCTAGAAATTAGCCAAGCATGCATGTTTCAAATATTCACTAAAAATCGAGTTTTCATGTTACAGTCAACTTTTTCTCAGATTTGTGTACTCAACATTCTCAAGAGTCTTCATATGAACTAGTGATTGAATCAGAGTATCAGTTTTTGGCCGGCGGATGTGTAAAGCATTATTTTAGCATTAGCAATAAATTCAATTTGCTTTATATCAATCATTTTTAGAGGTATGAAGTTGCCTTTGCACATGGTAACATGTTGTAGTGTCTTCCACGTGACATACCAAGTTTGGTGTTGATATCTCAAAGATTTGCTGAGATTTGACCAAACGTCCTGTTTGGTTGCTTTGTTGCAGATTTTGATTGGCTCTACCGGACAAACGGTTTTGAAAATCAGAAATCCCTACGATAACTTTTGTGAGGCTCAGTCTGGATATCATCTATGGCAATTTTGAAGAAAATTCGACCAAAAATGTAGGAGGAGTAGGGAAAAAACGCGTTTCCTTAATCTTTATTGTACAGACAAATCCAATATGGTGGCCGTTATAGCTTCTTGAGGCTTTTTTATTCCTCATGAGAAATAAGGCATATGTAATGAATTTCAGAATTTTGGGACTTATGGCCTGCAAATGGCATCAATTTGAAAATTGACATATTGGGGCGTGGCCTGTAGCGCCACCTATTGTCTCACATGGCCCATGTTTGGTATGGTAGTTACTAATGGTCTGCAGTTTCAACATGCCAAATTTCACAACTTTTTACGGTACTGGTCTAGGGGCTGCCATTGACTCCCATGGGTAAAAAATAATAATACCACCAATAACAATAGGGTTCTCCTACCGGAGGAACCCTAATAAGAAAAGGTAGAAACACTTAAGTGGCTTCGCCGCTTCGCGGCTTGGCCACCAAATATAGCTGCAAGCAGCAATGAGGTGGCCAAGCAATCGAATGACCCATAAAACATGTTTTACATCCTGAGAAGAGGGTTAAGAGTACACGCAATAAGTTTGGTGCGAATCCAAAGATTTGCTGAGATACAACCCAACTTCCTGTTTGCTGGCTTAACGGCACATTTTGATTGGCCGTAACGGGCAAACGGTTTTGAAAATCCAAAAAACATATGATGGCTTTTGTGAGGCTTGGTCTGAAGATGATCTCTGCCAAATTTGGTGAAGATTGGAAAACATTTGTAGGAGGAGTACAGAAAAAACGTTTTTTCAGTAATTCAAAATGGCGGCCGCATCAATTCGGCTGTTATCACAAGTTATCATGTGTCACACACGGGATGTCCCAAGATATCATGAGACAAAGGAATCACTTAATAAAGGCAAACAAATCAACAGTTATTGGCCAAAACACATTTTTGCATCCTGCGGCCACGCCCAGTGATCACATGACACCAAATTGTTTGGACATCCTCAGATGAGGGTTCCGAGTCATCATACCAAGTTTGGTGTTGATTTCTCAAGGATTGGCTGAGATATGACCCAACTTCCTGTTTGGTGTCTTTGCTGCCGATTTTGATTGGCTGTACCGGACAAACGGTTTTGAAAATCAAAAATCTTTGGATAACTTCTGTGAGGGTTGCTCTGACGATGATGTGTGCCAATTCTGTGGAAGATTAAAGAAAAATTGTAGGAGGAGTAGGCTTTCAAAGGTTTTCGATAAAACCGGAAATGGCGGAAAATCTATATAACCGGAAATTGACGTCATAGGAAGTGTTGAACTCGTCTTGACCCAGGGAATCCAATGGTACCTCATTTTTGAAAATCGGTCATACGGTTCAAAAGTTATGTGTGTAAACACAAGTCCAACTTTGACCAGTTGGTGGCGCTAGAGTGCTCCAATGAGAGACATAAAACTTGGTGAATATAAAGAGGGGACTGTGCTTAATGAATGTTCCAAAATTCACAACTTTTTACCATATGGTTCTAGGGGCTGCCATAGACTCCAATGGCAGAAGAAGTGTAATAATAAATATAGCTGCAAGCAGCAATGAGGTGGCCAAGCAATCGAATGACCCATAAAACATGTTGTACATCCTCAGAAGAGGGTTACGAGTACACGCAACAAGTTTGGTGCGAATCCATCAAAGATTTGCTGAGATACGACCCAACTTCCTGTTTGCTGGCTTAACGGCACATTTTGATTGGCCGTACCGGGCAAACGGTTTTGAAAATCCAAAAAACATATGATGGCTTTTGTGAGGCTTGGTCTGAAGATGATCTCTGCCAAATTTGGTGAAGATTGGAAAACATTTGTAGGAGGAGTACAGAAAAAACGTTTTTTCAGTAATTCAAAATGGCGGCCGCATCAATTCGGCTGTTATCACAAGTTATCATGTGTCACACACGGGATGTCCCAAGATATCATGAGACAAAGGAATCACTTAATAAAGGCAAACAAATCAACAGTTATTGGCCAAAACACATTTTTGCATCCTGCGGCCACGCCCAGTGATCACATGACACCAAATTGTTTGGACATCCTCAGATGAGGGTTCCGAGTCATCATACCAAGTTTGGTGTTGATTTCTCAAGGATTGGCTGAGATATGACCCAACTTCCTGTTTGGTGTCTTTGCTGCCGATTTTGATTGGCTGTACCGGACAAACGGTTTTTAAAATCAAAAATCTTTGGATAACTTCTGTGAGGGTTGCTCTGACGATGATGTGTGCCAATTCTGGGGAAGATTAAAGAAAAATTGTAGGAGGAGTAGGCTTTCAAAGGTTTTCGATAAAACCGGAAATGGCGGAAAATCTATATAACCGGAAATTGACGTCATAGGGTGTGTTGAACTCGTCTTGACCCAGGGAATCCAATGGTACCTCATTTTTGAATATCGGTCATTTGGTTCAAAAGTTATGTGTGTAAACACAAGTCCAACTTTGACCCGTTGGTGGCGCTAGAGTGCTCCAATGGGAGACATGAAACTTGGTGAATATAAAGAGGGGACTGTGCTTAATTAGTGTGCCAAATTTCACAACTTTTTACCATACGGTTCTAGGGGCTGCCTTAGACTCCAATGGCAGAAGAAGTGTAATAATAAATATAGCTGCAAGCAGCAATGAGGTGGCCAAGCAATCGAATGACCCATAAAACATGTTGTACATCCTCAGAAGAGGGTTACGAGTACACGCAACAAGTTTGGTGCGAATCCATCAAAGATTTGCTGAGATACGACCCAACTTCCTGTTTGCTGGCTTAACGGCACATTTTGATTGGCCGTACCGGGCAAACGGTTTTGAAAATCCAAAAAACATATGATGGCTTTTGTGAGGCTTGGTCTGAAGATGATCTCTGCCAAATTTGGTGAAGATTGGAAAACATTTGTAGGAGGAGTACAGAAAAAACGTTTTTTCAGTAATTCAAAATGGCGGCCGCATCAATTCGGCTGTTATCACAAGTTATCATGTGTCACACACGGGATGTCCCAAGATATCATGAGACAAAGGAATCACTTAATAAAGGCAAACGAATCAACAGTTATTGGTCAAAACACATTTTTGCATCCTGCGGCCACGCCCAGTGATCACATGACACCAAATTGTTTGGACATCCTCAGATGAGGGTTCCGAGTCATCATACCAAGTTTGGTGTTGATTTCTCAAGGATTGGCTGAGATATGACCCAACTTCCTGTTTGGTGTCTTTGCTGCCGATTTTGATTGGCTGTACCGGACAAACGGTTTTGAAAATCAAAAATCTTTGGATAACATCTGTGAGGGTTGCTCTGACGATGATGTGTGCCAATTCTGGGGAAGATTAAAGAAGAATTGTAGGAGGAGTAGGCTTTCAAAGGTTTTCGATAAAACCGGAAATGGCGGAAAATCTATATAACCGTAAATTGACGTCATAGGGTGTGTTGAACTCGTCTTGACCCAGGGAATCCAATGGTACCTCATTTTTGAAAATCGGTCATACGGTTCAAAAGTTATGTGTGTAAACACAAGTCCAACTTTGACCAGTTGGTGGCGCTAGAGTGCTCAAATGAGAGACATAAAACTTGGTGAATATAAAGAGGGGACTGTGCTTAATGAATGTGCCAAAATTCACAACTTTTTACCATATGGTTCTAGGGGCTGCCATAGACTCCAATGGCAGAAGAAGTGTAATAATAAATATAGCTGCAAGCAGCAATGAGGTGGCCAAGCAATCGAATGACCCATAAAACATGTTGTACATCCTCAGAAGAGGGTTACGAGTACACGCAACAAGTTTGGTGCGAATCCATCAAAGATTTGCTGAGATACGACCCAACTTCCTGTTTGCTGTCTTAACGGCACATTTTGATTGGCCGTACCGGGCAAACGGTTTTGAAAATCCAAAAAACATATGATGGCTTTTGTGAGGCTTGGTCTGAAGATGATCTCTGCCAAATTTGGTGAAGATTGGAAAACATTTGTAGGAGGAGTACAGAAAAAACGTTTTTTCAGTCATTCAAAATGGCGGCCGCATCAATTCGGCTGTTATCACAAGTTATCATGTGTCACACACGGGATGTCCCAAGATATCATGAGACAAAGGAATCACTTAATAAAGGCAAACAAATCAACAGTTATTGGCCAAAACACATTTTTGCATCCTGCGGCCACGCCCAGTGATCACATGACACCAAATTGTTTGGACATCCTCAGATGAGGGTTCCGAGTCATCATACCAAGTTTGGTGTTGATTTCTCAAGGATTGGCTGAGATATGACCCAACTTCCTGTTTGGTGTCTTTGCTGCCGATTTTGATTGGCTGTACCGGACAAACGGTTTTGAAAATCAAAAATCTTTGGATAACATCTGTGAGGGTTGCTCTGACGATGATGTGTGCCAATTCTGGGGAAGATTAAAGAAAAATTGTAGGAGGAGTAGGCTTTCAAAGGTTTTCAATAAAACCGGAAATGGCGGAAAATCTATATAACCGGAAATTGACGTCATAGGGTGTGTTGAACTCGTCTTGACCCAGGGAATCCAATGGTACCTCATTTTTGAAAATCGGTCATACGGTTCAAAAGTTATGTGTGTAAACACAAGTCCAACTTTGACCAGTTGGTGGCGCTAGAGTGCTCAAATGAGAGACATAAAACTTGGTGAATATAAAGAGGGGACTGTGCTTAATGAATGTGCCAAAATTCACAACTTTTTACCATATGGTTCTAGGGGCTGCCATAGACTCCAATGGCAGAAGAAGTGTAATAATAAATATAGCTGCAAGCAGCAATGAGGTGGCCAAGCAATCGAATGACCCATAAAACATGTTGTACATCCTCAGAAGAGGGTTACGAGTACACGCAACAAGTTTGGTGCGAATCCATCAAAGATTTGCTGAGATACGACCCAACTTCCTGTTTGCTGGCTTAACGGCACATTTTGATTGGCCGTACCGGGCAAACGGTTTTGAAAATCCAAAAAACATATGATGGCTTTTGTGAGGCTTGGTCTGAAGATGATCTCTGCCAAATTTGGTGAAGATTGGAAAACATTTGTAGGAGGAGTACAGAAAAAACGTTTTTTCAGTCATTCAAAATGGCGGCCGCATCAATTCGGCTGTTATCACAAGTTATCATGTGTCACACACGGGATGTCCCAAGATATCATGAGACAAAGGAATCACTTAATAAAGGCAAACAAATCAACAGTTATTGGCCAAAACACATTTTTGCATCCTGCGGCCACGCCCAGTGATCACATGACACCAAATTGTTTGGACATCCTCAGATGAGGGTTCCGAGTCATCATACCAAGTTTGGTGTTGATTTCTCAAGGATTGGCTGAGATATGACCCAACTTCCTGTTTGGTGTCTTTGCTGCCGATTTTGATTGGCTGTACCGGACAAACGGTTTTGAAAATCAAAAATCTTTGGATAACTTCTGTGAGGGTTGCTCTGACGATGATGTGTGCCAATTCTGGGGAAGATTAAAGAAAAATTGTAGGAGGAGTAGGCTTTCAAAGGTTTTCGATAAAACCGGAAATGGCGGAAAATCTATATAACCGGAAATTGACGTCATAGGGTGTGTTGAACTCGTCTTGACCCAGGGAATCCAATGGTACCTCATTTTTGAAAATCGGTCATACGGTTCAAAAGTTATGTGTGTAAACACAAGTCCAACTTTGACCAGTTGGTGGCGCTAGAGTGCTCAAATGAGAGACATAAAACTTGGTGAATATAAAGAGGGGACTGTGCTTAATGAATGTGCCAAAATTCACAACTTTTTACCATATGGTTCTAGGGGCTGCCATAGACTCCAATGGCAGAAGAAGTGTAATAATAAATATAGCTGCAGGCAGCAATGGCGGGTTCCTCCTCAGCATTGCAAACCATTACAAAATTGACATGACACAGACATGTATTTCATACATGTACACAACATTTCAATACAATTGGATCAATGGCTGATTTGAAGTCATTTTTTGAAATTCTTCACAAATTGTCACTGTAGAGAAATATCCATGCTGCCGACATTATGGGTTCTTGAGACTTCTTTGTTCCCCATTGGCAATAAGGCATGCGTACCAACTTTTAGACATTTTGGACTGACAGGGTTAAAATGCCACCCTTTTGAAAGTGACAACTTTGAAGCGTGTTCTGTCAGGCCACCTGTGCTCTGGTCAGGCCCATCATGCAGAGATCCATTCTTTAAAAGCTTTGATTACAACAATAACTTTATGAAAGTCAGAATACACTTTAGTAAAGGACGTGTGTAGTTTATGTACTACTACTGCTTGCTCTGCCCACACACTTTCCCCATCCATGCTGTTTCCCTCTTTGCCAGTGCGGGTTGTGCGGTGGCCGCATGAGGTTTAGGTGTAGTCCAAAAGTTGCCTCCCACAATCAAAACATATTAACCGCAACATTGTTTTCAAACTTTCTCAAAGATGGCTTGAAAACCACAGATATTGACTCTCTTCTTGAGTAGATCTCTTTCCAGAATCTCAGTCAATCCAGAATCAAGATTAGCCTCATAGGCAATTGGTCTGGTCTAGGGCACAGCCCACGTTCAGCTCCTTGCAAGTATAGCCTGTGATAGTAAAATGGCCGACTCTCTGTTCCCATTAAACTACACAGCATGCACACTCAAGGTGACCAACAAGATTATATTAACTAACAAACAATGGCCGGGTTTCCCAGATTCGTTAAGAAGCTCTTAACGCTAAGAGCTTCTTAAGAGCGTTCTAAGAACGCTCTAGAACGCTCTTAGAACGCTCCTAAGAAGCTCTTAGCGTTAAGAGCTTCTTAACGAATCTGGGAAACCCGGCCAATAACATTACAAACATCTAACTGAACGAACACAACAACTGAAATCCCTTGCGTAGCTGTTGTTTTTTTAACATGCCGCACTGCATGCTGGGTACCCAAGAGCGCTGACGCTGATTATCTAGCTGTGCTCCGACTGCGTGATATGACGAAATGCTAGTGGTGCGCTGAGGTCTCAGAGTCTCCTGCCCGAGTTCAAGTTCTGCCCGATTAGCAAGCTATTTTTACTAATGTTTTGTTAGCAATTGAATGGTAATGCAAGCTAGCTAAAAACAATGTTAGTTAGCTTGGCTAAACTGGTTTTCATAGCAACAGAAATCAACAAATCAGATCAGTCGAACTTTATTCAGAAATGGGGGGATGGCGGGAACATTAAAGGTGTAGGTACAGTAAAAGTGAAATGGAACGCGTCTTTCTGCCTTGAAGCTGCGTGCGCATCAACAAGACCCCATCTATATGTAAAGATAACATCCAAGCTAACAATTTCGCCAAATCTGACTGCAGCATTGTATACCATATGTACCGTGTTATGGTTGTTTGAGTTAAACAACTTGCTAAATGAATTAAATGTCAAATCCAACTATAAATGTATAAAAGAGAGTTCCAATCAAATCTGAATTTGTTTTAAACCTAGAGGTTTAAAAGGTTACCTTTGCCTAAACTGACATGCACCAACTCAGTTTCAACAGCCATTTACACATTTAGTCTCTATTTGTTACTCTATTCTTAACCCTTGTGTTATCTTCGGGTCATTCTGACCCATCAGTCATTGTGACCCACCGTCGTATTGCGACAGATTTACCGCATACAAAGACAAAGTGAAGCATTTTCTTTTAACCGTTGGGCTGTCTCAGACCCCCCACATTGCAAAGGTTAAAAGAAAATTATTTTAATTTGTTTTTGTATTGGGTAAAATTGGGTAAACACAACGATGGTTCGTTATGAACCTTTGGGTCATGTGACCCGAAGGCAGCACAAGGGTTAAGGCATGTTTAACTTAATGTCTGCACCTCTCTGTCACCAACTGTCTCTGCAGTGGGGGCTTCACAGGGTGTCTACAGGTATAAACAAGTTAAATGTAAGACCTTTTAATACCACTTCCAAATGAAATTAAAGACCAAACTTACGATGGAAATACAAATCAAAAGTGGAAATATACAGTCATCTTTCCAAGTAAACACTGATGTCTGTTCAATATGAACAGTATGGTAAAATGACAATAATCGGTTGAGTTTAAGAACATTGACTAAATGTGTGTAATGCGGAAGGATAACACAAAAATGTAATTGCTGTCCTAAATTATACTTATTATTACACTAGGGTGGAAATGGTGGAGCAGAAACTAACAATTCAATGAATCCCATGGAAACAAAGGCAAATGTGTGAGATGTACTGATGTGGAGCACAAATGCTCCAAGAAGCAGTACTTTTCTTGAGTGGTTTTTATTCAGATGAATAATCATTGGATTCAGGTCAAAAGTCTATCACTTGAACTAGTTTCATCACTTAACCCTTGTGCTGCCTTCGGGTCACATGACCCAAAGGTTCATAACGAACCATCGTTGTGTTTACTCAATTTTACCCAATACAAAAACAAATTAAAATAATTTTCTTTTAACCTTCGCAATGTGGGGGGTCTGAGACAGCCCACCGGTTAAAAGAAAATGCTTCACTTTGTTTTTAAATGCGGTAAAGTTGTCACAATACAACGGTGGGTCACAATGACTGATGGGTCAGAATGACCCGAAGATAACACAAGGGTTAAGACACAAAGTCAGCAGCTTGGCATACTGGCACATGGAAAGGATTAAACATTTAGACTTTCATCAAAGTAATGCTGGCTTGTCCTTTTTCATCAATGTCCTCAAAAAAGCAGGCTGCAGAGCTACTGTGTCTGTGGGGTGACTGTCTCTGGAGGGCTGGCAGGCAGGGGCAAGCAGGGCCTGCAGGCAGGCAGGCAGGCAGGCCAGCTGGATCAAGCTGTTCTGGGGTCAGGGCTGAAGAGAAGCTGTCCAGCTAGAGAGGGGTAGTCCAGCAAGGGGTCTGTGTGGATCTCACCATCCTCGAGTCTGTTGCATCCTCTGTTGAACTCTGTTGAGCAGGCCTCTGCATGACCCTCCAGACCTGTCAAAGTGAAGAAAGGGTCCATGTCAGTTGTGAAAAATGAAGCTTTTCCCATCTACACTTGATACAGACTTCAGTTTTGACTGTGAAATGCAGTGTCATTACTTGAACTTGAATCCAAATGTGTTGACGTCATGGAGACCCATGCAGTCACTCAAAACACAGGTTCGATTCCAGGCTCTGGCAAGAGTATTTACCTCTAAACTGGTCAATATATACACATCTGACAAAAGACCAGCTCGACCTTTGCTTGTAAACAGTGATTCTGACTGTAAGAGACCTTTAAATAGCCTGACTTACCGAAATTGGCAAAACTAGCCTGGCTAACGTAGGTCGCTTTCTCAGGGCATATGACGAATGAAACAGGCTCGCCTTGAAAAAGTCTCCCTGCCGCATAGGCTTATTACAAAGACTTTCACGCCAAAAATCACCATTATGAGCCGACAGGTCTGTGGGGAATTGCTTTTTCTCCTAAAGGCTGCTCTCCTCGACCTTTTTGATGAACAATTCGCCGAGATGCAAAATGACTCACTAATTAAAAACACAGAGGAAAAAAGCTAGAGCTACAGTAGCTACTTTTCGAGTTTGGTTTTCCGTCACTTCAGAATCACGATCTATAAAGTCTAAAAGTGCTAAACCTTCACCATAATTCAAGAGTAGTGTACTTTCACAAACCCAATCATTAATTCTAGCTTAAAATGTGTAAAACCAGGACTTACCGAAAGTGGCTGCCTCCAACACGGCTTTCACGGGAGACGACTTTCACGGGACACGGGAAACAACAATGGCCGCCGAAAAATAATTTGTATTCGTAACAGCGAGCTGCGATTGGAAGCGAAATGAAACAGGGGCTAAAAAACGAGGGTGGGGGCTTGGTCAGCACACATTTTCAAGAAAGCATGCGTGTGTCAAGGGGCTCTGGCCCCTTGTGTGTGAGAGAATGTGGAGCACGCGCGCACAGGAGCAAAGGGAGAGAGGATTTGGGGAAACAGCCCTAGAAATTAGCCAAGCATGCATGTTTCAAATATTCACTAAAAATCGAGTTTTCATGTTACAGTCAACTTTTTCTCAGATTTGTGTACTCAACATTCTCAAGAGTCTTCATATGAACTAGTGATTGAATCAGAGTATCAGTTTTTGGCCGGCGGATGTGTAAAGCATTATTTTAGCATTAGCAATAAATTCAATTTGCTTTATATCAATCATTTTTAGAGGTATGAAGTTGCCTTTGCACATGTTAACATGTTGTAGTGTCTTCCACGTGACATACCAAGTTTGGTGTTGATATCTCAAAGATTTGCTGAGATTTGACCAAACGTCCTGTTTGGTTGCTTTGTTGCAGATTTTGATTGGCTCTACCGGACAAACGGTTTTGAAAATCAGAAATCCCTACGATAACTTTTGTGAGGCTCAGTCTGGATATCATCTATGGCAATTTTGAAGAAAATTCGACCAAAAATGTAGGAGGAGTAGGGAAAAAACGCGTTTCCTTAATCTTTATTGTACAGACAAATCCAATATGGTGGCCGTTATAGCTTCTTGAGGCTTTTTTATTCCTCATGAGAAATAAGGCATATGTAATGAATTTCAGAATTTTGGGACTTATGGCCTGCAAATGGCATCAATTTGAAAATTGACATATTGGGGCGTGGCCTGTAGCGCCACCTATTGTCTCACATGGCCCATGTTTGGTATGGTAGTTACTAATGGTCTGCAGTTTCAACATGCCAAATTTCACAACTTTTTACGGTACTGGTCTAGGGGCTGCCTTTGACTCCCATGGGTAAAAAATAATAATACCACCAATAACAATAGGGTTCTCCTACCGGAGGAACCCTAAATATAGCTGCAAGCAGCAATGAGGTGGCCAAGCAATCGAATGACCCATAAAACATGTTGTACATCCTCAGAAGAGGGTTACGAGTACACGCAACAAGTTTGGTGCGAATCCATCAAAGATTTGCTGAGATACGACCCAACTTCCTGTTTGCTGGCTTAACGGCACATTTTGATTGGCCGTACCGGGCAAACGGTTTTGAAAATCCAAAAAACATATGATGGCTTTTGTGAGGCTTGGTCTGAAGATGATCTCTGCCAAATTTGGTGAAGATTGGAAAACATTTGTAGGAGGAGTACAGAAAAAACGTTTTTTCAGTAATTCAAAATGGCGGCCGCATCAATTCGGCTGTTATCACAAGTTATCATGTGTCACACACGGGATGTCCCAAGATATCATGAGACAAAGGAATCACTTAATAAAGGCAAACAAATCAACAGTTATTGGCCAAAACACATTTTTGCATCCTGCGGCCACGCCCAGTGATCACATGACACCAAATTGTTTGGACATCCTCAGATGAGGGTTCCGAGTCATCATACCAAGTTTGGTGTTGATTTCTCAAGGATTGGCTGAGATATGACCCAACTTCCTGTTTGGTGTCTTTGCTGCCGATTTTGATTGGCTGTACCGGACAAACGGTTTTGAAAATCAAAAATCTTTGGATAACTTCTGTGAGGGTTGCTCTGACGATGATGTGTGCCAATTCTGGGGAAGATTAAAGAAAAATTGTAGGAGGAGTAGGCTTTCAAAGGTTTTCAATAAAACCGGAAATGGCGGAAAATCTATATAACCGGAAATTGACGTCATAGGATGTGTTGAACTCGTCTTGACCCAGGGAATCCAATGGTACCTCATTTTTGAAAATCGGTCATACGGTTCAAAAGTTATGTGTGTAAACACAAGTCCAACTTTGACCAGTTGGTGGCGCTAGAGTGCTCAAATGAGAGACATAAAACTTGGTGAATATAAAGAGGGGACTGTGCTTAATGAATGTGCCAAAATTCACAACTTTTTACCATATGGTTCTAGGGGCTGCCATAGACTCCAATGGCAGAAGAAGTGTAATAATAAATATAGCTGCAGGCAGCAATGGCGGGTTCCTCCTCAGCATTGCAAACCATTACAAAATTGACATGACACAGACATGTATTTCATACATGTACACAACATTTCAATACAATTGGATCAATGGCTGATTTGAAGTCATTTTTTGAAATTCTTCACAAATTGTCACTGTAGAGAAATATCCATGCTGCCGACATTATGGGTTCTTGAGACTTCTTTGTTCCCCATTGGCAATAAGGCATGCGTACCAACTTTTAGACATTTTGGACTGACAGGGTTAAAATGCCACCCTTTTGAAAGTGACAACTTTGAAGCGTGTTCTGTCAGGCCACCTGTGCTCTGGTCAGGCCCATCATGCAGAGATCCATTCTTTAAAAGCTTTGATTACAACAATAACTTTATGAAAGTCAGAATACACTTTAGTAAAGGACGTGTGTAGTTTATGTACTACTACTGCTTGCTCTGCCCACACACTTTCCCCATCCATGCTGTTTCCCTCTTTGCCAGTGCGGGTGGTGCGGTGGCCGCATGAGGTTTAGGTGTAGTCCAAAAGTTGCCTCCCACAATCAAAACATATTAACCGCAACATTGTTTTCAAACTTTCTCAAAGATGGCTTGAAAACCACAGATATTGACTCTCTTCTTGAGTAGATCTCTTTCCAGAATCTCAGTCAATCCAGAATCAAGATTAGCCTCATAGGCAATTGGTCTGGTCTAGGGCACAGCCCACGTTCAGCTCCTTGCAAGTATAGCCTGTGATAGTAAAATGGCCGACTCTCTGTTCCCATTAAACTACACAGCATGCACACTCAAGGTGACCAACAAGATTATATTAACTAACAAACAATGGCCGGGTTTCCCAGATTCGTTAAGAAGCTCTTAACGCTAAGAGCTTCTTAAGAGCGTTCTAAGAACGCTCTAGAACGCTCTTAGAACGCTCCTAAGAAGCTCTTAGCGTTAAGAGCTTCTTAACGAATCTGGGAAACCCGGCCAATAACATTACAAACATCTAACTGAACGAACACAACAACTGAAATCCCTTGCGTAGCTGTTGTTTTTTTAACATGCCGCACTGCATGCTGGGTACCCAAGAGCGCTGACGCTGATTATCTAGCTGTGCTCCGACTGCGTGATATGACGAAATGCTAGTGGTGCGCTGAGGTCTCAGAGTCTCCTGCCCGAGTTCAAGTTCTGCCCGATTAGCAAGCTATTTTTACTAATGTTTTGTTAGCAATTGAATGGTAATGCAAGCTAGCTAAAAACAATGTTAGTTAGCTTGGCTAAACTGGTTTTCATAGCAACAGAAATCAACAAATCAGATCAGTCGAACTTTATTCAGAAATGGGGGGATGGCGGGAACATTAAAGGTGTAGGTACAGTAAAAGTGAAATGGAACGCGTCTTTCTGCCTTGAAGCTGCGTGCGCATCAACAAGACCCCATCTATATGTAAAGATAACATCCAAGCTAACAATTTCGCCAAATCTGACTGCAGCATTGTATACCATATGTACCGTGTTATGGTTGTTTGAGTTAAACAACTTGCTAAATGAATTAAATGTCAAATCCAACTATAAATGTATAAAAGAGAGTTCCAATCAAATCTGAATTTGTTTTAAACCTAGAGGTTTAAAAGGTTACCTTTGCCTAAACTGACATGCACCAACTCAGTTTCAACAGCCATTTACACATTTAGTCTCTATTTGTTACTCTATTCTTAAGGCATGTTTAACTTAATGTCTGCACCTCTCTGTCACCAACTGTCTCTGCAGTGGGGGCTTCACAGGGTGTCTACAGGTATAAACAAGTTAAATGTAAGACCTTTTAATACCACTTCCAAATGAAATTAAAGACCAAACTTACGATGGAAATACAAATCAAAAGTGGAAATATACAGTCATCTTTCCAAGTAAACACTGATGTCTGTTCAATATGAACAGTATGGTAAAATGACAATAATCGGTTGAGTTTAAGAACATTGACTAAATGTGTGTAATGCGGAAGGATAACACAAAAATGTAATTGCTGTCCTAAATTATACTTATTATTACACTAGGGTGGAAATGGTGGAGCAGAAACTAACAATTCAATGAATCCCATGGAAACAAAGGCAAATGTGTGAGATGTACTGATGTGGAGCACAAATGCTCCAAGAAGCAGTACTTTTCTTGAGTGGTTTTTATTCAGATGAATAATCATTGGATTCAGGTCAAAAGTCTATCACTTGAACTAGTTTCATCACTTAACCCTTGTGCTGCCTTCGGGTCACATGACCCAAAGGTTCATAACGAACCATCGTTGTGTTTACTCAATTTTACCCAATACAAAAACAAATTAAAATAATTTTCTTTTAACCTTCGCAATGTGGGGGGTCTGAGACAGCCCACCGGTTAAAAGAAAATGCTTCACTTTGTTTTTAAATGCGGTAAAGTTGTCGCAATACAACGGTGGGTCACAATGACTGATGGGTCAGAATGACCCGAAGATAACACAAGGGTTAAGACACAAAGTCAGCAGCTTGGCATACTGGCACATGGAAAGGATTAAACATTTAGACTTTCATCAAAGTAATGCTGGCTTGTCCTTTTTCATCAATGTCCTCAAAAAAGCAGGCTGCAGAGCTACTGTGTCTGTGGGGTGACTGTCTCTGGAGGGCTGGCAGGCAGGGGCAAGCAGGGCCTGCAGGCAGGCAGGCAGGCAGGCCAGCTGGATCAAGCTGTTCTGGGGTCAGGGCTGAAGAGAAGCTGTCCAGCTAGAGAGGGGTAGTCCAGCAAGGGGTCTGTGTGGATCTCACCATCCTCGAGTCTGTTGCATCCTCTGTTGAACTCTGTTGAGCAGGCCTCTGCATGACCCTCCAGACCTGTCAAAGTGAAGAAAGGGTCCATGTCAGTTGTGAAAAATGAAGCTTTTCCCATCTACACTTGATACAGACTTCAGTTTTGACTGTGAAATGCAGTGTCATTACTTGAACTTGAATCCAAATGTGTTGACGTCATGGAGACCCATGCAGTCACTCAAAACACAGGTTCGATTCCAGGCTCTGGCAAGAGTATTTACCTCTAAACTGGTCAATATATACACATCTGACAAAAGACCAGCTCGACCTTTGCTTGTAAACAGTGATTCTGACTGTAAGAGACCTTTAAATAGCCTGACTTACCGAAATTGGCAAAACTAGCCTGGCTAACGTAGGTCGCTTTCTCAGGGCATATGACGAATGAAACAGGCTCGCCTTGAAAAAGTCTCCCTGCCGCATAGGCTTATTACAAAGACTTTCACGCCAAAAATCACCATTATGAGCCGACAGGTCTGTGGGGAATTGCTTTTTCTCCTAAAGGCTGCTCTCCTCGACCTTTTTGATGAACAATTCGCCGAGATGCAAAATGACTCACTAATTAAAAACACAGAGGAAAAAAGCTAGAGCTACAGTAGCTACTTTTCGAGTTTGGTTTTCCGTCACTTCAGAATCACGATCTATAAAGTCTAAAAGTGCTAAACCTTCACCATAATTCAAGAGTAGTGTACTTTCACAAACCCAATCATTAATTCTAGCTTAAAATGTGTAAAACCAGGACTTACCGAAAGTGGCTGCCTCCAACACGGCTTTCACGGGAGACGACTTTCACGGGACACGGGAAACAACAATGGCCGCCGAAAAATAATTTGTATTCGTAACAGCGAGCTGCGATTGGAAGCGAAATGAAACAGGGGCTAAAAAACGAGGGTGGGGGCTTGGTCAGCACACATTTTCAAGAAAGCATGCGTGTGTCAAGGGGCTCTGGCCCCTTGTGTGTGAGAGAATGTGGAGCACGCGCGCACAGGAGCAAAGGGAGAGAGGATTTGGGGAAACAGCCCTAGAAATTAGCCAAGCATGCATGTTTCAAATATTCACTAAAAATCGAGTTTTCATGTTACAGTCAACTTTTTCTCAGATTTGTGTACTCAACATTCTCAAGAGTCTTCATATGAACTAGTGATTGAATCAGAGTATCAGTTTTTGGCCGGCGGATGTGTAAAGCATTATTTTAGCATTAGCAATAAATTCAATTTGCTTTATATCAATCATTTTTAGAGGTATGAAGTTGCCTTTGCACATGTTAACATGTTGTAGTGTCTTCCACGTGACATACCAAGTTTGGTGTTGATATCTCAAAGATTTGCTGAGATTTGACCAAACGTCCTGTTTGGTTGCTTTGTTGCAGATTTTGATTGGCTCTACCGGACAAACGGTTTTGAAAATCAGAAATCCCTACGATAACTTTTGTGAGGCTCAGTCTGGATATCATCTATGGCAATTTTGAAGAAAATTCGACCAAAAATGTAGGAGGAGTAGGGAAAAAACGCGTTTCCTTAATCTTTATTGTACAGACAAATCCAATATGGTGGCCGTTATAGCTTCTTGAGGCTTTTTTATTCCTCATGAGAAATAAGGCATATGTAATGAATTTCAGAATTTTGGGACTTATGGCCTGCAAATGGCATCAATTTGAAAATTGACATATTGGGGCGTGGCCTGTAGCGCCACCTATTGTCTCACATGGCCCATGTTTGGTATGGTAGTTACTAATGGTCTGCAGTTTCAACATGCCAAATTTCACAACTTTTTACGGTACTGGTCTAGGGGCTGCCTTTGACTCCCATGGGTAAAAAATAATAATACCACCAATAACAATAGGGTTCTCCTACCGGAGGAACCCTAAATATAGCTGCAAGCAGCAATGAGGTGGCCAAGCAATCGAATGACCCATAAAACATGTTGTACATCCTCAGAAGAGGGTTACGAGTACACGCAACAAGTTTGGTGCGAATCCATCAAAGATTTGCTGAGATACGACCCAACTTCCTGTTTGCTGGCTTAACGGCACATTTTGATTGGCCGTACCGGGCAAACGGTTTTGAAAATCCAAAAAACATATGATGGCTTTTGTGAGGCTTGGTCTGAAGATGATCTCTGCCAAATTTGGTGAAGATTGGAAAACATTTGTAGGAGGAGTACAGAAAAAACGTTTTTTCAGTAATTCAAAATGGCGGCTGCATCAATTCGGCTGTTATCACAAGTTATCATGTGTCACACACGGGATGTCCCAAGATATCATGAGACAAAGGAATCACTTAATAAAGGCAAACAAATCAACAGTTATTGGCCAAAACACAATTTTGCATCCTGCGGCCACGCCCAGTGATCACATGACACCAAATTGTTTGGACATCCTCAGATGAGGGTTCCGAGTCATCATACCAAGTTTGGTGTTGATTTCTCAAGGATTGGCTGAGATATGACCCAACTTCCTGTTTGGTGTCTTTGCTGCCGATTTTGATTGGCTGTACCGGACAAACGGTTTTGAAAATCAAAAATCTTTGGATAACTTCTGTGAGGGTTGCTCTGACGATGATGTGTGCCAATTCTGGGGAAGATTAAAGAAAAATTGTAGGAGGAGTAGGCTTTCAAAGGTTTTCAATAAAACCGGAAATGGCGGAAAATCTATATAACCGGAAATTGACGTCATAGGGTGTGTTGAACTCGTCTTGACCCAGGGAATCCAATGGTACCTCATTTTTGAAAATCGGTCATACGGTTCAAAAGTTATGTGTGTGAACACAAGTCCAACTTTGACCCGTTGGTGGCGCTAGAGTGCTCCAATGGGAGACATGAAACTTGGTGAATATAAAGAGGGGACTGTGCTTAATGAGTGTGCCAAATTTCACAACTTTTTACCATACGGTTCTAGGGGCTGCCATAGACTCCAATGGCAGAAGAAGTGTAATAATAAATATAGCTGCAAGCAGCAATGAGGTGGCCAAGCAATCGAATGACCCATAAAACATGTTGTACATCCTCAGAAGAGGGTTACGAGTACACGCAACAAGTTTGGTGCGAATCCATCAAAGATTTGCTGAGATACGACCCAACTTCCTGTTTGCTGGCTTAACGGCACATTTTGATTGGCCGTACCGGGCAAACGGTTTTGAAAATCCAAAAAACATATGATGGCTTTTGTGAGGCTTGGTCTGTAGATGATCTCTGCCAAATTTGGTGAAGATTGGAAAACATTTGTAGGAGTAGTACAGAAAAAACGTTTATTCAGTAATTCAAAATGGCGGCCGCATCAATTCGGCTGTTATCACAAGTTATCATGTGTCAAATACGGGATGTCCCAAGATATCATGAGACAAAGGAATCACTTAATAAAGGCAAACGAATCAACAGTTATTGGCCAAAACACATTTTTGCATCCTGCGGCCACGCCCAGTAATCACATGACACCAAATTGTTTGGACATCCTCAGATGAGGGTTCCGAGTCATCATACCAAGTTTGGTGTTGATTTCTCAAGGATTGGCTGAGATATGACCCAACTTCCTGTTTGGTGTCTTTGCTGCCGATTTTGATTGGCTGTACCGGACAAACGGTTTTGAAAATCAAAAATCTTTGGATAACATCTGTGAGGGTTGTTCTGACGATGATGTGTGCCAATTCTGGGGAAGATTAAAGAAAAATTGTAGGAGGAGTAGGCTTTCAAAGGTTTTCAATAAAACCGGAAATGGCGGAAAATCTATATAACCGGAAATTGACGTCATAGGGTGTGTTGAACTCGTCTTGACCCAGGGAATCCAATGGTACCTCATTTTTGAAAATCGGTCATACGGTTCAAAAGTTATGTGTGTAAACACAAGTCCAACTTTGACCAGTTGGTGGCGCTAGAGTGCTCAAATGAGAGACATAAAACTTGGTGAATATAAAGAGGGGACTGTGCTTAATGAATGTGCCAAAATTCACAACTTTTTACCATATGGTTCTAGGGGCTGCCATAGACTCCAATGGCAGAAGAAGTGTAATAATAAATATAGCTGCAAGCAGCAATGAGGTGGCCAAGCAATCGAATGACCCATAAAACATGTTGTACATCCTCAGAAGAGGGTTACGAGTACACGCAACAAGTTTGGTGCGAATCCATCAAAGATTTGCTGAGATACGACCCAACTTCCTGTTTGCTGGCTTAACGGCACATTTTGATTGGCCGTACCGGGCAAACGGTTTTGAAAATCCAAAAAACATATGATGGCTTTTGTGAGGCTTGGTCTGAAGATGATCTCTGCCAAATTTGGTGAAGATTGGAAAACATTTGTAGGAGGAGTACAGAAAAAACGTTTTTTCAGTAATTCAAAATGGCGGCCGCATCAATTCGGCTGTTATCACAAGTTATCATGTGTCACACACGGGATGTCCCAAGATATCATGAGACAAAGGAATCACTTAATAAAGGCAAACAAATCAACAGTTATTGGCCAAAACACATTTTTGCATCCTGCGGCCACGCCCAGTGATCACATGACACCAAATTGTTTGGACATCCTCAGATGAGGGTTCCGAGTCATCATACCAAGTTTGGTGTTGATTTCTCAAGGATTGGCTGAGATATGACCCAACTTCCTGTTTGGTGTCTTTGCTGCCGATTTTGATTGGCTGTACCGGACAAACGGTTTTGAAAATCAAAAATCTTTGGATAACATCTGTGAGGGTTGCTCTGACGATGATGTGTGCCAATTCTGGGGAAGATTAAAGAAAAATTGTAGGAGGAGTAGGCTTTCAAAGGTTTTCAATAAAACCGGAAATGGCGGAAAATCTATATAACCGGAAATTGACGTCATAGGGTGTGTTGAACTCGTCTTGACCCAGGGAATCCAATGGTACCTCATTTTTGAAAATCGGTCATACGGTTCAAAAGTTATGTGTGTAAACACAAGTCCAACTTTGACCAGTTGGTGGCGCTAGAGTGCTCAAATGAGAGACATAAAACTTGGTGAATATAAAGAGGGGACTGTGCTTAATGAATGTGCCAAAATTCACAACTTTTTACCATATGGTTCTAGGGGCTGCCATAGACTCCAATGGCAGAAGAAGTGTAATAATAAATATAGCTGCAGGCAGCAATGGCGGGTTCCTCCTCAGCATTGCAAACCATTACAAAATTGACATGACACAGACATGTATTTCATACATGTACACAACATTTCAATACAATTGGATCAATGGCTGATTTGAAGTCATTTTTTGAAATTCTTCACAAATTGTCACTGTAGAGAAATATCCATGCTGCCGACATTATGGGTTCTTGAGACTTCTTTGTTCCCCATTGGCAATAAGGCATGCGTACCAACTTTTAGACATTTTGGACTGACAGGGTTAAAATTCCACCCTTTTGAAAGTGACAACTTTGAAGCGTGTTCTGTCAGGCCACCTGTGCTCTGGTCAGGCCCATCATGCAGAGATCCATTCTTTAAAAGCTTTGATTACAACAATAACTTTATGAAAGTCAGAATACACTTTAGTAAAGGACGTGTGTAGTTTATGTACTACTACTGCTTGCTCTGCCCACACACTTTCCCCATCCATGCTGTTTCCCTCTTTGCTAGTGCAGGTGGTGCGGTGGCCGCATGAGGTTTAGGTGTAGTCCAAAAGTTGCCTCCCACAATCAAAACATATTAACCGCAACATTGTTTTCAAACTTTCTCAAAGATGGCTTGAAAACCACAGATATTGACTCTCTTCTTGAGTAGATCTCTTTCCAGAATCTCAGTCAATCCAGAATCAAGATTAGCCTCATAGGCAATTGGTCTGGTCTAGGGCACAGCCCACGTTCAGCTCCTTGCAAGTATAGCCTGTGATAGTAAAATGGCCGACTCTCTGTTCCCATTAAACTACACAGCATGCACACTCAAGGTGACCAACAAGATTATATTAACTAACAAACAATGGCCGGGTTTCCCAGATTCGTTAAGAAGCTCTTAACGCTAAGAGCTTCTTAAGAGCGTTCTAAGAACGCTCTAGAACGCTCTTAGAACGCTCCTAAGAAGCTCTTAGCGTTAAGAGCTTCTTAACGAATCTGGGAAACCCGGCCAATAACATTACAAACATCTAACTGAACGAACACAACAACTGAAATCCCTTGCGTAGCTGTTGTTTTTTTAACATGCCGCACTGCATGCTGGGTACCCAAGAGCGCTGACGCTGATTATCTAGCTGTGCTCCGACTGCGTGATATGACGAAATGCTAGTGGTGCGCTGAGGTCTCAGAGTCTCCTGCCCGAGTTCAAGTTCTGCCCGATTAGCAAGCTATTTTTACTAATGTTTTGTTAGCAATTGAATGGTAATGCAAGCTAGCTAAAAACAATGTTAGTTAGCTTGGCTAAACTGGTTTTCATAGCAACAGAAATCAACAAATCAGATCAGTCGAACTTTATTCAGAAATGGGGGGATGGCGGGAACATTAAAGGTGTAGGTACAGTAAAAGTGAAATGGAACGCGTCTTTCTGCCTTGAAGCTGCGTGCGCATCAACAAGACCCCATCTATATGTAAAGATAACATCCAAGCTAACAATTTCGCCAAATCTGACTGCAGCATTGTATACCATATGTACCGTGTTATGGTTGTTTGAGTTAAACAACTTGCTAAATGAATTAAATGTCAAATCCAACTATAAATGTATAAAAGAGAGTTCCAATCAAATCTGAATTTGTTTTAAACCTAGAGGTTTAAAAGGTTACCTTTGCCTAAACTGACATGCACCAACTCAGTTTCAACAGCCATTTACACATTTAGTCTCTATTTGTTACTCTATTCTTAACCCTTGTGTTATCTTCGGGTCATTCTGACCCATCAGTCATTGTGACCCACCGTCGTATTGCGACAGATTTACCGCATACAAAGACAAAGTGAAGCATTTTCTTTTAACCGTTGGGCTGTCTCAGACCCCCCACATTGCAAAGGTTAAAAGAAAATTATTTTAATTTGTTTTTGTATTGGGTAAAATTGGGTAAACACAACGATGGTTCGTTATGAACCTTTGGGTCATGTGACCCGAAGGCAGCACAAGGGTTAAGGCATGTTTAACTTAATGTCTGCACCTCTCTGTCACCAACTGTCTCTGCAGTGGGGGCTTCACAGGGTGTCTACAGGTATAAACAAGTTAAATGTAAGACCTTTTAATACCACTTCCAAATGAAATTAAAGACCAAACTTACGATGGAAATACAAATCAAAAGTGGAAATATACAGTCATCTTTCCAAGTAAACACTGATGTCTGTTCAATATGAACAGTATGGTAAAATGACAATAATCGGTTGAGTTTAAGAACATTGACTAAATGTGTGTAATGCGGAAGGATAACACAAAAATGTAATTGCTGTCCTAAATTATACTTATTATTACACTAGGGTGGAAATGGTGGAGCAGAAACTAACAATTCAATGAATCCCATGGAAACAAAGGCAAATGTGTGAGATGTACTGATGTGGAGCACAAATGCTCCAAGAAGCAGTACTTTTCTTGAGTGGTTTTTATTCAGATGAATAATCATTGGATTCAGGTCAAAAGTCTATCACTTGAACTAGTTTCATCACTTAAGACACAAAGTCAGCAGCTTGGCATACTGGCACATGGAAAGGATTAAACATTTAGACTTTCATCAAAGTAATGCTGGCTTGTCCTTTTTCATCAATGTCCTCAAAAAAGCAGGCTGCAGAGCTACTGTGTCTGTGGGGTGACTGTCTCTGGAGGGCTGGCAGGCAGGGGCAAGCAGGGCCTGCAGGCAGGCAGGCAGGCAGGCCAGCTGGATCAAGCTGTTCTGGGGTCAGGGCTGAAGAGAAGCTGTCCAGCTAGAGAGGGGTAGTCCAGCAAGGGGTCTGTGTGGATCTCACCATCCTCGAGTCTGTTGCATCCTCTGTTGAACTCTGTTGAGCAGGCCTCTGCATGACCCTCCAGACCTGTCAAAGTGAAGAAAGGGTCCATGTCAGTTGTGAAAAATGAAGCTTTTCCCATCTACACTTGATACAGACTTCAGTTTTGACTGTGAAATGCAGTGTCATTACTTGAACTTGAATCCAAATGTGTTGACGTCATGGAGACCCATGCAGTCACTCAAAACACAGGTTCGATTCCAGGCTCTGGCAAGAGTATTTACCTCTAAACTGGTCAATATATACACATCTGACAAAAGACCAGCTCGACCTTTGCTTGTAAACAGTGATTCTGACTGTAAGAGACCTTTAAATAGCCTGACTTACCGAAATTGGCAAAACTAGCCTGGCTAACGTAGGTCGCTTTCTCAGGGCATATGACGAATGAAACAGGCTCGCCTTGAAAAAGTCTCCCTGCCGCATAGGCTTATTACAAAGACTTTCACGCCAAAAATCACCATTATGAGCCGACAGGTCTGTGGGGAATTGCTTTTTCTCCTAAAGGCTGCTCTCCTCGACCTTTTTGATGAACAATTCGCCGAGATGCAAAATGACTCACTAATTAAAAACACAGAGGAAAAAAGCTAGAGCTACAGTAGCTACTTTTCGAGTTTGGTTTTCCGTCACTTCAGAATCACGATCTATAAAGTCTAAAAGTGCTAAACCTTCACCATAATTCAAGAGTAGTGTACTTTCACAAACCCAATCATTAATTCTAGCTTAAAATGTGTAAAACCAGGACTTACCGAAAGTGGCTGCCTCCAACACGGCTTTCACGGGAGACGACTTTCACGGGACACGGGAAACAACAATGGCCGCCGAAAAATAATTTGTATTCGTAACAGCGAGCTGCGATTGGAAGCGAAATGAAACAGGGGCTAAAAAACGAGGGTGGGGGCTTGGTCAGCACACATTTTCAAGAAAGCATGCGTGTGTCAAGGGGCTCTGGCCCCTTGTGTGTGAGAGAATGTGGAGCACGCGCGCACAGGAGCAAAGGGAGAGAGGATTTGGGGAAACAGCCCTAGAAATTAGCCAAGCATGCATGTTTCAAATATTCACTAAAAATCGAGTTTTCATGTTACAGTCAACTTTTTCTCAGATTTGTGTACTCAACATTCTCAAGAGTCTTCATATGAACTAGTGATTGAATCAGAGTATCAGTTTTTGGCCGGCGGATGTGTAAAGCATTATTTTAGCATTAGCAATAAATTCAATTTGCTTTATATCAATCATTTTTAGAGGTATGAAGTTGCCTTTGCACATGTTAACATGTTGTAGTGTCTTCCACGTGACATACCAAGTTTGGTGTTGATATCTCAAAGATTTGCTGAGATTTGACCAAACGTCCTGTTTGGTTGCTTTGTTGCAGATTTTGATTGGCTCTACCGGACAAACGGTTTTGAAAATCAGAAATCCCTACAATAACTTTTGTGAGGCTCAGTCTGGATATCATCTATGGCAATTTTGAAGAAAATTCGACCAAAAATGTAGGAGGAGTAGGGAAAAAACGCGTTTCCTTAATCTTTATTGTACAGACAAATCCAATATGGTGGCCGTTATAGCTTCTTGAGGCTTTTTTATTCCTCATGAGAAATAAGGCATATGTAATGAATTTCAGAATTTTGGGACTTATGGCCTGCAAATGGCATCAATTTGAAAATTGACATATTGGGGCGTGGCCTGTAGCGCCACCTATTGTCTCACATGGCCCATGTTTGGTATGGTAGTTACTAATGGTCTGCAGTTTCAACATGCCAAATTTCACAACTTTTTACGGTACTGGTCTAGGGGCTGCCTTTGACTCCCATGGGTAAAAAATAATAATACCACCAATAACAATAGGGTTCTCCTACCGGAGGAACCCTAAATATAGCTGCAAGCAGCAATGAGGTGGCCAAGCAATCGAATGACCCATAAAACATGTTGTACATCCTCAGAAGAGGGTTACGAGTACACGCAACAAGTTTGGTGCGAATCCATCAAAGATTTGCTGAGATACGACCCAACTTCCTGTTTGCTGGCTTAACGGCACATTTTGATTGGCCGTACCGGGCAAACGGTTTTGAAAATCCAAAAAACATATGATGGCTTTTGTGAGGCTTGGTCTGAAGATGATCTCTGCCAAATTTGGTGAAGATTGGAAAACATTTGTAGGAGGAGTACAGAAAAAACGTTTTTTCAGTCATTCAAAATGGCGGCCGCATCAATTCGGCTGTTATCACAAGTTATCATGTGTCACACACGGGATGTCCCAAGATATCATGAGACAAAGGAATCACTTAATAAAGGCAAACAAATCAACAGTTATTGGCCAAAACACATTTTTGCATCCTGCGGCCACGCCCAGTGATCACATGACACCAAATTGTTTGGACATCCTCAGATGAGGGTTCCGAGTCATCATACCAAGTTTGGTGTTGATTTCTCAAGGATTGGCTGAGATATGACCCAACTTCCTGTTTGGTGTCTTTGCTGCCGATTTTGATTGGCTGTACCGGACAAACGGTTTTGAAAATCAAAAATCTTTGGATAACATCTGTGAGGGTTGCTCTGACGATGATGTGTGCCAATTCTGGGGAAGATTAAAGAAAAATTGTAGGAGGAGTAGGCTTTCAAAGGTTTTCAATAAAACCGGAAATGGCGGAAAATCTATATAACCGGAAATTGACGTCATAGGGTGTGTTGAACTCGTCTTGACCCAGGGAATCCAATGGTACCTCATTTTTGAAAATCGGTCATACGGTTCAAAAGTTATGTGTGTAAACACAAGTCCAACTTTGACCAGTTGGTGGCGCTAGAGTGCTCAAATGAGAGACATAAAACTTGGTGAATATAAAGAGGGGACTGTGCTTAATGAATGTGCCAAAATTCACAACTTTTTACCATATGGTTCTAGGGGCTGCCATAGACTCCAATGGCAGAAGAAGTGTAATAATAAATATAGCTGCAAGCAGCAATGAGGTGGCCAAGCAATCGAATGACCCATAAAACATGTTGTACATCCTCAGAAGAGGGTTACGAGTACACGCAACAAGTTTGGTGCGAATCCATCAAAGATTTGCTGAGATACGACCCAACTTCCTGTTTGCTGGCTTAACGGCACATTTTGATTGGCCGTACCGGGCAAACGGTTTTGAAAATCCAAAAAACATATGATGGCTTTTGTGAGGCTTGGTCTGAAGATGATCTCTGCCAAATTTGGTGAAGATTGGAAAACATTTGTAGGAGGAGTACAGAAAAAACGTTTTTTCAGTAATTCAAAATGGCGGCCGCATCAATTCGGCTGTTATCACAAGTTATCATGTGTCACACACGGGATGTCCCAAGATATCATGAGACAAAGGAATCACTTAATAAAGGCAAACAAATCAACAGTTATTGGCCAAAACACATTTTTGCATCCTGCGGCCACGCCCAGTGATCACATGACACCAAATTGTTTGGACATCCTCAGATGAGGGTTCCGAGTCATCATACCAAGTTTGGTGTTGATTTCTCAAGGATTGGCTGAGATATGACCCAACTTCCTGTTTGGTGTCTTTGCTGCCGATTTTGATTGGCTGTACCGGACAAACGGTTTTGAAAATCAAAAATCTTTGGATAACTTCTGTGAGGGTTGCTCTGACGATGATGTGTGCCAATTCTGGGGAAGATTAAAGAAAAATTGTAGGAGGAGTAGGCTTTCAAAGGTTTTCAATAAAACCGGAAATGGCGGAAAATCTATATAACCGGAAATTGACGTCATAGGGTGTGTTGAACTCGTCTTGACCCAGGGAATCCAATGGTACCTCATTTTTGAAAATCGGTCATACGGTTCAAAAGTTATGTGTGTAAACACAAGTCCAACTTTGACCAGTTGGTGGCGCTAGAGTGCACAAATGAGAGACATAAAACTTGGTGAATATAAAGAGGGGACTGTGCTTAATGAATGTGCCAAAATTCACAACTTTTTACCATATGGTTCTAGGGGCTGCCATAGACTCCAATGGCAGAAGAAGTGTAATAATAAATATAGCTGCAAGCAGCAATGAGGTGGCCAAGCAATCGAATGACCCATAAAACATGTTGTACATCCTCAGAAGAGGGTTACGAGTACACGCAACAAGTTTGGTGCGAATCCATCAAAGATTTGCTGAGATACGACCCAACTTCCTGTTTGCTGGCTTAACGGCACATTTTGATTGGCCGTACCGGGCAAACGGTTTTGAAAATCCAAAAAACATATGATGGCTTTTGTGAGGCTTGGTCTGAAGATGATCTCTGCCAAATTTGGTGAAGATTGGAAAATATTTGTAGGAGGAGTACAGAAAAAACGTTTTTTCAGTCATTCAAAATGGCGGCCGCATCAATTCGGCTGTTATCACAAGTTATCATGTGTCACACACGGGATGTCCCAAGATATCATGAGACAAAGGAATCACTTAATAAAGGCAAACAAATCAACAGTTATTGGCCAAAACACATTTTTGCATCCTGCGGCCACGCCCAGTGATCACATGACACCAAATTGTTTGGACATCCTCAGATGAGGGTTCCGAGTCATCATACCAAGTTTGGTGTTGATTTCTCAAGGATTGGCTGAGATATGACCCAACTTCCTGTTTGGTGTCTTTGCTGCCGATTTTGATTGGCTGTACCGGACAAACGGTTTTGAAAATCAAAAATCTTTGGATAACTTCTGTGAGGGTTGCTCTGACGATGATGTGTGCCAATTCTGGGGAAGATTAAAGAAAAATTGTAGGAGGAGTAGGCTTTCAAAGGTTTTCAATAAAACCGGAAATGGCGGAAAATCTATATAACCGGAAATTGACGTCATAGGGTGTGTTGAACTCGTCTTGACCCAGGGAATCCAATGGTACCTCATTTTTGAAAATCGGTCATACGGTTCAAAAGTTATGTGTGTAAACACAAGTCCAACTTTGACCAGTTGGTGGCGCTAGAGTGCTCAAATGAGAGACATAAAACTTGGTGAATATAAAGAGGGGACTGTGCTTAATGAATGTGCCAAAATTCACAACTTTTTACCATATGGTTCTAGGGGCTGCCATAGACTCCAATGGCAGAAGAAGTGTAATAATAAATATAGCTGCAAGCAGCAATGAGGTGGCCAAGCAATCGAATGACCCATAAAACATGTTGTACATCCTCAGAAGAGGGTTACGAGTACACGCAACAAGTTTGGTGCGAATCCATCAAAGATTTGCTGAGATACGACCCAACTTCCTGTTTGCTGGCTTAACGGCACATTTTGATTGGCCGTACCGGGCAAACGGTTTTGAAAATCCAAAAAACATATGATGGCTTTTGTGAAGCTTGGTCTGAAGATGATCTCTGCCAAATTTGGTGAAGATTGGAAAACATTTGTAGGAGGAGTACAGAAAAAACGTTTTTTCAGTAATTCAAAATGGCGGCCGCATCAATTCGGCTGTTATCACAAGTTATCATGTGTCACACACGGGATGTCCCAAGATATCATGAGACAAAGGAATCACTTAATAAAGGCAAACAAATCAACAGTTATTGGCCAAAACACATTTTTGCATCCTGCGGCCACGCCCAGTGATCACATGACACCAAATTGTTTGGTGTCATGTCAACCCTCAGATGAGGGTTCCGAGTCATCATACCAAGTTTGGTGTTGATTTCTCAAGGATTGGCTGAGATATGACCCAACTTCCTGTTTGGTGTCTTTGCTGCCGATTTTGATTGGCTGTACCGGACAAACGGTTTTGAAAATCAAAAATCTTTGGATAACTTCTGTGAGGGTTGCTCTGACGATGATGTGTGCCAATTCTGGGGAAGATTAAAGAAAAATTGTAGGAGGAGTAGGCTTTCAAAGGTTTTCAATAAAACCGGAAATGGCGGAAAATCTATATAACCGGAAATTGACGTCATAGGGTGTGTTGAACTCGTCTTGACCCAGGGAATCCAATGGTACCTCATTTTTGAAAATCGGTCATACGGTTCAAAAGTTATGTGTGTAAACACAAGTCCAACTTTGACCAGTTGGTGGCGCTAGAGTGCTCAAATGAGAGACATAAAACTTGGTGAATATAAAGAGGGGACTGTGCTTAATGAATGTGCCAAAATTCACAACTTTTTACCATATGGTTCTAGGGGCTGCCATAGACTCCAATGGCAGAAGAAGTGTAATAATAAATATAGCTGCAAGCAGCAATGAGGTGGCCAAGCAATCGAATGACCCATAAAACATGTTGTACATCCTCAGAAGAGGGTTACGAGTACACGCAACAAGTTTGGTGCGAATCCATCAAAGATTTGCTGAGATACGACCCAACTTCCTGTTTGCTGGCTTAACGGCACATTTTGATTGGCCGTACCGGGCAAACGGTTTTGAAAATCCAAAAAACATATGATGGCTTTTGTGAGGCTTGGTCTGAAGATGATCTCTGCCAAATTTGGTGAAGATTGGAAAACATTTGTAGGAGGAGTACAGAAAAAACGTTTTTTCAGTAATTCAAAATGGCGGCCGCATCAATTCGGCTGTTATCACAAGTTATCATGTGTCACACACGGGATGTCCCAAGATATCATGAGACAAAAGAATCACTTAATAAAGGCAAACAAATCAACAGTTATTGGCCAAAACACATTTTTGCATCCTGCGGCCACGCCCAGTGATCACATGACACCAAATTGTTTGGACATCCTCAGATGAGGGTTCCGAGTCATCATACCAAGTTTGGTGTTGATTTCTCAAGGATTGGCTGAGATATGACCCAACTTCCTGTTTGGTGTCTTTGCTGCCGATTTTGATTGGCTGTACCGGACAAACGGTTTTGAAAATCAAAAATCTTTGGATAACTTCTGTGAGGGTTGCTCTGACGATGATGTGTGCCAATTCTGGGGAAGATTAAAGAAAAATTGTAGGAGGAGTAGGCTTTCAAAGGTTTTCAATAAAACCGGAAATGGCGGAAAATCTATATAACCGGAAATTGACGTCATAGGGTGTGTTGAACTCGTCTTGACCCAGGGAATCCAATGGTACCTCATTTTTGAAAATCGGTCATACGGTTCAAAAGTTATGTGTGTAAACACAAGTCCAACTTTGACCAGTTGGTGGCGCTAGAGTGCTCAAATGAGAGACATAAAACTTGGTGAATATAAAGAGGGGACTGTGCTTAATGAATGTGCCAAAATTCACAACTTTTTACCATATGGTTCTAGGGGCTGCCATAGACTCCAATGGCAGAAGAAGTGTAATAATAAATATAGCTGCAAGCAGCAATGAGGTGGCCAAGCAATCGAATGACCCATAAAACATGTTGTACATCCTCAGAAGAGGGTTACGAGTACACGCAACAAGTTTGGTGCGAATCCATCAAAGATTTGCTGAGATACGACCCAACTTCCTGTTTGCTGGCTTAACGGCACATTTTGATTGGCCGTACCGGGCAAACGGTTTTGAAAATCCAAAAAACATATGATGGCTTTTGTGAGACTTGGTCTGAAGATGATCTCTGCCAAATTTGGTGAAGATTGGAAAACATTTGTAGGAGGAGTACAGAAAAAACGTTTTTTCAGTAATTCAAAATGGCGGCCGCATCAATTCGGCTGTTATCACAAGTTATCATGTGTCACACACGGGATGTCCCAAGATATCATGAGACAAAGGAATCACTTAATAAAGGCAAACAAATCAACAGTTATTGGCCAAAACACATTTTTGCATCCTGCGGCCACGCCCAGTGATCACATGACACCAAATTGTTTGGACATCCTCAGATGAGGGTTCCGAGTCATCATACCAAGTTTGGTGTTGATTTCTCAAGGATTGGCTGAGATATGACCCAACTTCCTGTTTGGTGTCTTTGCTGCCGATTTTGATTGGCTGTACCGGACAAACGGTTTTGAAAATCAAAAATCTTTGGATAACTTCTGTGAGGGTTGCTCTGACGATGATGTGTGCCAATTCTGGGGAAGATTAAAGAAAAATTGTAGGAGGAGTAGGCTTTCAAAGGTTTTCAATAAAACCGGAAATGGCGGAAAATCTATATAACCGGAAATTGACGTCATAGGGTGTGTTGAACTCGTCTTGACCCAGGGAATCCAATGGTACCTCATTTTTGAAAATCGGTCATACGGTTCAAAAGTTATGTGTGTAAACACAAGTCCAACTTTGACCAGTTGGTGGCGCTAGAGTGCTCAAATGAGAGACATAAAACTTGGTGAATATAAAGAGGGGACTGTGCTTAATGAATGTGCCAAAATTCACAACTTTTTACCATATGGTTCTAGGGGCTGCCATAGACTCCAATGGCAGAAGAAGTGTAATAATAAATATAGCTGCAAGCAGCAATGAGGTGGCCAAGCAATCGAATGACCCATAAAACATGTTGTACATCCTCAGAAGAGGGTTACGAGTACACGCAACAAGTTTGGTGCGAATCCATCAAAGATTTGCTGAGATACGACCCAACTTCCTGTTTGCTGGCTTAACGGCACATTTTGATTGGCCGTACCGGGCAAACGGTTTTGAAAATCCAAAAAACATATGATGGCTTTTGTGAGGCTTGGTCTGAAGATGATCTCTGCCAAATTTGGTGAAGATTGGAAAATATTTGTAGGAGGAGTACAGAAAAAACGTTTTTTCAGTCATTCAAAATGGCGGCCGCATCAATTCGGCTGTTATCACAAGTTATCATGTGTCACACACGGGATGTCCCAAGATATCATGAGACAAAGGAATCACTTAATAAAGGCAAACAAATCAACAGTTATTGGCCAAAACACATTTTTGCATCCTGCGGCCACGCCCAGTGATCACATGACACCAAATTGTTTGGACATCCTCAGATGAGGGTTCCGAGTCATCATACCAAGTTTGGTGTTGATTTCTCAAGGATTGGCTGAGATATGACCCAACTTCCTGTTTGGTGTCTTTGCTGCCGATTTTGATTGGCTGTACCGGACAAACGGTTTTGAAAATCAAAAATCTTTGGATAACTTCTGTGAGGGTTGCTCTGACGATGATGTGTGCCAATTCTGGGGAAGATTAAAGAAAAATTGTAGGAGGAGTAGGCTTTCAAAGGTTTTCAATAAAACCGGAAATGGCGGAAAATCTATATAACCGGAAATTGACGTCATAGGGTGTGTTGAACTCGTCTTGACCCAGGGAATCCAATGGTACCTCATTTTTGAAAATCGGTCATACGGTTCAAAAGTTATGTGTGTAAACACAAGTCCAACTTTGACCAGTTGGTGGCGCTAGAGTGCTCAAATGAGAGACATAAAACTTGGTGAATATAAAGAGGGGACTGTGCTTAATGAATGTGCCAAAATTCACAACTTTTTACCATATGGTTCTAGGGGCTGCCATAGACTCCAATGGCAGAAGAAGTGTAATAATAAATATAGCTGCAAGCAGCAATGAGGTGGCCAAGCAATCGAATGACCCATAAAACATGTTGTACATCCTCAGAAGAGGGTTACGAGTACACGCAACAAGTTTGGTGCGAATCCATCAAAGATTTGCTGAGATACGACCCAACTTCCTGTTTGCTGGCTTAACGGCACATTTTGATTGGCCGTACCGGGCAAACGGTTTTGAAAATCCAAAAAACATATGATGGCTTTTGTGAGGCTTGGTCTGAAGATGATCTCTGCCAAATTTGGTGAAGATTGGAAAATATTTGTAGGAGGAGTACAGAAAAAACGTTTTTTCAGTCATTCAAAATGGCGGCCGCATCAATTCGGCTGTTATCACAAGTTATCATGTGTCACACACGGGATGTCCCAAGATATCATGAGACAAAGGAATCACTTAATAAAGGCAAACAAATCAACAGTTATTGGCCAAAACACATTTTTGCATCCTGCGGCCACGCCCAGTGATCACATGACACCAAATTGTTTGGACATCCTCAGATGAGGGTTCCGAGTCATCATACCAAGTTTGGTGTTGATTTCTCAAGGATTGGCTGAGATATGACCCAACTTCCTGTTTGGTGTCTTTGCTGCCGATTTTGATTGGCTGTACCGGACAAACGGTTTTGAAAATCAAAAATCTTTGGATAACATCTGTGAGGGTTGCTCTGACGATGATGTGTGCCAATTCTGGGGAAGATTAAAGAAAAATTGTAGGAGGAGTAGGCTTTCAAAGGTTTTCAATAAAACCGGAAATGGCGGAAAATCTATATAACCGGAAATTGACGTCATAGGGTGTGTTGAACTCGTCTTGACCCAGGGAATCCAATGGTACCTCATTTTTGAAAATCGGTCATACGGTTCAAAAGTTATGTGTGTAAACACAAGTCCATTTTTGACCAGTTGGTGGCGCTAGAGTGCTCAAATGAGAGACATAAAACTTGGTGAATATAAAGAGGGGACTGTGCTTAATGAATGTGCCAAAATTCACAACTTTTTACCATATGGTTCTAGGGGCTGCCATAGACTCCAATGGCAGAAGAAGTGTAATAATAAATATAGCTGCAAGCAGCAATGAGGTGGCCAAGCAATCGAATGACCCATAAAACATGTTGTACATCCTCAGAAGAGGGTTACGAGTACACGCAACAAGTTTGGTGCGAATCCATCAAAGATTTGCTGAGATACGACCCAACTTCCTGTTTGCTGGCTTAACGGCACATTTTGATTGGCCGTACCGGGCAAACGGTTTTGAAAATCCAAAAAACATATGATGGCTTTTGTGAGACTTGGTCTGAAGATGATCTCTGCCAAATTTGGTGAAGATTGGAAAACATTTGTAGGAGGAGTACAGAAAAAACGTTTTTTCAGTAATTCAAAATGGCGGCCGCATCAATTCGGCTGTTATCACAAGTTATCATGTGTCACACACGGGATGTCCCAAGATATCATGAGACAAAGGAATCACTTAATAAAGGCAAACAAATCAACAGTTATTGGCCAAAACACATTTTTGCATCCTGCGGCCACGCCCAGTGATCACATGACACCAAATTGTTTGGACATCCTCAGATGAGGGTTCCGAGTCATCATACCAAGTTTGGTGTTGATTTCTCAAGGATTGGCTGAGATATGACCCAACTTCCTGTTTGGTGTCTTTGCTGCCGATTTTGATTGGCTGTACCGGACAAACGGTTTTGAAAATCAAAAATCTTTGGATAACTTCTGTGAGGGTTGCTCTGACGATGATGTGTGCCAATTCTGGGGAAGATTAAAGAAAAATTGTAGGAGGAGTAGGCTTTCAAAGGTTTTCAATAAAACCGGAAATGGCGGAAAATCTATATAACCGGAAATTGACGTCATAGGGTGTGTTGAACTCGTCTTGACCCAGGGAATCCAATGGTACCTCATTTTTGAAAATCGGTCATACGGTTCAAAAGTTATGTGTGTAAACACAAGTCCAACTTTGACCAGTTGGTGGCGCTAGAGTGCTCAAATGAGAGACATAAAACTTGGTGAATATAAAGAGGGGACTGTGCTTAATGAATGTGCCAAAATTCACAACTTTTTACCATATGGTTCTAGGGGCTGCCATAGACTCCAATGGCAGAAGAAGTGTAATAATAAATATAGCTGCAAGCAGCAATGAGGTGGCCAAGCAATCGAATGACCCATAAAACATGTTGTACATCCTCAGAAGAGGGTTACGAGTACACGCAACAAGTTTGGTGCGAATCCATCAAAGATTTGCTGAGATACGACCCAACTTCCTGTTTGCTGGCTTAACGGCACATTTTGATTGGCCGTACCGGGCAAACGGTTTTGAAAATCCAAAAAACATATGATGGCTTTTGTGAGACTTGGTCTGAAGATGATCTCTGCCAAATTTGGTGAAGATTGGAAAACATTTGTAGGAGGAGTACAGAAAAAACGTTTTTTCAGTAATTCAAAATGGCGGCCGCATCAATTCGGCTGTTATCACAAGTTATCATGTGTCACACACGGGATGTCCCAAGATATCATGAGACAAAGGAATCACTTAATAAAGGCAAACAAATCAACAGTTATTGGCCAAAACACATTTTTGCATCCTGCGGCCACGCCCAGTGATCACATGACACCAAATTGTTTGGACATCCTCAGATGAGGGTTCCGAGTCATCATACCAAGTTTGGTGTTGATTTCTCAAGGATTGGCTGAGATATGACCCAACTTCCTGTTTGGTGTCTTTGCTGCCGATTTTGATTGGCTGTACCGGACAAACGGTTTTGAAAATCAAAAATCTTTGGATAACTTCTGTGAGGGTTGCTCTGACGATGATGTGTGCCAATTCTGGGGAAGATTAAAGAAAAATTGTAGGAGGAGTAGGCTTTCAAAGGTTTTCAATAAAACCGGAAATGGCGGAAAATCTATATAACCGGAAATTGACGTCATAGGGTGTGTTGAACTCGTCTTGACCCAGGGAATCCAATGGTACCTCATTTTTGAAAATCGGTCATACGGTTCAAAAGTTATGTGTGTAAACACAAGTCCAACTTTGACCAGTTGGTGGCGCTAGAGTGCTCAAATGAGAGACATAAAACTTGGTGAATATAAAGAGGGGACTGTGCTTAATGAATGTGCCAAAATTCACAACTTTTTACCATATGGTTCTAGGGGCTGCCATAGACTCCAATGGCAGAAGAAGTGTAATAATAAATATAGCTGCAAGCAGCAATGAGGTGGCCAAGCAATCGAATGACCCATAAAACATGTTGTACATCCTCAGAAGAGGGTTACGAGTACACGCAACAAGTTTGGTGCGAATCCATCAAAGATTTGCTGAGATACGACCCAACTTCCTGTTTGCTGGCTTAACGGCACATTTTGATTGGCCGTACCGGGCAAACGGTTTTGAAAATCCAAAAAACATATGATGGCTTTTGTGAGGCTTGGTCTGAAGATGATCTCTGCCAAATTTGGTGAAGATTGGAAAACATTTGTAGGAGGAGTACAGAAAAAACGTTTTTTCAGTAATTCAAAATGGCGGCCGCATCAATTCGGCTGTTATCACAAGTTATCATGTGTCACACACGGGATGTCCCAAGATATCATGAGACAAAGGAATCACTTAATAAAGGCAAACAAATCAACAGTTATTGGCCAAAACACATTTTTGCATCCTGCGGCCACGCCCAGTGATCACATGACACCAAATTGTTTGGACATCCTCAGATGAGGGTTCCGAGTCATCATACCAAGTTTGGTGTTGATTTCTCAAGGATTGGCTGAGATATGACCCAACTTCCTGTTTGGTGTCTTTGCTGCCGATTTTGATTGGCTGTACCGGACAAACGGTTTTGAAAATCAAAAATCTTTGGATAACTTCTGTGAGGGTTGCTCTGACGATGATGTGTGCCAATTCTGGGGAAGATTAAAGAAAAATTGTAGGAGGAGTAGGCTTTCAAAGGTTTTCAATAAAACCGGAAATGGCGGAAAATCTATATAACCGGAAATTGACGTCATAGGGTGTGTTGAACTCGTCTTGACCCAGGGAATCCAATGGTACCTCATTTTTGAAAATCGGTCATACGGTTCAAAAGTTATGTGTGTAAACACAAGTCCAACTTTGACCAGTTGGTGGCGCTAGAGTGCTCAAATGAGAGACATAAAACTTGGTGAATATAAAGAGGGGACTGTGCTTAATGAATGTGCCAAAATTCACAACTTTTTACCATATGGTTCTAGGGGCTGCCATAGACTCCAATGGCAGAAGAAGTGTAATAATAAATATAGCTGCAAGCAGCAATGAGGTGGCCAAGCAATCGAATGACCCATAAAACATGTTGTACATCCTCAGAAGAGGGTTACGAGTACACGCAACAAGTTTGGTGCGAATCCATCAAAGATTTGCTGAGATACGACCCAACTTCCTGTTTGCTGGCTTAACGGCACATTTTGATTGGCCGTACCGGGCAAACGGTTTTGAAAATCCAAAAAACATATGATGGCTTTTGTGAGGCTTGGTCTGAAGATGATCTCTGCCAAATTTGGTGAAGATTGGAAAACATTTGTAGGAGGAGTACAGAAAAAACGTTTTTTCAGTAATTCAAAATGGCGGCCGCATCAATTCGGCTGTTATCACAAGTTATCATGTGTCACACACGGGATGTCCCAAGATATCATGAGACAAAGGAATCACTTAATAAAGGCAAACAAATCAACAGTTATTGGCCAAAACACATTTTTGCATCCTGCGGCCACGCCCAGTGATCACATGACACCAAATTGTTTGGACATCCTCAGATGAGGGTTCCGAGTCATCATACCAAGTTTGGTGTTGATTTCTCAAGGATTGGCTGAGATATGACCCAACTTCCTGTTTGGTGTCTTTGCTGCCGATTTTGATTGGCTGTACCGGACAAACGGTTTTGAAAATCAAAAATCTTTGGATAACTTCTGTGAGGGTTGCTCTGACGATGATGTGTGCCAATTCTGGGGAAGATTAAAGAAAAATTGTAGGAGGAGTAGGCTTTCAAAGGTTTTCAATAAAACCGGAAATGGCGGAAAATCTATATAACCGGAAATTGACGTCATAGGGTGTGTTGAACTCGTCTTGACCCAGGGAATCCAATGGTACCTCATTTTTGAAAATCGGTCATACGGTTCAAAAGTTATGTGTGTAAACACAAGTCCAACTTTGACCAGTTGGTGGCGCTAGAGTGCTCAAATGAGAGACATAAAACTTGGTGAATATAAAGAGGGGACTGTGCTTAATGAATGTGCCAAAATTCACAACTTTTTACCATATGGTTCTAGGGGCTGCCATAGACTCCAATGGCAGAAGAAGTGTAATAATAAATATAGCTGCAAGCAGCAATGAGGTGGCCAAGCAATCGAATGACCCATAAAACATGTTGTACATCCTCAGAAGAGGGTTACGAGTACACGCAACAAGTTTGGTGCGAATCCATCAAAGATTTGCTGAGATACGACCCAACTTCCTGTTTGCTGGCTTAACGGCACATTTTGATTGGCCGTACCGGGCAAACGGTTTTGAAAATCCAAAAAACATATGATGGCTTTTCTGAGGCTTGGTCTGAAGATGATCTCTGCCAAATTTGGTGAAGATTGGAAAACATTTGTAGGAGGAGTACAGAAAAAACGTTTTTTCAGTAATTCAAAATGGCGGCCGCATCAATTCGGCTGTTATCACAAGTTATCATGTGTCACACACGGGATGTCCCAAGATATCATGAGACAAAGGAATCACTTAATAAAGGCAAACAAATCAACAGTTATTGGCCAAAACACATTTTTGCATCCTGCGGCCACGCCCAGTGATCACATGACACCAAATTGTTTGGACATCCTCAGATGAGGGTTCCGAGTCATCATACCAAGTTTGGTGTTGATTTCTCAAGGATTGGCTGAGATATGACCCAACTTCCTGTTTGGTGTCTTTGCTGCCGATTTTGATTGGCTGTACCGGACAAACGGTTTTGAAAATCAAAAATCTTTGGATAACATCTGTGAGGGTTGCTCTGACGATGATGTGTGCCAATTCTGGGGAAGATTAAAGAAAAATTGTAGGAGGAGTAGGCTTTCAAAGGTTTTCAATAAAACCGGAAATGGCGGAAAATTTATATAACCGGAAATTGACGTCATAGGGTGTGTTGAACTCGTCTTGACCCAGGGAATCCAATGGTACCTCATTTTTGAAAATCGGTCATACGGTTCAAAAGTTATGTGTGTAAACACAAGTCCAACTTTGACCAGTTGGTGGCGCTAGAGTGCTCAAATGAGAGACATAAAACTTGGTGAATATAAAGAGGGGACTGTGCTTAATGAATGTGCCAAAATTCACAACTTTTTACCATATGGTTCTAGGGGCTGCCATAGACTCCAATGGCAGAAGAAGTGTAATAATAAATATAGCTGCAAGCAGCAATGAGGTGGCCAAGCAATCGAATGACCCATAAAACATGTTGTACATCCTCAGAAGAGGGTTACGAGTACACGCAACAAGTTTGGTGCGAATCCATCAAAGATTTGCTGAGATACGACCCAACTTCCTGTTTGCTGGCTTAACGGCACATTTTGATTGGCCGTACCGGGCAAACGGTTTTGAAAATCCAAAAAACATATGATGGCTTTTGTGAGACTTGGTCTGAAGATGATCTCTGCCAAATTTGGTGAAGATTGGAAAACATTTGTAGGAGGAGTACAGAAAAAACGTTTTTTCAGTAATTCAAAATGGCGGCCGCATCAATTCGGCTGTTATCACAAGTTATCATGTGTCACACACGGGATGTCCCAAGATATCATGAGACAAAGGAATCACTTAATAAAGGCAAACAAATCAACAGTTATTGGCCAAAACACATTTTTGCATCCTGCGGCCACGCCCAGTGATCACATGACACCAAATTGTTTGGACATCCTCAGATGAGGGTTCCGAGTCATCATACCAAGTTTGGTGTTGATTTCTCAAGGATTGGCTGAGATATGACCCAACTTCCTGTTTGGTGTCTTTGCTGCCGATTTTGATTGGCTGTACCGGACAAACGGTTTTGAAAATCAAAAATCTTTGGATAACTTCTGTGAGGGTTGCTCTGACGATGATGTGTGCCAATTCTGGGGAAGATTAAAGAAAAATTGTAGGAGGAGTAGGCTTTCAAAGGTTTTCAATAAAACCGGAAATGGCGGAAAATCTATATAACCGGAAATTGACGTCATAGGGTGTGTTGAACTCGTCTTGACCCAGGGAATCCAATGGTACCTCATTTTTGAAAATCGGTCATACGGTTCAAAAGTTATGTGTGTAAACACAAGTCCAACTTTGACCAGTTGGTGGCGCTAGAGTGCTCAAATGAGAGACATAAAACTTGGTGAATATAAAGAGGGGACTGTGCTTAATGAATGTGCCAAAATTCACAACTTTTTACCATATGGTTCTAGGTGCTGCCATAGACTCCAATGGCAGAAGAAGTGTAATAATAAATATAGCTGCAAGCAGCAATGAGGTGGCCAAGCAATCGAATGACCCATAAAACATGTTGTACATCCTCAGAAGAGGGTTACGAGTACACGCAACAAGTTTGGTGCGAATCCATCAAAGATTTGCTGAGATACGACCCAACTTCCTGTTTGCTGGCTTAACGGCACATTTTGATTGGCCGTACCGGGCAAACGGTTTTGAAAATCCAAAAAACATATGATGGCTTTTGTGAGGCTTGGTCTGAAGATGATCTCTGCCAAATTTGGTGAAGATTGGAAAACATTTGTAGGAGGAGTACAGAAAAAACGTTTTTTCAGTAATTCAAAATGGCGGCCGCATCAATTCGGCTGTTATCACAAGTTATCATGTGTCACACACGGGATGTCCCAAGATATCATGAGACAAAGGAATCACTTAATAAAGGCAAACAAATCAACAGTTATTGGCCAAAACACATTTTTGCATCCTGCGGCCACGCCCAGTGATCACATGACACCAAATTGTTTGGACATCCTCAGATGAGGGTTCCGAGTCATCATACCAAGTTTGGTGTTGATTTCTCAAGGATTGGCTGAGATATGACCCAACTTCCTGTTTGGTGTCTTTGCTGCCGATTTTGATTGGCTGTACCGGACAAACGGTTTTGAAAATCAAAAATCTTTGGATAACTTCTGTGAGGGTTGCTCTGACGATGATGTGTGCCAATTCTGGGGAAGATTAAAGAAAAATTGTAGGAGGAGTAGGCTTTCAAAGGTTTTCGATAAAACCGGAAATGGCGGAAAATCTATATAACCGGAAATTGACGTCATAGGGTGTGTTGAACTCGTCTTGACCCAGGGAATCCAATGGTACCTCATTTTTGAATATCGGTCATACGGTTCAAAAGTTACGTGTGTAAACACAAGTCCAACTTTGACCCGTTGGTGGCGCTAGAGTGCTCCAATGGGAGACATGAAACTTGGTGAATATAAAGAGGGGACTGTGCTTAATTAGTGTGCCAAATTTCACAACTTTTTACCATACGGTTCTAGGGGCTGCCTTAGACTCCAATGGCAGAAGAAGTGTAATAATAATAAGAAAAGGTAGAAACACTTAAGTGGCTTCGCCGCTTCGCGGCTTGGCCACCAAATATAGCTGCAAGCAGCAATGAGGTGGCCAAGCAATCGAATGACCCATAAAACATGTTTTACATCCTGAGAAGAGGGTTAAGAGTACACGCAACAAGTTTGGTGCGAATCCAAAGATTTGCTGAGATACAACCCAACTTCCTGTTTGCTGGCTTAACGGCACATTTTGATTGGCCGTAACGGGCAAACGGTTTTGAAAATCCAAAAAACATATGATGGCTTTTGTGAGGCTTGGTCTGAAGATGATCTCTGCCAAATTTGGTGAAGATTGGAAAACATTTGTAGGAGGAGTACAGAAAAAACGTTTTTTCAGTAATTCAAAATGGCGGCCGCATCAATTCGGCTGTTATCACAAGTTATCATGTGTCACACACGGGATGTCCCAAGATATCATGAGACAAAGGAATCATGAGACAAAGGAATCACTTAATAAAGGCAAACGAATCAACAGTTATTGGCCAAAACACATTTTTGCATCCTGCGGCCACGCCCAGTGATCACATGACACCAAATTGTTTGGACATCCTCAGATGAGGGTTCCGAGTCATCATACCAAGTTTGGTGTTGATTTCTCAAGGATTGGCTGAGATATGACCCAACTTCCTGTTTGGTGTCTTTGCTGCCGATTTTGATTGGCTGTACCGGACAAACGGTTTTGAAAATCAAAAATCTTTGGATAACTTCTGTGAGGGTTGCTCTGACGATGATGTGTGCCAATTCTGGGGAAGATTAAAGAAGAATTGTAGGAGGAGTAGGCTTTCAAAGGTTTTCGATAAAACCGGAAATGGCGGAAAATCTATATAACCGGAAATTGACGCCATAGGAAGTGTTGAACTCGTCTTGACCCAGGGAATCCAATGGTACCTCATTTTTGAAAATCGGTCATACGGTTCAAAAGTTATGTGTGTAAACACAAGTCCAACTTTGACCAGTTGGTGGCGCTAGAGTGCTCCAATGAGAGACATAAAACTTGGTGAATATAAAGAGGGGACTGTGCTTAATGAATGTTCCAAAATTCACAACTTTTTACCATATGGTTCTAGGGGCTGCCATAGACTCCAATGGCAGAAGAAGTGTAATAATAAATATAGCTGCAAGCAGCAATGAGGTGGCCAAGCAATTGAATGACCCATAAAACATGTTGTACATCCTCAGAAGAGGGTTACGAGTACACGCAACAAGTTTGGTGCGAATCCATCAAAGATTTGCTGAGATACGACCCAACTTCCTGTTTGCTGGCTTAACGGCACATTTTGATTGGCCGTACCGGGCAAACGGTTTTGAAAATCCAAAAAACATATGATGGCTTTTGTGAGGCTTGGTCTGAAGATGATCTCTGCCAAATTTGGTGAAGATTGGAAAACATTTGTAGGAGGAGTACAGAAAAAACGTTTTTTCAGTAATTCAAAATGGCGGCCGCATCAATTCGGCTGTTATCACAAGTTATCATGTGTCACACACGGGATGTCCCAAGATATCATGAGACAAAGGAATCACTTAATAAAGGCAAACAAATCAACAGTTATTGGCCAAAACACATTTTTGCATCCTGCGGCCACGCCCAGTGATCACATGACACCAAATTGTTTGGACATCCTCAGATGAGGGTTCCGAGTCATCATACCAAGTTTGGTGTTGATTTCTCAAGGATTGGCTGAGATATGACCCAACTTCCTGTTTGGTGTCTTTGCTGCCGATTTTGATTGGCTGTACCGGACAAACGGTTTTGAAAATCAAAAATCTTTGGATAACATCTGTGAGGGTTGCTCTGACGATGATGTGTGCCAATTCTGGGGAAGATTAAAGAAAAATTGTAGGAGGAGTAGGCTTTCAAAGGTTTTCAATAAAACCGGAAATGGCGGAAAATCTATATAACCCGAAATTGACGTCATAGGGTGTGTTGAACTCGTCTTGACCCAGGGAATCCAATGGTACCTCATTTTTGAAAATCGGTCATACGGTTCAAAAGTTATGTGTGTAAACACAAGTCCAACTTTGACCAGTTGGTGGCGCTAGAGTGCTCAAATGAGAGACATAAAACTTGGTGAATATAAAGAGGGGACTGTGCTTAATGAATGTGCCAAAATTCACAACTTTTTACCATATGGTTCTAGGGGCTGCCATAGACTCCAATGGCAGAAGAAGTGTAATAATAAATATAGCTGCAAGCAGCAATGAGGTGGCCAAGCAATCGAATGACCCATAAAACATGTTGTACATCCTCAGAAGAGGGTTACGAGTACACGCAACAAGTTTGGTGCGAATCCATCAAAGATTTGCTGAGATACGACCCAACTTCCTGTTTGCTGGCTTAACGGCACATTTTGATTGGCCGTACCGGGCAAACGGTTTTGAAAATCCAAAAAACATATGATGGCTTTTGTGAGGCTTGGTCTGAAGATGATCTCTGCCAAATTTGGTGAAGATTGGAAAACATTTGTAGGAGGAGTACAGAAAAAACGTTTTTTCAGTAATTCAAAATGGCGGCCGCATCAATTCGGCTGTTATCACAAGTTATCATGTGTCACACACGGGATGTCCCAAGATATCATGAGACAAAGGAATCACTTAATAAAGGCAAACAAATCAACAGTTATTGGCCAAAACACATTTTTGCATCCTGCGGCCACGCCCAGTGATCACATGACACCAAATTGTTTGGACATCCTCAGATGAGGGTTCCGAGTCATCATCCCAAGTTTGGTGTTGATTTCTCAAGGATTGGCTGAGATATGACCCAACTTCCTGTTTGGTGTCTTTGCTGCCGATTTTGATTGGCTGTACCGGACAAACGGTTTTGAAAATCAAAAATCTTTGGATAACTTCTGTGAGGGTTGCTCTGACGATGATGTGTGCCAATTCTGGGGAAGATTAAAGAAAAATTGTAGGAGGAGTAGGCTTTCAAAGGTTTTCAATAAAACCGGAAATGGCGGAAAATCTATATAACCGGAAATTGACGTCATAGGGTGTGTTGAACTCGTCTTGACCCAGGGAATCCAATGGTACCTCATTTTTGAAAATCGGTCATACGGTTCAAAAGTTATGTGTGTAAACACAAGTCCAACTTTGACCAGTTGGTGGCGCTAGAGTGCTCAAATGAGAGACATAAAACTTGGTGAATATAAAGAGGGGACTGTGCTTAATGAATGTGCCAAAATTCACAACTTTTTACCATATGGTTCTAGGTGCTGCCATAGACTCCAATGGCAGAAGAAGTGTAATAATAAATATAGCTGCAAGCAGCAATGAGGTGGCCAAGCAATCGAATGACCCATAAAACATGTTGTACATCCTCAGAAGAGGGTTACGAGTACACGCAACAAGTTTGGTGCGAATCCATCAAAGATTTGCTGAGATACGACCCAACTTCCTGTTTGCTGGCTTAACGGCACATTTTGATTGGCCGTACCGGGCAAACGGTTTTGAAAATCCAAAAAACATATGATGGCTTTTGTGAGGCTTGGTCTGAAGATGATCTCTGCCAAATTTGGTGAAGATTGGAAAACATTTGTAGGAGGAGTACAGAAAAAACGTTTTTTCAGTAATTCAAAATGGCGGCCGCATCAATTCGGCTGTTATCACAAGTTATCATGTGTCACACACGGGATGTCCCAAGATATCATGAGACAAAGGAATCACTTAATAAAGGCAAACGAATCAACAGTTATTGGCCAAAACACATTTTTGCATCCTGCGGACACGCCCAGTGATCACATGACACCAAATTGTTTGGACATCCTCAGATGAGGGTTCCGAGTCATCATACCAAGTTTGGTGTTGATTTCTCAAGGATTGGCTGAGATATGACCCAACTTCCTGTTTGGTGTCTTTGCTGCCGATTTTGATTGGCTGTACCGGACAAACGGTTTTGAAAATCAAAAATCTTTGGATAACTTCTGTGAGGGTTGCTCTGACGATGATGTGTGCCAATTCTGGGGAAGATTAAAGAAGAATTGTAGGAGGAGTAGGCTTTCAAAGGTTTTCGATAAAACCGGAAATGGCGGAAAATCTATATAACCGGAAATTGACGTCATAGGAAGTGTTGAACTCGTCTTGACCCAGGGAATCCAATGGTACCTCATTTTTGAAAATCGGTCATACGGTTCAAAAGTTATGTGTGTAAACACAAGTCCAACTTTGACCAGTTGGTGGCGCTAGAGTGCTCCAATGAGAGACATAAAACTTGGTGAATATAAAGAGGGGACTGTGCTTAATGAATGTTCCAAAATTCACAACTTTTTACCATATGGTTCTAGGGGCTGCCATAGACTCCAATGGCAGAAGAAGTGTAATAATAAATATAGCTGCAAGCAGCAATGAGGTGGCCAAGCAATCGAATGACCCATAAAACATGTTGTACATCCTCAGAAGAGGGTTACGAGTACACGCAACAAGTTTGGTGCGAATCCATCAAAGATTTGCTGAGATACGACCCAACTTCCTGTTTGCTGGCTTAACGGCACATTTTGATTGGCCGTACCGGGCAAACGGTTTTGAAAATCCAAAAAACATATGATGGCTTTTGTGAGGCTTGGTCTGAAGATGATCTCTGCCAAATTTGGTGAAGATTGGAAAACATTTGTAGGAGGAGTACAGAAAAAACGTTTTTTCAGTAATTCAAAATGGCGGCCGCATCAATTCGGCTGTTATCACAAGTTATCATGTGTCACACACGGGATGTCCCAAGATATCATGAGACAAAGGAATCACTTAATAAAGGCAAACAAATCAACAGTTATTGGCCAAAACACATTTTTGCATCCTGCGGCCACGCCCAGTGATCACATGACACCAAATTGTTTGGACATCCTCAGATGAGGGTTCCGAGTCATCATACCAAGTTTGGTGTTGATTTCTCAAGGATTGGCTGAGATATGACCCAACTTCCTGTTTGGTGTCTTTGCTGCCGATTTTGATTGGCTGTACCGGACAAACGGTTTTGAAAATCAAAAATCTTTGGATAACATCTGTGAGGGTTGCTCTGACGATGATGTGTGCCAATTCTGGGGAAGATTAAAGAAAAATTGTAGGAGGAGTAGGCTTTCAAAGGTTTTCAATAAAACCGGAAATGGCGGAAAATCTATATAACCGGAAATTGACGTCATAGGGTGTGTTGAACTCGTCTTGACCCAGGGAATCCAATGGTACCTCATTTTTGAAAATCGGTCATACGGTTCAAAAGTTATGTGTGTAAACACAAGTCCAACTTTGACCAGTTGGTGGCGCTAGAGTGCTCAAATGAGAGACATAAAACTTGGTGAATATAAAGAGGGGACTGTGCTTAATGAATGTGCCAAAATTCACAACTTTTTACCATATGGTTCTAGGGGCTGCCATAGACTCCAATGGCAGAAGAAGTGTAATAATAAATATAGCTGCAAGCAGCAATGAGGTGGCCAAGCAATCGAATGACCCATAAAACATGTTGTACATCCTCAGAAGAGGGTTACGAGTACACGCAACAAGTTTGGTGCGAATCCATCAAAGATTTGCTGAGATACGACCCAACTTCCTGTTTGCTGGCTTAACGGCACATTTTGATTGGCCGTACCGGGCAAACGGTTTTGAAAATCCAAAAAACATATGATGGCTTTTGTGAGGCTTGGTCTGAAGATGATCTCTGCCAAATTTGGTGAAGATTGGAAAACATTTGTAGGAGGAGTACAGAAAAAACGTTTTTTCAGTAATTCAAAATGGCGGCCGCATCAATTCGGCTGTTATCACAAGTTATCATGTGTCACACACGGGATGTCCCAAGATATCATGAGACAAAGGAATCACTTAATAAAGGCAAACAAATCAACAGTTATTGGCCAAAACACATTTTTGCATCCTGCGGCCACGCCCAGTGATCACATGACACCAAATTGTTTGGACATCCTCAGATGAGGGTTCCGAGTCATCATACCAAGTTTGGTGTTGATTTCTCAAGGATTGGCTGAGATATGACCCAACTTCCTGTTTGGTGTCTTTGCTGCCGATTTTGATTGGCTGTACCGGACAAACGGTTTTGAAAATCAAAAATCTTTGGATAACATCTGTGAGGGTTGCTCTGACGATGATGTGTGCCAATTCTGGGGAAGATTAAAGAAAAATTGTAGGAGGAGTAGGCTTTCAAAGGTTTTCAATAAAACCGGAAATGGCGGAAAATCTATATAACCGGAAATTGACGTCATAGGGTGTGTTGAACTCGTCTTGACCCAGGGAATCCAATGGTACCTCATTTTTGAAAATCGGTCATACGGTTCAAAAGTTATGTGTGTAAACACAAGTCCAACTTTGACCAGTTGGTGGCGCTAGAGTGCTCAAATGAGAGACATAAAACTTGGTGAATATAAAGAGGGGACTGTGCTTAATGAATGTGCCAAAATTCACAACTTTTTACCATATGGTTCTAGGGGCTGCCATAGACTCCAATGGCAGAAGAAGTGTAATAATAAATATAGCTGCAAGCAGCAATGAGGTGGCCAAGCAATCGAATGACCCATAAAACATGTTGTACATCCTCAGAAGAGGGTTACGAGTACACGCAACAAGTTTGGTGCGAATCCATCAAAGATTTGCTGAGATACGACCCAACTTCCTGTTTGCTGGCTTAACGGCACATTTTGATTGGCCGTACCGGGCAAACGGTTTTGAAAATCCAAAAAACATATGATGGCTTTTGTGAGGCTTGGTCTGAAGATGATCTCTGCCAAATTTGGTGAAGATTGGAAAACATTTGTAGGAGGAGTACAGAAAAAACGTTTTTTCAGTAATTCAAAATGGCGGCCGCATCAATTCGGCTGTTATCACAAGTTATCATGTGTCACACACGGGATGTCCCAAGATATCATGAGACAAAGGAATCACTTAATAAAGGCAAACAAATCAACAGTTATTGGCCAAAACACATTTTTGCATCCTGCGGCCACGCCCAGTGATCACATGACACCAAATTGTTTGGACATCCTCAGATGAGGGTTCCGAGTCATCATACCAAGTTTGGTGTTGATTTCTCAAGGATTGGCTGAGATATGACCCAACTTCCTGTTTGGTGTCTTTGCTGCCGATTTTGATTGGCTGTACCGGACAAACGGTTTTGAAAATCAAAAATCTTTGGATAACATCTGTGAGGGTTGCTCTGACGATGATGTGTGCCAATTCTGGGGAAGATTAAAGAAAAATTGTAGGAGGAGTAGGCTTTCAAAGGTTTTCGATAAAACCGGAAATGGCGGAAAATCTATATAACCGGAAATTGACTTCATAGGGTGTGTTGAACTCGTCTTGACCCAGGGAATCCAATGGTACCTCATTTTTGAATATCGGTCATACGGTTCAAAAGTTATGTGTGTAAACACAAGTCCAACTTTGACCAGTTGGTGGCGCTAGAGTGCTCAAATGAGAGACATAAAACTTGGTGAATATAAAGAGGGGACTGTGCTTAATGAATGTGCCAAAATTCACAACTTTTTACCATATGGTTCTAGGGGCTGCCATAGACTCCAATGGCAGAAGAAGTGTAATAATAAATATAGCTGCAAGCAGCAATGAGGTGGCCAAGCAATCGAATGACCCATAAAACATGTTGTACATCCTCAGAAGAGGGTTACGAGTACACGCAACAAGTTTGGTGCGAATCCATCAAAGATTTGCTGAGATACGACCCAACTTCCTGTTTGCTGGCTTAACGGCACATTTTGATTGGCCGTACCGGGCAAACGGTTTTGAAAATCCAAAAAACATATGATGGCTTTTGTGAGGCTTGGTCTGAAGATGATCTCTGCCAAATTTGGTGAAGATTGGAAAACATTTGTAGGAGGAGTACAGAAAAAACGTTTTTTCAGTAATTCAAAATGGCGGCCGCATCAATTCGGCTGTTATCACAAGTTATCATGTGTCACACACGGGATGTCCCAAGATATCATGAGACAAAGGAATCACTTAATAAAGGCAAACAAATCAACAGTTATTGGCCAAAACACATTTTTGCATCCTGCGGCCACGCCCAGTGATCACATGACACCAAATTGTTTGGACATCCTCAGATGAGGGTTCCGAGTCATCATACCAAGTTTGGTGTTGATTTCTCAAGGATTGGCTGAGATATGACCCAACTTCCTGTTTGGTGTCTTTGCTGCCGATTTTGATTGGCTGTACCGGACAAACGGTTTTGAAAATCAAAAATCTTTGGATAACATCTGTGAGGGTTGCTCTGACGATGATGTGTGCCAATTCTGGGGAAGATTAAAGAAAAATTGTAGGAGGAGTAGGCTTTCAAAGGTTTTCGATAAAACCGGAAATGGCGGAAAATCTATATAACCGGAAATTGACTTCATAGGGTGTGTTGAACTCGTCTTGACCCAGGGAATCCAATGGTACCTCATTTTTGAATATCGGTCATACGGTTCAAAAGTTACGTGTGTAAACACAAGTCCAAATTTGACCCGTTGGTGGCGCTAGAGTGCTCCAATGGGAGACATGAAACTTGGTGAATATAAAGAGGGGACTGTGCTTAATTAGTGTGCCAAATTTCACAACTTTTTACCATACGGTTCTAGGGGCTGCCTTAGACTCCAATGGCAGAAGAAGTGTAATAATAATAAGAAAAGGTAGAAACACTTAAGTGGCTTCGCCGCTTCGCGGCTTGGCCACCAAATATAGCTGCAAGCAGCAATGAGGTGGCCAAGCAATCGAATGACCCATAAAACATGTTTTACATCCTGAGAAGAGGGTTAAGAGTACACGCAACAAGTTTGGTGCGAATCCAAAGATTTGCTGAGATACAACCCAACTTCCTGTTTGCTGGCTTAACGGCACATTTTGATTGGCCGTAACGGGCAAACGGTTTTGAAAATCCAAAAAACATATGATGGCTTTTGTGAGGCTTGGTCTGAAGATGATCTCTGCCAAATTTGGTGAAGATTGGAAAACATTTGTAGGAGGAGTACAGAAAAAACGTTTTTTCAGTAATTCAAAATGGCGGCCGCATCAATTCGGCTGTTATCACAAGTTATCATGTGTCACACACGGGATGTCCCAAGATATCATGAGACAAAGGAATCACTTAATAAAGGCAAACAAATCAACAGTTATTGGCCAAAACACATTTTTGCATCCTGCGGCCACGCCCAGTGATCACATGACACCAAATTGTTTGGACATCCTCAGATGAGGGTTCCGAGTCATCATACCAAGTTTGGTGTTGATTTCTCAAGGATTGGCTGAGATATGACCCAACTTCCTGTTTGGTGTCTTTGCTGCCGATTTTGATTGGCTGTACCGGACAAACGGTTTTGAAAATCAAAAATCTTTGGATAACTTCTGTGAGGGTTGCTCTGACGATGATGTGTGCCAATTCTGGGGAAGATTAAAGAAAAATTGTAGGAGGAGTAGGCTTTCAAAGGTTTTCAATAAAACCGGAAATGGCGGAAAATCTATATAACCGGAAATTGACGTCATAGGGTGTGTTGAACTCGTCTCTGCCCAGGGAATCCAATGGTACCTCATTTTTGAAAATCGGTCATACGGTTCAAAAGTTATGTGTGTAAACACAAGTCCAACTTTGACCAGTTGGTGGCGCTAGAGTGCTCAAATGAGAGACATAAAACTTGGTGAATATAAAGAGGGGACTGTGCTTAATGAATGTGCCAAAATTCACAACTTTTTACCATATGGTTCTAGGGGCTGCCATAGACTCCAATGGCAGAAGAAGTGTAATAATAAATATAGCTGCAAGCAGCAATGAGGTGGCCAAGCAATCGAATGACCCATAAAACATGTTGTACATCCTCAGAAGAGGGTTAAGAGTACACGCAACAAGTTTGGTGCGAATCCATCAAAGATTTGCTGAGATACGACCCAACTTCCTGTTTGCTGGCTTAACGGCACATTTTGATTGGCCGTACCGGGCAAACGGTTTTGAAAATCCAAAAAACATATGATGGCTTTTGTGAGGCTTGGTCTGAAGATGATCTCTGCCAAATTTGGTGAAGATTGGAAAACATTTGTAGGAGGAGTACAGAAAAAACGTTTTTTCAGTCATTCAAAATGGCGGCCGCATCAATTCGGCTGTTATCACAAGTTATCATGTGTCACACACGGGATGTCCCAAGATATCATGAGACAAAGGAATCACTTAATAAAGGCAAACAAATCAACAGTTATTGGCCAAAACACATTTTTGCATCCTGCGGCCACGCCCAGTGATCACATGACACCAAATTGTTTGGACATCCTCAGATGAGGGTTCCGAGTCATCATACCAAGTTTGGTGTTGATTTCTCAAGGATTGGCTGAGATATGACCCAACTTCCTGTTTGGTGTCTTTGCTGCCGATTTTGATTGGCTGTACCGGACAAACGGTTTTGAAAATCAAAAATCTTTGGATAAGTTCTGTGAGGGTTGCTCTGACGATGATGTGTGCCAATTCTGGGGAAGATTAAAGAAAAATTGTAGGAGGAGTAGGCTTTCAAAGGTTTTCGATAAAACCGGAAATGGCGGAAAATCTATATAACCGGAAATTGACTTCATAGGGTGTGTTGAACTCGTCTTGACCCAGGGAATCCAATGGTACCTCATTTTTGAATATCGGTCATACGGTTCAAAAGTTACGTGTGTAAACACAAGTCCAACTTTGACCCGTTGGTGGCGCTAGAGTGCTCCAATGGGAGACATGAAACTTGGTGAATATAAAGAGGGGACTGTGCTTAATTAGTGTGCCAAATTTCACAACTTTTTACCATACGGTTCTAGGGGCTGCCTTAGACTCCAATGGCAGAAGAAGTGTAATAATAATAAGAAAAGGTAGAAACACTTAAGTGGCTTCGCCGCTTCGCGGCTTGGCCACCAAATATAGCTGCAAGCAGCAATGAGGTGGCCAAGCAATCGAATGACCCATAAAACATGTTTTACATCCTGAGAAGAGGGTTAAGAGTACACGCAACAAGTTTGGTGCGAATCCAAAGATTTGCTGAGATACAACCCAACTTCCTGTTTGCTGGCTTAACGGCACATTTTTATTGGCCGTAACGGGCAAACGGTTTTGAAAATCCAAAAAACATATGATGGCTTTTGTGAGGCTTGGTCTGAAGATGATCTCTGCCAAATTTGGTGAAGATTGGAAAACATTTGTAGGAGGAGTACAGAAAAAACGTTTTTTCAGTAATTCAAAATGGCGGCCGCATCAATTCGGCTGTTATCACAAGTTATCATGTGTCACACACGGGATGTCCCAAGATATCATGAGACAAAGGAATCATGAGACAAAGGAATCACTTAATAAAGGCAAACGAATCAACAGTTATTGGCCAAAACACATTTTTGCATCCTGCGGCCACGCCCAGTGATCACATGACACCAAATTGTTTGGACATCCTCAGATGAGGGTTCCGAGTCATCATACCAAGTTTGGTGTTGATTTCTCAAGGATTGGCTGAGATATGACCCAACTTCCTGTTTGGTGTCTTTGCTGCCGATTTTGATTGGCTGTACCGGACAAACGGTTTTGAAAATCAAAAATCTTTGGATAACTTCTGTGAGGGTTGCTCTGACGATGATGTGTGCCAATTCTGGGGAAGATTAAAGAAGAATTGTAGGAGGAGTAGGCTTTCAAAGGTTTTCGATAAAACCGGAAATGGCGGAAAATCTATATAACCGGAAATTGACGTCATAGGAAGTGTTGAACTCGTCTTGACCCAGGGAATCCAATGGTACCTCATTTTTGAAAATCGGTCATACGGTTCAAAAGTTATGTGTGTAAACACAAGTCCAACTTTGACCAGTTGGTGGCGCTAGAGTGCTCCAATGAGAGACATAAAACTTGGTGAATATAAAGAGGGGACTGTGCTTAATGAATGTTCCAAAATTCACAACTTTTTACCATATGGTTCTAGGGGCTGCCATAGACTCCAATGGCAGAAGAAGTGTAATAATAAATATAGCTGCAAGCAGCAATGAGGTGGCCAAGCAATCGAATGACCCATAAAACATGTTGTACATCCTCAGAAGAGGGTTACGAGTACACGCAACAAGTTTGGTGCGAATCCATCAAAGATTTGCTGAGATACGACCCAACTTCCTGTTTGCTGGCTTAACGGCACATTTTGATTGGCCGTACCGGGCAAACGGTTTTGAAAATCCAAAAAACATATGATGGCTTTTGTGAGGCTTGGTCTGAAGATGATCTCTGCCAAATTTGGTGAAGATTGGAAAACATTTGTAGGAGGAGTACAGAAAAAACGTTTTTTCAGTAATTCAAAATGGCGGCCGCATCAATTCGGCTGTTATCACAAGTTATCATGTGTCACACACGGGATGTCCCAAGATATCATGAGACAAAGGAATCACTTAATAAAGGCAAACAAATCAACAGTTATTGGCCAAAACACATTTTTGCATCCTGCGGCCACGCCCAGTGATCACATGACACCAAATTGTTTGGACATCCTCAGATGAGGGTTCCGAGTCATCATACCAAGTTTGGTGTTGATTTCTCAAGGATTGGCTGAGATATGACCCAACTTCCTGTTTGGTGTCTTTGCTGCCGATTTTGATTGGCTGTACCGGACAAACGGTTTTGAAAATCAAAAATATTTGCATAAGTTCTGTGAGGGTTGCTCTGACGATGATGTGTGCCAATTCTGGGGAAGATTAAAGAAAAATTGTAGGAGGAGTAGGCTTTCAAAGGTTTTCGATAAAACCGGAAATGGCGGAAGATCTATATAACCGGAAATTGACGTCATATGGTGTGTTGAACTCGTCTTGACCCAGGGAATCCAATGGTACCTCATTTTTGAATATCGGTCATACGGTTCAAAAGTTACGTGTGTAAACACAAGTCCAACTTTGACCCGTTGGTGGCGCTAGAGTGCTCCAATGGGAGACATGAAACTTGGTGAATATAAAGAGGGGACTGTGCTTAACCTGTTTACGCTCCTGTTTCGCTCGCGAGACAAAAATGCTGCCTCCCCCTTCCTCAGTTACGACGCACTAAATTCTAAAAAATATATTTTTTAGACGCTACACATGTTATACATCGTTGGAAAGCTACGATTCTTGTGCTTCCATTGAAATAAACCAATTCAAGATCAAGTCGCAATAGCAAGCAAAGTCAACGTCTTTTTCCGGTGAACATTCCTTCAACAATGCCAAAGAAAAAAGTTGTACTCACCCTAAGTTGTTCAAATAGGTCCAGGTGTGCAAATTATGCCATCAAAACTTGATCTGCGTAAGTCCCAAGGGTTCAAAGTATCTAACCATGTAAAGTAATTCGTCCAAATACAATGTTTTACGTTCATGAATAGCCATTATCCTTTGTTTCATTATGCAAGTTAGCCGACGGAAGAAACAACTTGTTCACATAAAAGTGTTATTTTCTCAGATTTATCAACAGAGTATTTACAAAATGAAGGTCTCAAAATGTCCGTTGAACCCTCCCCTTTTGATTGACACCTTGTTCGACCCAATAGGAGCTTCCATGCCCCGTTGACAGCCCTCTAAAGCCAACTAGGTCTGTGCGTCCTGCCCCCCCCCCCGCCCCCCCCCCCCACACTCGTTCTAAACAAATTTCTCGAACTGGCTTCGACTGGCTCTGAAATTAGCTCGTTAGCCTTGTAGCTGACAGCTAGCTGAAAATGCCAATACCTCATTTGTATGCGTCTGTGGAGCCTTCAAAATAACAGTCGATTGCGCAATATGGTTGACAGAATCAGTGTTCTTTGTGCGCCAATCCTTGGAATCAGATAAAGCACTCCAATGTGTTCATGCTTCAGTTTTTGTGTTTCAGTATTACTAATTAGGGATTTAGCTATTATATATGATAGTTCTAAGTACCACCTTTCATTAGAGATAACAATTATGAAAAATAATACCTTTTTATTTGACCTTGACCTTGGTTACAAAGGGTCATTTTGGAGTCTCCAAAAGACCCTTTTAGAAAATTCCTGGATGTACTCTTATAAAAACATGTGTCAAATATGAATATATTGTGGTATTATGTTTGACTTTTGATTTTAATTGGGTAAGGCTTCAACCTGTGGTCCAATTTAGTCTTCCAGATAATACCTACCACCTCTAGGCCTATTCAGGCCTCTGTTTTCAAAACAAAATCTAGGCGGAAATAGAAATTTTCACTTTCCTTGTGTTCAAGCTTCTATTACTCAACACTAGAAGGACTGACAGGGGTCCTGACAACAGGGGACATAACTTCAGAGTGTCAGCTTTCAAAAGAGATCATTTACATGCATGTACTCCAAATGGTTCAAGAACAGCTTCCAATTTACTTTGGGTATGCTGTTTAGGCGTTTTCAGGCAAATTTAACAGGAACATGAAAAGGTTAATGAGTATGCCAAATTTCACAACTTTTTACCATACGGTTCTAGGGGCTGCCTTAGACTCCAATGGCAGAAGAAGTGTAATAATAATAAGAAAAGGTAGAAACACTTAAGTGGCTTCGCCGCTTCGCGGCTTGGCCACCAAATATAGCTGCAAGCAGCAATGAGGTGGCCAAGCAATCGAATGACCCATAAAACATGTTGTACATCCTCAGAAGAGGGTTACGAGTACACGCAACAAGTTTGGTGCGAATCCATCAAAGATTTGCTGAGATACGACCCAACTTCCTGTTTGCTGGCTTAACGGCACATTTTGATTGGCCGTACCGGGCAAACGGTTTTGAAAATCCAAAAAACATATGATGGCTTTTGTGAGGCTTGGTCTGAAGATGATCTCTGCCAAATTTGGTGAAGATTGGAAAACATTTGTAGGAGGAGTACAGAAAAAACGTTTTTTCAGTCATTCAAAATGGCGGCCGCATCAATTCGGCTGTTATCACAAGTTATCATGTGTCACACACGGGATGTCCCAAGATATCATGAGACAAAGGAATCACTTAATAAAGGCAAACAAATCAACAGTTATTGGCCAAAACACATTTTTGCATCCTGCGGCCACGCCCAGTGATCACATGACACCAAATTGTTTGGACATCCTCAGATGAGGGTTCCGAGTCATCATACCAAGTTTGGTGTTGATTTCTCAAGGATTGGCTGAGATATGACCCAACTTCCTGTTTGGTGTCTTTGCTGCCGATTTTGATTGGCTGTACCGGACAAATGGTTTTGAAAATCAAAAATCTTTGGATAAATTCTGTGAGGGTTGCTCTGACGATGATGTGTGCCAATTCTGGGGAAGATTAAAGAAGAATTGTAGGAGGAGTAGGCTTTCAAAGGTTTTCGATAAAACCGGAAATGGCGGAAAATCTATATAACCGGAAATTGACGTCATAGGGTGTGTTGAACTCGTCTTGACCCAGGGAATCCAATGGTACCTCATTTTTGAAAATCGGTCATACGGTTCAAAAGTTATGTGTGTAAACACAAGTCCAACTTTGCCCAGTTGGTGGCGCTAGAGTGCTCCAATGAGAGACATAAAACTTGGTGAATATAAAGAGGGGACTGTGCTTAATGAATGTGCCAAAATTCACAACTTTTTACCATATGGTTCTAGGGGCTGCCATAGACTCCAATGGCAGAAGAAGTGTAATAATAAATATAGCTGCAAGCAGCAATGAGGTGGCCAAGCAATCGAATGACCCATAAAACATGTTTTACATCCTGAGAAGAGGGTTAAGAGTACACGCAACAAGTTTGGTGCGAATCCAAAGATTTGCTGAGATACAACCCAACTTCCTGTTTGCTGGCTTAACGGCACATTTTGATTGGCCGTAACGGGCAAACGGTTTTGAAAATCCAAAAAACATATGATGGCTTTTGTGAGGCTTGGTCTGAAGATGATCTCTGCCAAATTTGGTGAAGATTGGAAAACATTTGTAGGAGGAGTACAGAAAAAACGTTTTTTCAGTAATTCAAAATGGCGGCCGCATCAATTCGGCTGTTATCACAAGTTATCATGTGTCACACACGGGATGTCCCAAGATATCATGAGACAAAGGAATCATGAGACAAAGGAATCACTTAATAAAGGCAAACGAATCAACAGTTATTGGCCAAAACACATTTTTGCATCCTGCGGCCACGCCCAGTGATCACATGACACCAAATTGTTTGGACATCCTCAGATGAGGGTTCCGAGTCATCATACCAAGTTTGGTGTTGATTTCTCAAGGATTGGCTGAGATATGACCCAACTTCCTGTTTGGTGTCTTTGCTGCCGATTTTGATTGGCTGTACCGGACAAACGGTTTTGAAAATCAAAAATATTTGCATAAGTTCTGTGAGGGTTGCTCTGACGATGATGTGTGCCAATTCTGGGGAAGATTAAAGAAAAATTGTAGGAGGAGTAGGCTTTCAAAGGTTTTCGATAAAACCGGAAATGGCGGAAGATCTATATAACCGGAAATTGACGTCATATGGTGTGTTGAACTCGTCTTGACCCAGGGAATCCAATGGTACCTCATTTTTGAATATCGGTCATACGGTTCAAAAGTTACGTGTGTAAACACAAGTCCAACTTTGACCCGTTGGTGGCGCTAGAGTGCTCCAATGGGAGACATGAAACTTGGTGAATATAAAGAGGGGACTGTGCTTAATGAGTATGCCAAATTTCACAACTTTTTACCATACGGTTCTAGGGGCTGCCTTAGACTCCAATGGCAGAAGAAGTGTAATAATAATAAGAAAAGGTAGAAACACTTAAGTGGCTTCGCCGCTTCGCGGCTTGGCCACCAAATATAGCTGCAAGCAGCAATGAGGTGGCCAAGCAATCGAATGACCCATAAAACATGTTGTACATCCTCAGAAGAGGGTTACGAGTACACGCAACAAGTTTGGTGCGAATCCATCAAAGATTTGCTGAGATACGACCCAACTTCCTGTTTGCTGGCTTAAGGGCACATTTTGATTGGCCGTACCGGGCAAACGGTTTTGAAAATCCCAAAAAAATATGATGGCTTTTGTGAGGCTTGGTCTGAAGATGATCTCTGCCAAATTTGGTGAAGATTGGAAAACATTTGTAGGAGGAGTACAGAAAAAAAGTTTTTTCAGTAATTCAAAATGGCGGCCGCATCAATTCGGCTGTTATCACAAGTTATCATGTGTCACACACGGGATGTCCCAAGATATCATGAGACAAAGGAATCACTTAATAAAGGCAAACGAATCAACAGTTATTGGTCAAAACACATTTTTGCATCCTGCGGCCACGCCCAGTGATCACATGACACCAAATTGTTTGGACATCCTCAGATGAGGGTTCCGAGTCATCATACCAAGTTTGGTGTTGATTTATCAAGGATTGGCTGAGATATGACCCAACTTCCTGTTTGGTGTCTTTGCTGCCGATTTTGATTGGCTGTACCGGACAAACGGTTTTGAAAATCAAAAATCTTTGGATAAGTTCTGTGAGGGTTGCTCTGACGATGATGTGTGCCAATTCTGGGGAAGATTAAAGAAGAATTGTAGGAGGAGTAGGCTTTCAAAGGTTTTCGATAAAACCGGAAATGGCGGAAAATCTATATAACCGGAAATTGACGTCATAGGGTGTGTTGAACTCGTCTTGACCCAGGGAATCCAATGGTACCTCATTTTTGAAAATCGGTCATACGGTTCAAAAGTTATGTGTGTAAACACAAGTCCAACTTTGACCAGTTGGTGGCGCTAGAGTGCTCCAATGAGAGACATAAAACTTGGTGAATATAAAGAGGGGACTGTGCTTAATGAATGTGCCAAAATTCACAACTTTTTACCATATGGTTCTAGGGGCTGCCATAGACTCCAATGGCAGAAGAAGTGTAATAATAAATATAGCTGCAAGCAGCAATGAGGTGGCCAAGCAATCGAATGACCCATAAAACATGTTTTACATCCTGAGAAGAGGGTTAAGAGTACACGCAACAAGTTTGGTGCGAATCCAAAGATTTGCTGAGATACAACCCAACTTCCTGTTTGCTGGCTTAACGGCACATTTTGATTGGCCGTAACGGGCAAACGGTTTTGAAAATCCAAAAAACATATGATGGCTTTTGTGAGGCTTGGTCTGAAGATGATCTCTGCCAAATTTGGTGAAGATTGGAAAACATTTGTAGGAGGAGTACAGAAAAAACGTTTTTTCAGTAATTCAAAATGGCGGCCGCATCAATTCGGCTGTTATCACAAGTTATCATGTGTCACACACGGGATGTCCCAAGATATCATGAGACAAAGGAATCATGAGACAAAGGAATCACTTAATAAAGGCAAACGAATCAACAGTTATTGGCCAAAACACATTTTTGCATCCTGCGGCCACGCCCAGTGATCACATGACACCAAATTGTTTGGACATCCTCAGATGAGGGTTCCGAGTCATCATACCAAGTTTGGTGTTGATTTCTCAAGGATTGGCTGAGATATGACCCAACTTCCTGTTTGGTGTCTTTGCTGCCGATTTTGATTGGCTGTACCGGACAAACGGTTTTGAAAATCAAAAATATTTGCATAAGTTCTGTGAGGGTTGCTCTGACGATGATGTGTGCCAATTCTGGGGAAGATTAAAGAAAAATTGTAGGAGGAGTAGGCTTTCAAAGGTTTTCGATATAACCGGAAATTGACGTCATATGGTGTGTTGAACTCGTCTTGACCCAGGGAATCCAATGGTACCTCATTTTTGAATATCGGTCATACGGTTCAAAAGTTACGTGTGTAAACACAAGTCCAACTTTGACCCGTTGGTGGCGCTAGAGTGCTCCAATGGGAGACATGAAACTTGGTGAATATAAAGAGGGGACTGTGCTTAATGAGTATGCCAAATTTCACAACTTTTTACCATACGGTTCTAGGGGCTGCCTTAGACTCCAATGGCAGAAGAAGTGTAATAATAATAAGAAAAGGTAGAAACACTTAAGTGGCTTCGCCGCTTCGCGGCTTGGCCACCAAATATAGCTGCAAGCAGCAATGAGGTGGCCAAGCAATCGAATGACCCATAAAACATGTTGTACATCCTCAGAAGAGGGTTACGAGTACACGCAACAAGTTTGGTGCGAATCCATCAAAGATTTGCTGAGATACGACCCAACTTCCTGTTTGCTGGCTTAAGGGCACATTTTGATTGGCCGTACCGGGCAAACGGTTTTGAAAATCCCAAAAAAATATGATGGCTTTTGTGAGGCTTGGTCTGAAGATGATCTCTGCCAAATTTGGTGAAGATTGGAAAACATTTGTAGGAGGAGTACAGAAAAAAAGTTTTTTCAGTAATTCAAAATGGCGGCCGCATCAATTCGGCTGTTATCACAAGTTATCATGTGTCACACACGGGATGTCCCAAGATATCATGAGACAAAGGAATCACTTAATAAAGGCAAACGAATCAACAGTTATTGGTCAAAACACATTTTTGCATCCTGCGGCCACGCCCAGTGATCACATGACACCAAATTGTTTGGACATCCTCAGATGAGGGTTCCGAGTCATCATACCAAGTTTGGTGTTGATTTATCAAGGATTGGCTGAGATATGACCCAACTTCCTGTTTGGTGTCTTTGCTGCCGATTTTGATTGGCTGTACCGGACAAACGGTTTTGAAAATCAAAAATCTTTGGATAAGTTCTGTGAGGGTTGCTCTGACGATGATGTGTGCCAATTCTGGGGAAGATTAAAGAAGAATTGTAGGAGGAGTAGGCTTTCAAAGGTTTTCGATAAAACCGGAAATGGCGGAAAATCTATATAACCGGAAATTGACGTCATAGGGTGTGTTGAACTCGTCTTGACCCAGGGAATCCAATGGTACCTCATTTTTGAAAATCGGTCATACGGTTCAAAAGTTATGTGTGTAAACACAAGTCCAACTTTGACCAGTTGGTGGCGCTAGAGTGCTCCAATGAGAGACATAAAACTTGGTGAATATAAAGAGGGGACTGTGCTTAATGAATGTGCCAAAATTCACAACTTTTTACCATATGGTTCTAGGGGCTGCCATAGACTCCAATGGCAGAAGAAGTGTAATAATAAATATAGCTGCAAGCAGCAATGAGGTGGCCAAGCAATCGAATGACCCATAAAACATGTTGTACATCCTCAGAAGAGGGTTACGAGTACACGCAACAAGTTTGGTGCGAATCCATCAAAGATTTGCTGAGATACGACCCAACTTCCTGTTTGCTGGCTTAACGGCACATTTTGATTGGCCGTACCGGGCAAACGGTTTTGAAAATCCCAAAAAAATATGATGGCTTTTGTGAGGCTTGGTCTGAAGATGATCTCTGCCAAATTTGGTGAAGATTGGAAAACATTTGTAGGAGGAGTACAGAAAAAACGTTTTTTCAGTAATTCAAAATGGCGGCCGCATCAATTCGGCTGTTATCACAAGTTATCATGTGTCACACACGGGATGTCCCAAGATATCATGAGACAAAGGAATCACTTAATAAAGGCAAACGAATCAACAGTTATTGGCCAAAACACATTTTTGCATCCTGCGGCCACGCCCAGTGATCACATGACACCAAATTGTTTGGACATCCTCAGATGAGGGTTCCGAGTCATCATACCAAGTTTGGTGTTGATTTCTCAAGGATTGGCTGAGATATGACCCAACTTCCTGTTTGGTGTCTTTGCTGCCGATTTTGATTGGCTGTACCGGACAAACGGTTTTGAAAATCAAAAATCTTTGGATAACATCTGTGAGGGTTGCTCTGACGATGATGTGTGCCAATTCTGGGGAAGATTAAAGAAAAATTGTAGGAGGAGTAGGCTTTCAAAGGTTTTCAATAAAACCGGAAATGGCGGAAAATCTATATAACCGGAAATTGACGTCATAGGGTGTGTTGAACTCGTCTTGACCCAGGGAATCCAATGGTACCTCATTTTTGAAAATCGGTCATACGGTTCAAAAGTTATGTGTGTAAACACAAGTCCAACTTTGACCAGTTGGTGGCGCTAGAGTGCTCAAATGAGAGACATAAAACTTGGTGAATATAAAGAGGGGACTGTGCTTAATGAATGTGCCAAAATTCACAACTTTTTACCATATGGTTCTAGGGGCTGCCATAGACTCCAATGGCAGAAGAAGTGTAATAATAAATATAGCTGCAAGCAGCAATGAGGTGGCCAAGCAATCGAATGACCCATAAAACATGTTGTACATCCTCAGAAGTGGGTTACGAGTACACGCAACAAGTTTGGTGCGAATCCATCAAAGATTTGCTGAGATACGACCCAACTTCCTGTTTGCTGGCTTAACGGCACATTTTGATTGGCCGTACCGGGCAAACGGTTTTGAAAATCCAAAAAACATATGATGGCTTTTGTGAGGCTTGGTCTGAAGATGATCTCTGCCAAATTTGGTGAAGATTGGAAAACATTTGTAGGAGGAGTACAGAAAAAACGTTTTTTCAGTAATTCAAAATGGCGGCCGCATCAATTCGGCTGTTATCACAAGTTATCATGTGTCACACACGGGATGTCCCAAGATATCATGAGACAAAGGAATCACTTAATAAATGCAAACAAATCAACAGTTATTGGCCAAAACACATTTTTGCATCCTGCGGCCACGCCCAGTGATCACATGACACCAAATTGTTTGGACATCCTCAGATGAGGGTTCCGAGTCATCATACCAAGTTTGGTGTTGATTTCTCAAGGATTGGCTGAGATATGACCCAACTTCCTGTTTGGTGTCTTTGCTGCCGATTTTGATTGGCTGTACCGGACAAACGGTTTTGAAAATCAAAAATCTTTGGATAACATCTGTGAGGGTTGCTCTGACGATGATGTGTGCCAATTCTGGGGAAGATTAAAGAAAAATTGTAGGAGGAGTAGGCTTTCAAAGGTTTTCGATAAAACCGGAAATGGCGGAAAATCTATATAACCGGAAATTGACTTCATAGGGTGTGTTGAACTCGTCTTGACCCAGGGAATCCAATGGTACCTCATTTTTGAATATCGGTCATACGGTTCAAAAGTTACGTGTGTAAACACAAGTCCAACTTTGACCCGTTGGTGGCGCTAGAGTGCTCCAATGGGAGACATGAAACTTGGTGAATATAAAGAGGGGACTGTGCTTAATTAGTGTGCCAAATTTCACAACTTTTTACCATACGGTTCTAGGGGCTGCCTTAGACTCCAATGGCAGAAGAAGTGTAATAATAATAAGAAAAGGTAGAAACACTTAAGTGGCTTCGCCGCTTCGCGGCTTGGCCACCAAATATAGCTGCAAGCAGCAATGAGGTGGCCAAGCAATCGAATGACCCATAAAACATGTTTTACATCCTGAGAAGAGGGTTAAGAGTACACGCAACAAGTTTGGTGCGAATCCAAAGATTTGCTGAGATACAACCCAACTTCCTGTTTGCTGGCTTAACGGCACATTTTGATTGGCCGTAACGGGCAAACGGTTTTGAAAATCCAAAAAACATATGATGGCTTTTGTGAGGCTTGGTCTGAAGATGATCTCTGCCAAATTTGGTGAAGATTGGAAAACATTTGTAGGAGGAGTACAGAAAAAACGTTTTTTCAGTAATTCAAAATGGCGGCCGCATCAATTCGGCTGTTATCACAAGTTATCATGTGTCACACACGGGATGTCCCAAGATATCATGAGACAAAGGAATCACTTAATAAAGGCAAACAAATCAACAGTTATTGGCCAAAACACATTTTTGCATCCTGCGGCCACGCCCAGTGATCACATGACACCAAATTGTTTGGACATCCTCAGATGAGGGTTCCGAGTCATCATACCAAGTTTGGTGTTGATTTCTCAAGGATTGGCTGAGATATGACCCAACTTCCTGTTTGGTGTCTTTGCTGCCGATTTTGATTGGCTGTACCGGACAAACGGTTTTGAAAATCAAAAATCTTTGGATAACATCTGTGAGGGTTGCTCTGACGATGATGTGTGCCAATTCTGGGGAAGATTAAAGAAAAATTGTAGGAGGAGTAGGCTTTCAAAGGTTTTCAATAAAACCGGAAATGGCGGAAAATGTATATAACCGGAAATTGACGTCATAGGGTGTGTTGAACTCGTCTTGACCCAGGGAATCCAATGGTACCTCATTTTTGAAAATCGGTCATACGGTTCAAAAGTTATGTGTGTAAACACAAGTCCAACTTTGACCAGTTGGTGGCGCTAGAGTGCTCAAATGAGAGACATAAAACTTGGTGAATATAAAGAGGGGACTGTGCTTAATGAATGTGCCAAAATTCACAACTTTTTACCATATGGTTCTAGGGGCTGCCATAGACTCCAATGGCAGAAGAAGTGTAATAATAAATATAGCTGCAAGCAGCAATGAGGTGGCCAAGCAATCGAATGACCCATAAAACATGTTGTACATCCTCAGAAGAGGGTTACGAGTACACGCAACAAGTTTGGTGCGAATCCATCAAAGATTTGCTGAGATACGACCCAACTTCCTGTTTGCTGGCTTAACGGCACATTTTGATTGGCCGTAACGGGCAAACGGTTTTGAAAATCCAAAAAACATATGATGGCTTTTGTGAGGCTTGGTCTGAAGATGATCTCTGCCAAATTTGGTGAAGATTGGAAAACATTTGTAGGAGGAGTACAGAAAAAACGTTTTTTCAGTCATTCAAAATGGCGGCCGCATCAATTCGGCTGTTATCACAAGTTATCATGTGTCACACACGGGATGTCCCAAGATATCATGAGACAAAGGAATCACTTAATAAAGGCAAACAAATCAACAGTTATTGGCCAAAACACATTTTTGCATCCTGCGGCCACGCCCAGTGATCACATGACACCAAATTGTTTGGACATCCTCAGATGAGGGTTCCGAGTCATCATACCAAGTTTGGTGTTGATTTCTCAAGGATTGGCTGAGATATGACCCAACTTCCTGTTTGGTGTCTTTGCTGCCGATTTTGATTGGCTGTACCGGACAAACGGTTTTGAAAATCAAAAATCTTTGGATAAGTTCTGTGAGGGTTGCTCTGACGATGATGTGTGCCAATTCTGGGGAAGATTAAAGAAAAATTGTAGGAGGAGTAGGCTTTCAAAGGTTTTCAATAAAACCGGAAATGGCGGAAAATCTATATAACCGGAAATTGACTTCATAGGGTGTGTTGAACTCGTCTTGACCCAGGGAATCCAATGGTACCTCATTTTTGAATATCGGTCATACGGTTCAAAAGTTACGTGTGTAAACACAAGTCCAACTTTGACCCGTTGGTGGCGCTAGAGTGCTCCAATGGGAGACATGAAACTTGGTGAATATAAAGAGGGGACTGTGCTTAATTAGTGTGCCAAATTTCACAACTTTTTACCATACGGTTCTAGGGGCTGCCTTAGACTCCAATGGCAGAAGAAGTGTAATAATAATAAGAAAAGGTAGAAACACTTAAGTGGCTTCGCCGCTTCGCGGCTTGGCCACCAAATATAGCTGCAAGCAGCAATGAGGTGGCCAAGCAATCGAATGACCCATAAAACATGTTTTACATCCTGAGAAGAGGGTTAAGAGTACACGCAACAAGTTTGGTGCGAATCCAAAGATTTGCTGAGATACAACCCAACTTCCTGTTTGCTGGCTTAACGGCACATTTTGATTGGCCGTAACGGGCAAACGGTTTTGAAAATCCAAAAAACATATGATGGCTTTTGTGAGGCTTGGTCTGAAGATGATCTCTGCCAAATTTGGTGAAGATTGGAAAACATTTGTAGGAGGAGTACAGAAAAAACGTTTTTTCAGTAATTCAAAATGGCGGCCGCATCAATTCGGCTGTTATCACAAGTTATCATGTGTCACACACGGGATGTCCCAAGATATCATGAGACAAAGGAATCATGAGACAAAGGAATCACTTAATAAAGGCAAACGAATCAACAGTTATTGGCCAAAACACATTTTTGCATCCTGCGGCCACGCCCAGTGATCACATGACACCAAATTGTTTGGACATCCTCAGATGAGGGTTCCGAGTCATCATACCAAGTTTGGTGTTGATTTCTCAAGGATTGGCTGAGATATGACCCAACTTCCTGTTTGGTGTCTTTGCTGCCGATTTTGATTGGCTGTACCGGACAAACGGTTTTGAAAATCAAAAATATTTGCATAAGTTCTGTGAGGGTTGCTCTGACGATGATGTGTGCCAATTCTGGGGAAGATTAAAGAAAAATTGTAGGAGGAGTAGGCTTTCAAAGGTTTTCGATAAAACCGGAAATGGCGGAAGATCTATATAACCGGAAATTGACGTCATATGGTGTGTTGAACTCGTCTTGACCCAGGGAATCCAATGGTACCTCATTTTTGAATATCGGTCATACGGTTCAAAAGTTACGTGTGTAAACACAAGTCCAACTTTGACCCGTTGGTGGCGCTAGAGTGCTCCAATGGGAGACATGAAACTTGGTGAATATAAAGAGGGGACTGTGCTTAATGAGTATGCCAAATTTCACAACTTTTTACCATACGGTTCTAGGGGCTGCCTTAGACTCCAATGGCAGAAGAAGTGTAATAATAATAAGAAAAGGTAGAAACACTTAAGTGGCTTCGCCGCTTCGCGGCTTGGCCACCAAATATAGCTGCAAGCAGCAATGAGGTGGCCAAGCAATCGAATGACCCATAAAACATGTTGTACATCCTCAGAAGAGGGTTACGAGTACACGCAACAAGTTTGGTGCGAATCCATCAAAGATTTGCTGAGATACGACCCAACTTCCTGTTTGCTGGCTTAAGGGCACATTTTGATTGGCCGTACCGGGCAAACGGTTTTGAAAATCCCAAAAAAATATGATGGCTTTTGTGAGGCTTGGTCTGAAGATGATCTCTGCCAAATTTGGTGAAGATTGGAAAACATTTGTAGGAGGAGTACAGAAAAAAAGTTTTTTCAGTAATTCAAAATGGCGGCCGCATCAATTCGGCTGTTATCACAAGTTATCATGTGTCACACACGGGATGTCCCAAGATATCATGAGACAAAGGAATCACTTAATAAAGGCAAACGAATCAACAGTTATTGGTCAAAACACATTTTTGCATCCTGCGGCCACGCCCAGTGATCACATGACACCAAATTGTTTGGACATCCTCAGATGAGGGTTCCGAGTCATCATACCAAGTTTGGTGTTGATTTATCAAGGATTGGCTGAGATATGACCCAACTTCCTGTTTGGTGTCTTTGCTGCCGATTTTGATTGGCTGTACCGGACAAACGGTTTTGAAAATCAAAAATCTTTGGATAAGTTCTGTGAGGGTTGCTCTGACGATGATGTGTGCCAATTCTGGGGAAGATTAAAGAAGAATTGTAGGAGGAGTAGGCTTTCAAAGGTTTTCGATAAAACCGGAAATGGCGGAAAATCTATATAACCGGAAATTGACGTCATAGGGTGTGTTGAACTCGTCTTGACCCAGGGAATCCAATGGTACCTCATTTTTGAAAATCGGTCATACGGTTCAAAAGTTATGTGTGTAAACACAAGTCCAACTTTGACCAGTTGGTGGCGCTAGAGTGCTCCAATGAGAGACATAAAACTTGGTGAATATAAAGAGGGGACTGTGCTTAATGAATGTGCCAAAATTCACAACTTTTTACCATATGGTTCTAGGGGCTGCCATAGACTCCAATGGCAGAAGAAGTGTAATAATAAATATAGCTGCAAGCAGCAATGAGGTGGCCAAGCAATCGAATGACCCATAAAACATGTTGTACATCCTCAGAAGAGGGTTACGAGTACACGCAACAAGTTTGGTGCGAATCCATCAAAGATTTGCTGAGATACGACCCAACTTCCTGTTTGCTGGCTTAACGGCACATTTTGATTGGCCGTACCGGGCAAACGGTTTTGAAAATCCCAAAAAAATATGATGGCTTTTGTGAGGCTTGGTCTGAAGATGATCTCTGCCAAATTTGGTGAAGATTGGAAAACATTTGTAGGAGGAGTACAGAAAAAACGTTTTTTCAGTAATTCAAAATGGCGGCCGCATCAATTCGGCTGTTATCACAAGTTATCATGTGTCACACACGGGATGTCCCAAGATATCATGAGACAAAGGAATCACTTAATAAAGGCAAACGAATCAACAGTTATTGGCCAAAACACATTTTTGCATCCTGCGGCCACGCCCAGTGATCACATGACACCAAATTGTTTGGACATCCTCAGATGAGGGTTCCGAGTCATCATACCAAGTTTGGTGTTGATTTCTCAAGGATTGGCTGAGATATGACCCAACTTCCTGTTTGGTGTCTTTGCTGCCGATTTTGATTGGCTGTACCGGACAAACGGTTTTGAAAATCAAAAATCTTTGGATAACATCTGTGAGGGTTGCTCTGACGATGATGTGTGCCAATTCTGGGGAAGATTAAAGAAAAATTGTAGGAGGAGTAGGCTTTCAAAGGTTTTCAATAAAACCGGAAATGGCGGAAAATCTATATAACCGGAAATTGACGTCATAGGGTGTGTTGAACTCGTCTTGACCCAGGGAATCCAATGGTACCTCATTTTTGAAAATCGGTCATACGGTTCAAAAGTTATGTGTGTAAACACAAGTCCAACTTTGACCAGTTGGTGGCGCTAGAGTGCTCAAATGAGAGACATAAAACTTGGTGAATATAAAGAGGGGACTGTGCTTAATGAATGTGCCAAAATTCACAACTTTTTACCATATGGTTCTAGGGGCTGCCATAGACTCCAATGGCAGAAGAAGTGTAATAATAAATATAGCTGCAAGCAGCAATGAGGTGGCCAAGCAATCGAATGACCCATAAAACATGTTGTACATCCTCAGAAGTGGGTTACGAGTACACGCAACAAGTTTGGTGCGAATCCATCAAAGATTTGCTGAGATACGACCCAACTTCCTGTTTGCTGGCTTAACGGCACATTTTGATTGGCCGTACCGGGCAAACGGTTTTGAAAATCCAAAAAACATATGATGGCTTTTGTGAGGCTTGGTCTGAAGATGATCTCTGCCAAATTTGGTGAAGATTGGAAAACATTTGTAGGAGGAGTACAGAAAAAACGTTTTTTCAGTAATTCAAAATGGCGGCCGCATCAATTCGGCTGTTATCACAAGTTATCATGTGTCACACACGGGATGTCCCAAGATATCATGAGACAAAGGAATCACTTAATAAATGCAAACAAATCAACAGTTATTGGCCAAAACACATTTTTGCATCCTGCGGCCACGCCCAGTGATCACATGACACCAAATTGTTTGGACATCCTCAGATGAGGGTTCCGAGTCATCATACCAAGTTTGGTGTTGATTTCTCAAGGATTGGCTGAGATATGACCCAACTTCCTGTTTGGTGTCTTTGCTGCCGATTTTGATTGGCTGTACCGGACAAACGGTTTTGAAAATCAAAAATCTTTGGATAACATCTGTGAGGGTTGCTCTGACGATGATGTGTGCCAATTCTGGGGAAGATTAAAGAAAAATTGTAGGAGGAGTAGGCTTTCAAAGGTTTTCGATAAAACCGGAAATGGCGGAAAATCTATATAACCGGAAATTGACTTCATAGGGTGTGTTGAACTCGTCTTGACCCAGGGAATCCAATGGTACCTCATTTTTGAATATCGGTCATACGGTTCAAAAGTTACGTGTGTAAACACAAGTCCAACTTTGACCCGTTGGTGGCGCTAGAGTGCTCCAATGGGAGACATGAAACTTGGTGAATATAAAGAGGGGACTGTGCTTAATTAGTGTGCCAAATTTCACAACTTTTTACCATACGGTTCTAGGGGCTGCCTTAGACTCCAATGGCAGAAGAAGTGTAATAATAATAAGAAAAGGTAGAAACACTTAAGTGGCTTCGCCGCTTCGCGGCTTGGCCACCAAATATAGCTGCAAGCAGCAATGAGGTGGCCAAGCAATCGAATGACCCATAAAACATGTTTTACATCCTGAGAAGAGGGTTAAGAGTACACGCAACAAGTTTGGTGCGAATCCAAAGATTTGCTGAGATACAACCCAACTTCCTGTTTGCTGGCTTAACGGCACATTTTGATTGGCCGTAACGGGCAAACGGTTTTGAAAATCCAAAAAACATATGATGGCTTTTGTGAGGCTTGGTCTGAAGATGATCTCTGCCAAATTTGGTGAAGATTGGAAAACATTTGTAGGAGGAGTACAGAAAAAACGTTTTTTCAGTAATTCAAAATGGCGGCCGCATCAATTCGGCTGTTATCACAAGTTATCATGTGTCACACACGGGATGTCCCAAGATATCATGAGACAAAGGAATCACTTAATAAAGGCAAACAAATCAACAGTTATTGGCCAAAACACATTTTTGCATCCTGCGGCCACGCCCAGTGATCACATGACACCAAATTGTTTGGACATCCTCAGATGAGGGTTCCGAGTCATCATACCAAGTTTGGTGTTGATTTCTCAAGGATTGGCTGAGATATGACCCAACTTCCTGTTTGGTGTCTTTGCTGCCGATTTTGATTGGCTGTACCGGACAAACGGTTTTGAAAATCAAAAATCTTTGGATAACATCTGTGAGGGTTGCTCTGACGATGATGTGTGCCAATTCTGGGGAAGATTAAAGAAAAATTGTAGGAGGAGTAGGCTTTCAAAGGTTTTCAATAAAACCGGAAATGGCGGAAAATGTATATAACCGGAAATTGACGTCATAGGGTGTGTTGAACTCGTCTTGACCCAGGGAATCCAATGGTACCTCATTTTTGAAAATCGGTCATACGGTTCAAAAGTTATGTGTGTAAACACAAGTCCAACTTTGACCAGTTGGTGGCGCTAGAGTGCTCAAATGAGAGACATAAAACTTGGTGAATATAAAGAGGGGACTGTGCTTAATGAATGTGCCAAAATTCACAACTTTTTACCATATGGTTCTAGGGGCTGCCATAGACTCCAATGGCAGAAGAAGTGTAATAATAAATATAGCTGCAAGCAGCAATGAGGTGGCCAAGCAATCGAATGACCCATAAAACATGTTGTACATCCTCAGAAGAGGGTTACGAGTACACGCAACAAGTTTGGTGCGAATCCATCAAAGATTTGCTGAGATACGACCCAACTTCCTGTTTGCTGGCTTAACGGCACATTTTGATTGGCCGTAACGGGCAAACGGTTTTGAAAATCCAAAAAACATATGATGGCTTTTGTGAGGCTTGGTCTGAAGATGATCTCTGCCAAATTTGGTGAAGATTGGAAAACATTTGTAGGAGGAGTACAGAAAAAACGTTTTTTCAGTCATTCAAAATGGCGGCCGCATCAATTCGGCTGTTATCACAAGTTATCATGTGTCACACACGGGATGTCCCAAGATATCATGAGACAAAGGAATCACTTAATAAAGGCAAACAAATCAACAGTTATTGGCCAAAACACATTTTTGCATCCTGCGGCCACGCCCAGTGATCACATGACACCAAATTGTTTGGACATCCTCAGATGAGGGTTCCGAGTCATCATACCAAGTTTGGTGTTGATTTCTCAAGGATTGGCTGAGATATGACCCAACTTCCTGTTTGGTGTCTTTGCTGCCGATTTTGATTGGCTGTACCGGACAAACGGTTTTGAAAATCAAAAATCTTTGGATAAGTTCTGTGAGGGTTGCTCTGACGATGATGTGTGCCAATTCTGGGGAAGATTAAAGAAAAATTGTAGGAGGAGTAGGCTTTCAAAGGTTTTCAATAAAACCGGAAATGGCGGAAAATCTATATAACCGGAAATTGACTTCATAGGGTGTGTTGAACTCGTCTTGACCCAGGGAATCCAATGGTACCTCATTTTTGAATATCGGTCATACGGTTCAAAAGTTACGTGTGTAAACACAAGTCCAACTTTGACCCGTTGGTGGCGCTAGAGTGCTCCAATGGGAGACATGAAACTTGGTGAATATAAAGAGGGGACTGTGCTTAATTAGTGTGCCAAATTTCACAACTTTTTACCATACGGTTCTAGGGGCTGCCTTAGACTCCAATGGCAGAAGAAGTGTAATAATAATAAGAAAAGGTAGAAACACTTAAGTGGCTTCGCCGCTTCGCGGCTTGGCCACCAAATATAGCTGCAAGCAGCAATGAGGTGGCCAAGCAATCGAATGACCCATAAAACATGTTTTACATCCTGAGAAGAGGGTTAAGAGTACACGCAACAAGTTTGGTGCGAATCCAAAGATTTGCTGAGATACAACCCAACTTCCTGTTTGCTGGCTTAACGGCACATTTTGATTGGCCGTAACGGGCAAACGGTTTTGAAAATCCAAAAAACATATGATGGCTTTTGTGAGGCTTGGTCTGAAGATGATCTCTGCCAAATTTGGTGAAGATTGGAAAACATTTGTAGGAGGAGTACAGAAAAAACGTTTTTTCAGTAATTCAAAATGGCGGCCGCATCAATTCGGCTGTTATCACAAGTTATCATGTGTCACACACGGGATGTCCCAAGATATCATGAGACAAAGGAATCATGAGACAAAGGAATCACTTAATAAAGGCAAACGAATCAACAGTTATTGGCCAAAACACATTTTTGCATCCTGCGGCCACGCCCAGTGATCACATGACACCAAATTGTTTGGACATCCTCAGATGAGGGTTCCGAGTCATCATACCAAGTTTGGTGTTGATTTCTCAAGGATTGGCTGAGATATGACCCAACTTCCTGTTTGGTGTCTTTGCTGCCGATTTTGATTGGCTGTACCGGACAAACGGTTTTGAAAATCAAAAATCTTTGGATAACTTCTGTGAGGGTTGCTCTGACGATGATGTGTGCCAATTCTGGGGAAGATTAAAGAAGAATTGTAGGAGGAGTAGGCTTTCAAAGGTTTTCGATAAAACCGGAAATGGCGGAAAATCTATATAACCGGAAATTGACGTCATAGGAAGTGTTGAACTCGTCTTGACCCAGGGAATCCAATGGTACCTCATTTTTGAAAATCGGTCATACGGTTCAAAAGTTATGTGTGTAAACACAAGTCCAACTTTGACCAGTTGGTGGCGCTAGAGTGCTCCAATGAGAGACATAAAACTTGGTGAATATAAAGAGGGGACTGTGCTTAATGAATGTTCCAAAATTCACAACTTTTTACCATATGGTTCTAGGGGCTGCCATAGACTCCAATGGCAGAAGAAGTGTAATAATAAATATAGCTGCAAGCAGCAATGAGGTGGCCAAGCAATCGAATGACCCATAAAACATGTTGTACATCCTCAGAAGAGGGTTACGAGTACACGCAACAAGTTTGGTGCGAATCCATCAAAGATTTGCTGAGATACGACCCAACTTCCTGTTTGCTGGCTTAACGGCACATTTTGATTGGCCGTACCGGGCAAACGGTTTTGAAAATCCAAAAAACATATGATGGCTTTTCTGAGGCTTGGTCTGAAGATGATCTCTGCCAAATTTGGTGAAGATTGGAAAACATTTGTAGGAGGAGTACAGAAAAAACGTTTTTTCAGTAATTCAAAATGGCGGCCGCATCAATTCGGCTGTTATCACAAGTTATCATGTGTCACACACGGGATGTCCCAAGATATCATGAGACAAAGGAATCATGAGACAAAGGAATCACTTAATAAAGGCAAACGAATCAACAGTTATTGGCCAAAACACATTTTTGCATCCTGCGGCCACGCCCAGTGATCACATGACACCAAATTGTTTGGACATCCTCAGATGAGGGTTCCGAGTCATCATACCAAGTTTGGTGTTGATTTCTCAAGGATTGGCTGAGATATGACCCAACTTCCTGTTTGGTGTCTTTGCTGCCGATTTTGATTGGCTGTACCGGACAAACGGTTTTGAAAATCAAAAATCTTTGGATAACTTCTGTGAGGGTTGCTCTGACGATGATGTGTGCCAATTCTGGGGAAGATTAACCTGTTTACGCTCCTGTTTCGCCCGCGAGACAAAAATGCTGCCTCCCCCTTCCTCAGTTACGACGCACTAAATTCTAAAAAATATATTTTTTAGACGCTACACATGTTATACATCGTTGGAAAGCTACGATTCTTGTGCTTCCATTGAAATAAACCAATTCAAGATCAAGTCGCAATAGCAAGCAAAGTCAACGTCTTTTTCCGGTGAACATTCCTTCAACAATGCCAAAGAAAAAAGTTGTACTCACCCTAAGTTGTTCAAATAGGTCCAGGTGTGCAAATCATGCCATCAAAACTTGATCTGCGTAAGTCCCAAGGGTTCAAAGTATCTAACCATGTAAAGTAATTCGTCCAAATACAATGTTTTACGTTCATGAATAGCCATTATCCTTTGTTTCATTATGCAAGTTAGCCGACGGAAGAAACAACTTGTTCACATAAAAGTGTTATTTTCTCCGATTTATCAACGGAGTATTTACAAAATGAAGGTCTCAAAATGTCCGTTGAACCCTCCCCTTTTGATTGACACCTTGTTCGACCCAATAGGAGCTTCCATGCCCCGTTGACAGCCCTCTAAAGCCAACTAGGTCTGTGCGTCCTGCCCCCCCCCGCCCCCCCCCCCACACTCGTTCTAAACAAATTTCTCGAACTGGCTTCGACTGGCTCTGAAATTAGCTCGTTAGCCTTGTAGCTGACAGCTAGCTGAAAATGCCAATACCTCATTTGTATGCGTCTGTGGAGCCTTCAAAATAACAGTCGATTGCGCAATATGGTTGACAGAATCAGTGTTCTTTGTGCGCCAATCCTTGGAATCAGATAAAGCACTCCAATGTGTTCATGCTTCAGTTTTTGTGTTTCAGTATTACTAATTAGGGATTTAGCTATTATATATGATAGTTCTAAGTACCACCTTTCATTAGAGATAACAATTATGAAAAATAATACCTTTTTATTTGACCTTGACCTTGGTTACAAAGGGTCATTTTGGAGTCTCCAAAAGACCCTTTTAGAAAATTCCTGGATGTACTCTTATAAAAACATGTGTCAAATATGAATATATTGTGGTATTATGTTTGACTTTTGATTTGAATTGGGTAAGGCTTCAACCTGTGGTCCAATTTAGTCTTCCAGATAATACCTACCACCTCTAGGCCTCTTCAGGCCTCTGTTTTCAAAACAAAATCTAGGCGGAAATAGAAATTTTCACTTTCCTTGTGTTCAAGCTTCTATTACTCAACACTAGAAGGACTGACAGGGGTCCTGACAACAGGGGACATAACTTCAGAGTGTCAGCTTTCAAAAGAGATCATTTACATGCATGTACTCCAAATGGTTCAAGAACAGCTTCCAATTTACTTTGGGTATGCTGTTTAGGCGTTTTCAGGCAAATTTAACAGGAACATGAAAAGGTTAAAGAAGAATTGTAGGAGGAGTAGGCTTTCAAAGGTTTTCGATAAAACCGGAAATGGCGGAAAATCTATATAACCGGAAATTGACGTCATAGGAAGTGTTGAACTCGTCTTGACCCAGGGAATCCAATGGTACCTCATTTTTGAAAATCGGTCATACGGTTCAAAAGTTATGTGTGTAAACACAAGTCCAACTTTGACCAGTTGGTGGCGCTAGAGTGCTCCAATGAGAGACATAAAACTTGGTGAATATAAAGAGGGGACTGTGCTTAATGAATGTTCCAAAATTCACAACTTTTTACCATATGGTTCTAGGGGCTGCCATAGACTCCAATGGCAGAAGAAGTGTAATAATAAATATAGCTGCAAGCAGCAATGAGGTGGCCAAGCAATCGAATGACCCATAAAACATGTTGTACATCCTCAGAAGAGGGTTACGAGTACACGCAACAAGTTTGGTGCGAATCCATCAAAGATTTGCTGAGATACGACCCAACTTCCTGTTTGCTGGCTTAACGGCACATTTTGATTGGCCGTACCGGGCAAACGGTTTTGAAAATCCAAAAAACATATGATGGCTTTTCTGAGGCTTGGTCTGAAGATGATCTCTGCCAAATTTGGTGAAGATTGGAAAACATTTGTAGGAGGAGTACAGAAAAAACGTTTTTTCAGTAATTCAAAATGGCGGCCGCATCAATTCGGCTGTTATCACAAGTTATCATGTGTCACACACGGGATGTCCCAAGATATCATGAGACAAAGGAATCACTTAATAAAGGCAAACAAATCAACAGTTATTGGCCAAAACACATTTTTGCATCCTGCGGCCACGCCCAGTGATCACATGACACCAAATTGTTTGGACATCCTCAGATGAGGGTTCCGAGTCATCATACCAAGTTTGGTGTTGATTTCTCAAGGATTGGCTGAGATATGACCCAACTTCCTGTTTGGTGTCTTTGCTGCCGATTTTGATTGGCTGTACCGGACAAACGGTTTTGAAAATCAAAAATCTTTGGATAACTTCTGTGAGGGTTGCTCTGACGATGATGTGTGCCAATTCTGGGGAAGATTAAAGAAAAATTGTAGGAGGAGTAGGCTTTCAAAGGTTTTCAATAAAACCGGAAATGGCGGAAAATCTATATAACCGGAAATTGACGTCATAGGGTGTGTTGAACTCGTCTTGACCCAGGGAATCCAATGGTACCTCATTTTTGAAAATCGGTCATACGGTTCAAAAGTTATGTGTGTAAACACAAGTCCAACTTTGACCAGTTGGTGGCGCTAGAGTGCTCAAATGAGAGACATAAAACTTGGTGAATATAAAGAGGGGACTGTGCTTAATGAATGTGCCAAAATTCACAACTTTTTACCATATGGTTCTAGGGGCTGCCATAGACTCCAATGGCAGAAGAAGTGTAATAATAAATATAGCTGCAAGCAGCAATGAGGTGGCCAAGCAATCGAATGACCCATAAAACATGTTGTACATCCTCAGAAGAGGGTTACGAGTACACGCAACAAGTTTGGTGCGAATCCATCAAAGATTTGCTGAGATACGACCCAACTTCCTGTTTGCTGGCTTAACGGCACATTTTGATTGGCCGTACCGGGCAAACGGTTTTGAAAATCCAAAAAACATATGATGGCTTTTGTGAGGCTTGGTCTGAAGATGATCTCTGCCAAATTTGGTGAAGATTGGAAAACATTTGTAGGAGGAGTACAGAAAAAACGTTTTTTCAGTAATTCAAAATGGCGGCCGCATCAATTCGGCTGTTATCACAAGTTATCATGTGTCACACACGGGATGTCCCAAGATATCATGAGACAAAGGAATCACTTAATAAAGGCAAACAAATCAACAGTTATTGGCCAAAACACATTTTTGCATCCTGCGGCCACGCCCAGTGATCACATGACACCAAATTGTTTGGACATCCTCAGATGAGGGTTCCGAGTCATCATACCAAGTTTGGTGTTGATTTCTCAAGGATTGGCTGAGATATGACCCAACTTCCTGTTTGGTGTCTTTGCTGCCGATTTTGATTGGCTGTACCGGACAAACGGTTTTGAAAATCAAAAATCTTTGGATAACTTCTGTGAGGGTTGCTCTGACGATGATGTGTGCCAATTCTGGGGAAGATTAAAGAAAAATTGTAGGAGGAGTAGGCTTTCAAAGGTTTTCAATAAAACCGGAAATGGCGGAAAATCTATATAACCGGAAATTGACGTCATAGGGTGTGTTGAACTCGTCTCTGCCCAGGGAATCCAATGGTACCTCATTTTTGAAAATAGGTCATACGGTTCAAAAGTTATGTGTGTAAACACAAGTCCAACTTTGACCAGTTGGTGGCGCTAGAGTGCTCAAATGAGAGACATAAAACTTGGTGAATATAAAGAGGGGACTGTGCTTAATGAATGTGCCAAAATTCACAACTTTTTACCATATGGTTCTAGGGGCTGCCATAGACTCCAATGGCAGAAGAAGTGTAATAATAAATATAGCTGCAAGCAGCAATGAGGTGGCCAAGCAATCGAATGACCCATAAAACATGTTGTACATCCTCAGAAGAGGGTTACGAGTACACGCAACAAGTTTGGTGCGAATCCATCAAAGATTTGCTGAGATACGACCCAACTTCCTGTTTGCTGGCTTAACGGCACATTTTGATTGGCCGTACCGGGCAAACGGTTTTGAAAATCCAAAAAACATATGATGGCTTTTCTGAGGCTTGGTCTGAAGATGATCTCTGCCAAATTTGGTGAAGATTGGAAAACATTTGTAGGAGGAGTACAGAAAAAACGTTTTTTCAGTAATTCAAAATGGCGGCCGCATCAATTCGGCTGTTATCACAAGTTATCATGTGTCACACACGGGATGTCCCAAGATATCATGAGACAAAGGAATCACTTAATAAAGGCAAACAAATCAACAGTTATTGGCCAAAACACATTTTTGCATCCTGCGGCCACGCCCAGTGATCACATGACACCAAATTGTTTGGACATCCTCAGATGAGGGTTCCGAGTCATCATACCAAGTTTGGTGTTGATTTCTCAAGGATTGGCTGAGATATGACCCAACTTCCTGTTTGGTGTCTTTGCTGCCGATTTTGATTGGCTGTACCGGACAAACGGTTTTGAAAATCAAAAATCTTTGGATAACTTCTGTGAGGGTTGCTCTGACGATGATGTGTGCCAATTCTGGGGAAGATTAAAGAAAAATTGTAGGAGGAGTAGGCTTTCAAAGGTTTTCAATAAAACCGGAAATGGCGGAAAATCTATATAACCGGAAATTGACGTCATAGGGTGTGTTGAACTCGTCTTGACCCAGGGAATCCAATGGTACCTCATTTTTGAAAATCGGTCATACGGTTCAAAAGTTATGTGTGTAAACACAAGTCCAACTTTGACCAGTTGGTGGCGCTAGAGTGCTCAAATGAGAGACATAAAACTTGGTGAATATAAAGAGGGGACTGTGCTTAATGAATGTGCCAAAATTCACAACTTTTTACCATATGGTTCTAGGGGCTGCCATAGACTCCAATGGCAGAAGAAGTGTAATAATAAATATAGCTGCAAGCAGCAATGAGGTGGCCAAGCAATCGAATGACCCATAAAACATGTTGTACATCCTCAGAAGAGGGTTACGAGTACACGCAACAAGTTTGGTGCGAATCCATCAAAGATTTGCTGAGATACGACCCAACTTCCTGTTTGCTGGCTTAACGGCACATTTTGATTGGCCGTACCGGGCAAACGGTTTTGAAAATCCAAAAAACATATGATGGCTTTTGTGAGGCTTGGTCTGAAGATGATCTCTGCCAAATTTGGTGAAGATTGGAAAACATTTGTAGGAGGAGTACAGAAAAAACGTTTTTTCAGTAATTCAAAATGGCGGCCGCATCAATTCGGCTGTTATCACAAGTTATCATGTGTCACACACGGGATGTCCCAAGATATCATGAGACAAAGGAATCACTTAATAAAGGCAAACAAATCAACAGTTATTGGCCAAAACACATTTTTGCATCCTGCGGCCACGCCCAGTGATCACATGACACCAAATTGTTTGGACATCCTCAGATGAGGGTTCCGAGTCATCATACCAAGTTTGGTGTTGATTTCTCAAGGATTGGCTGAGATATGACCCAACTTCCTGTTTGGTGTCTTTGCTGCCGATTTTGATTGGCTGTACCGGACAAACGGTTTTGAAAATCAAAAATCTTTGGATAACTTCTGTGAGGGTTGCTCTGACGATGATGTGTGCCAATTCTGGGGAAGATTAAAGAAAAATTGTAGGAGGAGTAGGCTTTCAAAGGTTTTCAATAAAACCGGAAATGGCGGAAAATCTATATAACCGGAAATTGACGTCATAGGGTGTGTTGAACTCGTCTCTGCCCAGGGAATCCAATGGTACCTCATTTTTGAAAATAGGTCATACGGTTCAAAAGTTATGTGTGTAAACACAAGTCCAACTTTGACCAGTTGGTGGCGCTAGAGTGCTCAAATGAGAGACATAAAACTTGGTGAATATAAAGAGGGGACTGTGCTTAATGAATGTGCCAAAATTCACAACTTTTTACCATATGGTTCTAGGGGCTGCCATAGACTCCAATGGCAGAAGAAGTGTAATAATAAATATAGCTGCAAGCAGCAATGAGGTGGCCAAGCAATCGAATGACCCATAAAACATGTTGTACATCCTCAGAAGAGGGTTACGAGTACACGCAACAAGTTTGGTGCGAATCCATCAAAGATTTGCTGAGATACGACCCAACTTCCTGTTTGCTGGCTTAACGGCACATTTTGATTGGCCGTACCGGGCAAACGGTTTTGAAAATCCAAAAAACATATGATGGCTTTTGTGAGGCTTGGTCTGAAGATGATCTCTGCCAAATTTGGTGAAGATTGGAAAACATTTGTAGGAGGAGTACAGAAAAAACGTTTTTTCAGTAATTCAAAATGGCGGCCGCATCAATTCGGCTGTTATCACAAGTTATCATGTGTCACACACGGGATGTCCCAAGATATCATGAGACAAAGGAATCACTTAATAAAGGCAAACAAATCAACAGTTATTGGCCAAAACACATTTTTGCATCCTGCGGCCACGCCCAGTGATCACATGACACCAAATTGTTTGGACATCCTCAGATGAGGGTTCCGAGTCATCATACCAAGTTTGGTGTTGATTTCTCAAGGATTGGCTGAGATATGACCCAACTTCCTGTTTGGTGTCTTTGCTGCCGATTTTGATTGGCTGTACCGGACAAACGGTTTTGAAAATCAAAAATCTTTGGATAACTTCTGTGAGGGTTGCTCTGACGATGATGTGTGCCAATTCTGGGGAAGATTAAAGAAAAATTGTAGGAGGAGTAGGCTTTCAAAGGTTTTCAATAAAACCGGAAATGGCGGAAAATCTATATAACCGGAAATTGACGTCATAGGGTGTGTTGAACTCGTCTCTGCCCAGGGAATCCAATGGTACCTCATTTTTGAAAATAGGTCATACGGTTCAAAAGTTATGTGTGTAAACACAAGTCCAACTTTGACCAGTTGGTGGCGCTAGAGTGCTCCAATGAGAGACATAAAACTTGGTGAATATAAAGAGGGGACTGTGCTTAATGAATGTGCCAAAATTCACAACTTTTTACCATATGGTTCTAGGGGCTGCCATAGACTCCAATGGCAGAAGAAGTGTAATAATAAATATAGCTGCAAGCAGCAATGAGGTGGCCAAGCAATCGAATGACCCATAAAACATGTTGTACATCCTCAGAAGAGGGTTACGAGTACACGCAACAAGTTTGGTGCGAATCCATCAAAGATTTGCTGAGATACGACCCAACTTCCTGTTTGCTGGCTTAACGGCACATTTTGATTGGCCGTACCGGGCAAACGGTTTTGAAAATCCAAAAAACATATGATGGCTTTTGTGAGGCTTGGTCTGAAGATGATCTCTGCCAAATTTGGTGAAGATTGGAAAACATTTGTAGGAGGAGTACAGAAAAAACGTTTTTTCAGTCATTCAAAATGGCGGCCGCATCAATTCGGCTGTTATCACAAGTTATCATGTGTCACACACGGGATGTCCCAAGATATCATGAGACAAAGGAATCACTTAATAAAGGCAAACAAATCAACAGTTATTGGCCAAAACACATTTTTGCATCCTGCGGCCACGCCCAGTGATCACATGACACCAAATTGTTTGGACATCCTCAGATGAGGGTTCCGAGTCATCATACCAAGTTTGGTGTTGATTTCTCAAGGATTGGCTGAGATATGACCCAACTTCCTGTTTGGTGTCTTTGCTGCCGATTTTGATTGGCTGTACCGGACAAACGGTTTTGAAAATCAAAAATCTTTGGATAACTTCTGTGAGGGTTGCTCTGACGATGATGTGTGCCAATTCTGGGGAAGATTAAAGAAAAATTGTAGGAGGAGTAGGCTTTCAAAGGTTTTCAATAAAACCGGAAATGGCGGAAAATCTATATAACCGGAAATTGACGTCATAGGGTGTGTTGAACTCGTCTTGACCCAGGGAATCCAATGGTACCTCATTTTTGAAAATCGGTCATACGGTTCAAAAGTTATGTGTGTAAACACAAGTCCAACTTTGACCAGTTGGTGGCGCTAGAGTGCTCAAATGAGAGACATAAAACTTGGTGAATATAAAGAGGGGACTGTGCTTAATGAATGTGCCAAAATTCACAACTTTTTACCATATGGTTCTAGGGGCTGCCATAGACTCCAATGGCAGAAGAAGTGTAATAATAAATATAGCTGCAAGCAGCAATGAGGTGGCCAAGCAATCGAATGACCCATAAAACATGTTGTACATCCTCAGAAGAGGGTTACGAGTACACGCAACAAGTTTGGTGCGAATCCATCAAAGATTTGCTGAGATACGACCCAACTTCCTGTTTGCTGGCTTAACGGCACATTTTGATTGGCCGTACCGGGCAAACGGTTTTGAAAATCCAAAAAACATATGATGGCTTTTGTGAGGCTTGGTCTGAAGATGATCTCTGCCAAATTTGGTGAAGATTGGAAAACATTTGTAGGAGGAGTACAGAAAAAACGTTTTTTCAGTCATTCAAAATGGCGGCCGCATCAATTCGGCTGTTATCACAAGTTATCATGTGTCACACACGGGATGTCCCAAGATATCATGAGACAAAGGAATCACTTAATAAAGGCAAACGAATCAACAGTTATTGGCCAAAACACATTTTTGCATCCTGCGGCCACGCCCAGTGATCACATGACACCAAATTGTTTGGACATCCTCAGATGAGGGTTCCGAGTCATCATACCAAGTTTGGTGTTGATTTCTCAAGGATTGGCTGAGATATGACCCAACTTCCTGTTTGGTGTCTTTGCTGCCGATTTTGATTGGCTGTACCGGACAAACGGTTTTGAAAATCAAAAATCTTTGGATAACTTCTGTGAGGGTTGCTCTGACGATGATGTGTGCCAATTCTGGGGAAGATTAAAGAAAAATTGTAGGAGGAGTAGGCTTTCAAAGGTTTTCAATAAAACCGGAAATGGCGGAAAATCTATATAACCGGAAATTGACGTCATAGGGTGTGTTGAACTCGTCTCTGCCCAGGGAATCCAATGGTACCTCATTTTTGAAAATAGGTCATACGGTTCAAAAGTTATGTGTGTAAACACAAGTCCAACTTTGACCAGTTGGTGGCGCTAGAGTGCTCAAATGAGAGACATAAAACTTGGTGAATATAAAGAGGGGACTGTGCTTAATGAATGTGCCAAAATTCACAACTTTTTACCATATGGTTCTAGGGGCTGCCATAGACTCCAATGGCAGAAGAAGTGTAATAATAAATATAGCTGCAAGCAGCAATGAGGTGGCCAAGCAATCGAATGACCCATAAAACATGTTGTACATCCTCAGAAGAGGGTTACGAGTACACGCAACAAGTTTGGTGCGAATCCATCAAAGATTTGCTGAGATACGACCCAACTTCCTGTTTGCTGGCTTAACGGCACATTTTGATTGGCCGTACCGGGCAAACGGTTTTGAAAATCCAAAAAACATATGATGGCTTTTGTGAGGCTTGGTCTGAAGATGATCTCTGCCAAATTTGGTGAAGATTGGAAAACATTTGTAGGAGGAGTACAGAAAAAACGTTTTTTCAGTAATTCAAAATGGCGGCCGCATCAATTCGGCTGTTATCACAAGTTATCATGTGTCACACACGGGATGTCCCAAGATATCATGAGACAAAGGAATCACTTAATAAAGGCAAACGAATCAACAGTTATTGGCCAAAACACATTTTTGCATCCTGCGGCCACGCCCAGTGATCACATGACACCAAATTGTTTGGACATCCTCAGATGAGGGTTCCGAGTCATCATACCAAGTTTGGTGTTGATTTCTCAAGGATTGGCTGAGATATGACCCAACTTCCTGTTTGGTGTCTTTGCTGCCGATTTTGATTGGCTGTACCGGACAAACGGTTTTGAAAATCAAAAATCTTTGGATAACTTCTGTGAGGGTTGCTCTGACGATGATGTGTGCCAATTCTGGGGAAGATTAAAGAAAAATTGTAGGAGGAGTAGGCTTTCAAAGGTTTTCAATAAAACCGGAAATGGCGGAAAATCTATATAACCGGAAATTGACGTCATAGGGTGTGTTGAACTCGTCTTGACCCAGGGAATCCAATGGTACCTCATTTTTGAAAATCGGTCATACGGTTCAAAAGTTATGTGTGTAAACACAAGTCCAACTTTGACCAGTTGGTGGCGCTAGAGTGCTCAAATGAGAGACATAAAACTTGGTGAATATAAAGAGGGGACTGTGCTTAATGAATGTGCCAAAATTCACAACTTTTTACCATATGGTTCTAGGGGCTGCCATAGACTCCAATGGCAGAAGAAGTGTAATAATAAATATAGCTGCAAGCAGCAATGAGGTGGCCAAGCAATCGAATGACCCATAAAACATGTTGTACATCCTCAGAAGAGGGTTACGAGTACACGCAACAAGTTTGGTGCGAATCCATCAAAGATTTGCTGAGATACGACCCAACTTCCTGTTTGCTGGCTTAACGGCACATTTTGATTGGCCGTACCGGGCAAACGGTTTTGAAAATCCAAAAAACATATGATGGCTTTTGTGAGGCTTGGTCTGAAGATGATCTCTGCCAAATTTGGTGAAGATTGGAAAACATTTGTAGGAGGAGTACAGAAAAAACGTTTTTTCAGTCATTCAAAATGGCGGCCGCATCAATTCGGCTGTTATCACAAGTTATCATGTGTCACACACGGGATGTCCCAAGATATCATGAGACAAAGGAATCACTTAATAAAGGCAAACGAATCAACAGTTATTGGCCAAAACACATTTTTGCATCCTGCGGCCACGCCCAGTGATCACATGACACCAAATTGTTTGGACATCCTCAGATGAGGGTTCCGAGTCATCATACCAAGTTTGGTGTTGATTTCTCAAGGATTGGCTGAGATATGACCCAACTTCCTGTTTGGTGTCTTTGCTGCCGATTTTGATTGGCTGTACCGGACAAACGGTTTTGAAAATCAAAAATCTTTGGATAACTTCTGTGAGGGTTGCTCTGACGATGATGTGTGCCAATTCTGGGGAAGATTAAAGAAGAATTGTAGGAGGAGTAGGCTTTCAAAGGTTTTCGATAAAACCGGAAATGGCGGAAAATCTATATAACCGGAAATTGACGTCATAGGAAGTGTTGAACTCGTCTTGACCCAGGGAATCCAATGGTACCTCATTTTTGAAAATCGGTCATACGGTTCAAAAGTTATGTGTGTAAACACAAGTCCAACTTTGACCAGTTGGTGGCGCTAGAGTGCTCCAATGAGAGACATAAAACTTGGTGAATATAAAGAGGGGACTGTGCTTAATGGATGTTCCAAAATTCACAACTTTTTACCATATGGTTCTAGGGGCTGCCATAGACTCCAATGGCAGAAGAAGTGTAATAATAAATATAGCTGCAAGCAGCAATGAGGTGGCCAAGCAATCGAATGACCCATAAAACATGTTGTACATCCTCAGAAGAGGGTTACGAGTACACGCAACAAGTTTGGTGCGAATCCATCAAAGATTTGCTGAGATACGACCCAACTTCCTGTTTGCTGGCTTAACGGCACATTTTGATTGGCCGTACCGGGCAAACGGTTTTGAAAATCCAAAAAACATATGATGGCTTTTGTGAGGCTTGGTCTGAAGATGATCTCTGCCAAATTTGGTGAAGATTGGAAAACATTTGTAGGAGGAGTACAGAAAAAACGTTTTTTCAGTAATTCAAAATGGCGGCCGCATCAATTCGGCTGTTATCACAAGTTATCATGTGTCACACACGGGATGTCCCAAGATATCATGAGACAAAGGAATCACTTAATAAAGGCAAACAAATCAACAGTTATTGGCCAAAACACATTTTTGCATCCTGCGGCCACGCCCAGTGATCACATGACACCAAATTGTTTGGACATCCTCAGATGAGGGTTCCGAGTCATCATACCAAGTTTGGTGTTGATTTCTCAAGGATTGGCTGAGATATGACCCAACTTCCTGTTTGGTGTCTTTGCTGCCGATTTTGATTGGCTGTACCGGACAAATGGTTTTGAAAATCAAAAATCTTTGGATAAATTCTGTGAGGGTTGCTCTGACGATGATGTGTGCCAATTCTGGGGAAGATTAAAGAAGAATTGTAGGAGGAGTAGGCTTTCAAAGGTTTTCGATAAAACCGGAAATGGCGGAAAATCTATATAACCGGAAATTGACGTCATAGGGTGTGTTGAACTCGTCTTGACCCAGGGAATCCAATGGTACCTCATTTTTGAAAATCGGTCATACGGTTCAAAAGTTATGTGTGTAAACACAAGTCCAACTTTGCCCAGTTGGTGGCGCTAGAGTGCTCCAATGAGAGACATAAAACTTGGTGAATATAAAGAGGGGACTGTGCTTAATGAATGTGCCAAAATTCACAACTTTTTACCATATGGTTCTAGGGGCTGCCATAGACTCCAATGGCAGAAGAAGTGTAATAATAAATATAGCTGCAAGCAGCAATGAGGTGGCCAAGCAATCGAATGACCCATAAAACATGTTTTACATCCTGAGAAGAGGGTTAAGAGTACACGCAACAAGTTTGGTGCGAATCCAAAGATTTGCTGAGATACAACCCAACTTCCTGTTTGCTGGCTTAACGGCACATTTTGATTGGCCGTACCGGGCAAACGGTTTTGAAAATCCAAAAAACATATGATGGCTTTTGTGAGGCTTGGTCTGAAGATGATCTCTGCCAAATTTGGTGAAGATTGGAAAACATTTGTAGGAGGAGTACAGAAAAAACGTTTTTTCAGTAATTCAAAATGGCGGCCGCATCAATTCGGCTGTTATCACAAGTTATCATGTGTCACACACGGGATGTCCCAAGATATCATGAGACAAAGGAATCATGAGACAAAGGAATCACTTAATAAAGGCAAACGAATCAACAGTTATTGGCCAAAACACATTTTTGCATCCTGCGGCCACGCCCAGTGATCACATGACACCAAATTGTTTGGACATCCTCAGATGAGGGTTCCGAGTCATCATACCAAGTTTGGTGTTGATTTCTCAAGGATTGGCTGAGATATGACCCAACTTCCTGTTTGGTGTCTTTGCTGCCGATTTTGATTGGCTGTACCGGACAAACGGTTTTGAAAATCAAAAATATTTGCATAAGTTCTGTGAGGGTTGCTCTGACGATGATGTGTGCCAATTCTGGGGAAGATTAAAGAAAAATTGTAGGAGGAGTAGGCTTTCAAAGGTTTTCGATAAAACCGGAAATGGCGGAAAATCTATATAACCGGAAATTGACTTCATAGGGTGTGTTGAACTCGTCTTGACCCAGGGAATCCAATGGTACCTCATTTTTGAATATCGGTCATACGGTTCAAAAGTTACGTGTGTAAACACAAGTCCAACTTTGACCCGTTGGTGGCGCTAGAGTGCTCCAATGGGAGACATGAAACTTGGTGAATATAAAGAGGGGACTGTGCTTAATTAGTGTGCCAAATTTCACAACTTTTTACCATACGGTTCTAGGGGCTGCCTTAGACTCCAATGGCAGAAGAAGTGTAATAATAATAAGAAAAGGTAGAAACACTTAAGTGGCTTCGCCGCTTCGTGGCTTGGCCACCAAATATAGCTGCAAGCAGCAATGAGGTGGCCAAGCAATCGAATGACCCATAAAACATGTTTTACATCCTGAGAAGAGGGTTAAGAGTACACGCAACAAGTTTGGTGCGAATCCAAAGATTTGCTGAGATACAACCCAACTTCCTGTTTGCTGGCTTAACGGCACATTTTGATTGGCCGTAACGGGCAAACGGTTTTGAAAATCCAAAAAACATATGATGGCTTTTGTGAGGCTTGGTCTGAAGATGATCTCTGCCAAATTTGGTGAAGATTGGAAAACATTTGTAGGAGGAGTACAGAAAAAACGTTTTTTCAGTAATTCAAAATGGCGGCCGCATCAATTCGGCTGTTATCACAAGTTATCATGTGTCACACACGGGATGTCCCAAGATATCATGAGACAAAGGAATCATGAGACAAAGGAATCACTTAATAAAGGCAAACGAATCAACAGTTATTGGCCAAAACACATTTTTGCATCCTGCGGCCACGCCCAGTGATCACATGACACCAAATTGTTTGGACATCCTCAGATGAGGGTTCCGAGTCATCATACCAAGTTTGGTGTTGATTTCTCAAGGATTGGCTGAGATATGACCCAACTTCCTGTTTGGTGTCTTTGCTGCCGATTTTGATTGGCTGTACCGGACAAACGGTTTTGAAAATCAAAAATATTTGCATAAGTTCTGTGAGGGTTGCTCTGACGATGATGTGTGCCAATTCTGGGGAAGATTAAAGAAAAATTGTAGGAGGAGTAGGCTTTCAAAGGTTTTCGATAAAACCGGAAATGGCGGAAGATCTATATAACCGGAAATTGACGTCATATGGTGTGTTGAACTCGTCTTGACCCAGGGAATCCAATGGTACCTCATTTTTGAATATCGGTCATACGGTTCAAAAGTTACGTGTGTAAACACAAGTCCAACTTTGACCCGTTGGTGGCGCTAGAGTGCTCCAATGGGAGACATGAAACTTGGTGAATATAAAGAGGGGACTGTGCTTAATGAGTATGCCAAATTTCACAACTTTTTACCATACGGTTCTAGGGGCTGCCTTAGACTCCAATGGCAGAAGAAGTGTAATAATAATAAGAAAAGGTAGAAACACTTAAGTGGCTTCGCCGCTTCGCGGCTTGGCCACCAAATATAGCTGCAAGCAGCAATGAGGTGGCCAAGCAATCGAATGACCCATAAAACATGTTATACATCCTCAGAAGAGGGTTACGAGTACACGCAACAAGTTTGGTGCGAATCCATCAAAGATTTGCTGAGATACGACCCAACTTCCTGTTTGCTGGCTTAACGGCACATTTTGATTGGCCGTACCGGGCAAACGGTTTTGAAAATCCAAAAAACATATGATGGCTTTTGTGAGGCTTGGTCTGAAGATGATCTCTGCCAAATTTGGTGAAGATTGGAAAACATTTGTAGGAGGAGTACAGAAAAAACGTTTTTTCAGTCATTCAAAATGGCGGCCGCATCAATTCGGCTGTTATCACAAGTTATCATGTGTCACACACGGGATGTCCCAAGATATCATGAGACAAAGGAATCACTTAATAAAGGCAAACAAATCAACAGTTATTGGCCAAAACACATTTTTGCATCCTGCGGCCACGCCCAGTGATCACATGACACCAAATTGTTTGGACATCCTCAGATGAGGGTTCCGAGTCATCATACCAAGTTTGGTGTTGATTTCTCAAGGATTGGCTGAGATATGACCCAACTTCCTGTTTGGTGTCTTTGCTGCCGATTTTGATTGGCTGTACCGGACAAATGGTTTTGAAAATCAAAAATCTTTGGATAAATTCTGTGAGGGTTGCTCTGACGATGATGTGTGCCAATTCTGGGGAAGATTAAAGAAGAATTGTAGGAGGAGTAGGCTTTCAAAGGTTTTCGATAAAACCGGAAATGGCGGAAAATCTATATAACCGGAAATTGACGTCATAGGGTGTGTTGAACTCGTCTTGACCCAGGGAATCCAATGGTACCTCATTTTTGAAAATCGGTCATACGGTTCAAAAGTTATGTGTGTAAACACAAGTCCAACTTTGCCCAGTTGGTGGCGCTAGAGTGCTCCAATGAGAGACATAAAACTTGGTGAATATAAAGAGGGGACTGTGCTTAATGAATGTGCCAAAATTCACAACTTTTTACCATATGGTTCTAGGGGCTGCCATAGACTCCAATGGCAGAAGAAGTGTAATAATAAATATAGCTGCAAGCAGCAATGAGGTGGCCAAGCAATCGAATGACCCATAAAACATGTTTTACATCCTGAGAAGAGGGTTAAGAGTACACGCAACAAGTTTGGTGCGAATCCAAAGATTTGCTGAGATACAACCCAACTTCCTGTTTGCTGGCTTAACGGCACATTTTGATTGGCCGTAACGGGCAAACGGTTTTGAAAATCCAAAAAACATATGATGGCTTTTGTGAGGCTTGGTCTGAAGATGATCTCTGCCAAATTTGGTGAAGATTGGAAAACATTTGTAGGAGGAGTACAGAAAAAACGTTTTTTCAGTAATTCAAAATGGCGGCCGCATCAATTCGGCTGTTATCACAAGTTATCATGTGTCACACACGGGATGTCCCAAGATATCATGAGACAAAGGAATCATGAGACAAAGGAATCACTTAATAAAGGCAAACGAATCAACAGTTATTGGCCAAAACACATTTTTGCATCCTGCGGCCACGCCCAGTGATCACATGACACCAAATTGTTTGGACATCCTCAGATGAGGGTTCCGAGTCATCATACCAAGTTTGGTGTTGATTTCTCAAGGATTGGCTGAGATATGACCCAACTTCCTGTTTGGTGTCTTTGCTGCCGATTTTGATTGGCTGTACCGGACAAACGGTTTTGAAAATCAAAAATATTTGCATAAGTTCTGTGAGGGTTGCTCTGACGATGATGTGTGCCAATTCTGGGGAAGATTAAAGAAAAATTGTAGGAGGAGTAGGCTTTCAAAGGTTTTCGATAAAACCGGAAATGGCGGAAGATCTATATAACCGGAAATTGACGTCATATGGTGTGTTGAACTCGTCTTGACCCAGGGAATCCAATGGTACCTCATTTTTGAATATCGGTCATACGGTTCAAAAGTTACGTGTGTAAACACAAGTCCAACTTTGACCCGTTGGTGGCGCTAGAGTGCTCCAATGGGAGACATGAAACTTGGTGAATATAAAGAGGGGACTGTGCTTAATGAGTATGCCAAATTTCACAACTTTTTACCATACGGTTCTAGGGGCTGCCTTAGACTCCAATGGCAGAAGAAGTGTAATAATAATAAGAAAAGGTAGAAACACTTAAGTGGCTTCGCCGCTTCGCGGCTTGGCCACCAAATATAGCTGCAAGCAGCAATGAGGTGGCCAAGCAATCGAATGACCCATAAAACATGTTGTACATCCTCAGAAGAGGGTTACGAGTACACGCAACAAGTTTGGTGCGAATCCATCAAAGATTTGCTGAGATACGACCCAACTTCCTGTTTGCTGGCTTAACGGCACATTTTGATTGGCCGTACCGGGCAAACGGTTTTGAAAATCCAAAAAACATATGATGGCTTTTGTGAGGCTTGGTCTGAAGATGATCTCTGCCAAATTTGGTGAAGATTGGAAAACATTTGTAGGAGGAGTACAGAAAAAACGTTTTTTCAGTCATTCAAAATGGCGGCCGCATCAATTCGGCTGTTATCACAAGTTATCATGTGTCACACACGGGATGTCCCAAGATATCATGAGACAAAGGAATCACTTAATAAAGGCAAACAAATCAACAGTTATTGGCCAAAACACATTTTTGCATCCTGCGGCCACGCCCAGTGATCACATGACACCAAATTGTTTGGACATCCTCAGATGAGGGTTCCGAGTCATCATACCAAGTTTGGTGTTGATTTCTCAAGGATTGGCTGAGATATGACCCAACTTCCTGTTTGGTGTCTTTGCTGCCGATTTTGATTGGCTGTACCGGACAAATGGTTTTGAAAATCAAAAATCTTTGGATAAATTCTGTGAGGGTTGCTCTGACGATGATGTGTGCCAATTCTGGGGAAGATTAAAGAAGAATTGTAGGAGGAGTAGGCTTTCAAAGGTTTTCGATAAAACCGGAAATGGCGGAAAATCTATATAACCGGAAATTGACGTCATAGGGTGTGTTGAACTCGTCTTGACCCAGGGAATCCAATGGTACCTCATTTTTGAAAATCGGTCATACGGTTCAAAAGTTATGTGTGTAAACACAAGTCCAACTTTGCCCAGTTGGTGGCGCTAGAGTGCTCCAATGAGAGACATAAAACTTGGTGAATATAAAGAGGGGACTGTGCTTAATGAATGTGCCAAAATTCACAACTTTTTACCATATGGTTCTAGGGGCTGCCATAGACTCCAATGGCAGAAGAAGTGTAATAATAAATATAGCTGCAAGCAGCAATGAGGTGGCCAAGCAATCGAATGACCCATAAAACATGTTTTACATCCTGAGAAGAGGGTTAAGAGTACACGCAACAAGTTTGGTGCGAATCCAAAGATTTGCTGAGATACAACCCAACTTCCTGTTTGCTGGCTTAACGGCACATTTTGATTGGCCGTAACGGGCAAACGGTTTTGAAAATCCAAAAAACATATGATGGCTTTTGTGAGGCTTGGTCTGAAGATGATCTCTGCCAAATTTGGTGAAGATTGGAAAACATTTGTAGGAGGAGTACAGAAAAAACGTTTTTTCAGTAATTCAAAATGGCGGCCGCATCAATTCGGCTGTTATCACAAGTTATCATGTGTCACACACGGGATGTCCCAAGATATCATGAGACAAAGGAATCATGAGACAAAGGAATCACTTAATAAAGGCAAACGAATCAACAGTTATTGGCCAAAACACATTTTTGCATCCTGCGGCCACGCCCAGTGATCACATGACACCAAATTGTTTGGACATCCTCAGATGAGGGTTTCGAGTCATCATACCAAGTTTGGTGTTGATTTCTCAAGGATTGGCTGAGATATGACCCAACTTCCTGTTTGGTGTCTTTGCTGCCGATTTTGATTGGCTGTACCGGACAAACGGTTTTGAAAATCAAAAATCTTTGGATAACTTCTGTGAGGGTTGCTCTGACGATGATGTGTTCCAATTCTGGGGAAGATTGAAGAAAAATTGTAGGAGGAGTAGGCTTTCAAAGGTTTTTGCCAAAACCGGAAATGGCGGAAAATCTATATAACCGGAAATTGACGTCATAGGGTGTGTTGAACTCGTCTCGATCCAGGGAATCCAACGGTACCTCATTTTTGGAAATCGGTCATACGGTTCAAAAGTTACGTGTGTAAACACAAGTCCAACTTTGACCAGTTGGTGGCGGTAGAGTGCTCCAATGAAAGACATGAAACTTGGTGAATATAAAGAGGGGACTGTGCTTAATGAGTGTGCCAAAATTCACAACTTTTTACCATATGGTTCTAGGGGCTGCCGTAGACTCCAATGGCAGAAGAAGTGTAATAATAAATATAGCTGCAGGCAGCAATGGCGGGTTCCTCCTCAGCATTGCAAACCATTACAAAATTGACATGACACAGACATGTATTTCATACATGTACACAACATTTCAATACAATTGGATCAATGGCTGATTTGAAGTCATTTTTTGAAATTCTTCACAAATTGTCACTGTAGAGAAATATCCATGCTGCCGACATTATGGGTTCTTGAGACTTCTTTGTTCCCCATTGGCAATAAGGCATGCGTACCAACTTTTAGACATTTTGGACTGACAGGGTTAAAATGCCACCCTTTTGAAAGTGACAACTTTGAAGCGTGTTCTGTCAGGCCACCTGTGCTCTGGTCAGGCCCATCATGCAGAGATCCATTCTTTAAAAGCTTTGATTACAACAATAACTTTATGAAAGTCAGAATACACTTTAGTAAAGGACGTGTGTAGTTTATGTACTACTACTGCTTGCTCTGCCCACACACTTTCCCCATCCATGCTGTTTCCCTCTTTGCCAGTGCGGGTGGTGCGGTGGCCGCATGAGGTTTAGGTGTAGTCCAAAAGTTGCCTCCCACAATCAAAACATATTAACCGCAACATTGTTTTCAAACTTTCTCAAAGATGGCTTGAAAACCACAGATATTGACTCTCTTCTTGAGTAGATCTCTTTCCAGAATCTCAGTCAATCCAGAATCAAGATTAGCCTCATAGGCAATTGGTCTGGTCTAGGGCACAGCCCACGTTCAGCTCCTTGCAAGTATAGCCTGTGATAGTAAAATGGCCGACTCTCTGTTCCCATTAAACTACACAGCATGCACACTCAAGGTGACCAACAAGATTATATTAACTAACAAACAATGGCCGCTAAGAGCTTCTTAAGAGCGTTCTAAGAACGCTCTAGAACGCTCTTAGAACGCTCCTAAGAAGCTCTTAGCGTTAAGAGCTTCTTAACGAATCTGGGAAACCCGGCCAATAACATTACAAACATCTAACTGAACGAACACAACAACTGAAATCCCTTGCGTAGCTGTTGTTTTTTTAACATGCCGCACTGCATGCTGGGTACCCAAGAGCGCTGACGCTGATTATCTAGCTGTGCTCCGACTGCGTGATATGACGAGATGCTAGTGGTGCGCTGAGGTCTCAGAGTCTCCTGCCCGAGTTCAAGTTCTGCCCGATTAGCAAGCTATTTTTACTAATGTTTTGTTAGCAATTGAATGGTAATGCAAGCTAGCTAAAAACAATGTTAGTTAGCTTGGCTAAACTGGTTTTCATAGCAACAGAAATCAACAAATCAGATCAGTCGAACTTTATTCAGAAATGGGGGGATGGCGGGAACATTAAAGGTGTAGGTACAGTAAAAGTGAAATGGAACGCGTCTTTCTGCCTTGAAGCTGCGTGCGCATCAACAAGACCCCATCTATATGTAAAGATAACATCCAAGCTAACAATTTCGCCAAATCTGACTGCAGCTTTGTATACCATATGTACCGTGTTATGGTTGTTTGAGTTAAACAACTTGCTAAATGAATTAAATGTCAAATCCAACTATAAATGTATAAAAGAGAGTTCCAATCAAATCTGAATTTGTTTTAAACCTAGAGGTTTAAAAGGTTACCTTTGCCTAAACTGACATGCACCAACTCAGTTTCAACAGCCATTTACACATTTAGTCTCTATTTGTTACTCTATTCTTAAGGCATGTTTAACTTAATGTCTGCACCTCTCTGTCACCAACTGTCTCTGCAGTGGGGGCTTCACAGGGTGTCTACAGGTATAAACAAGTTAAATGTAAGACCTTTTAATACCACTTCCAAATGAAATTAAAGACCAAACTTACGATGGAAATACAAATCAAAAGTGGAAATATACAGTCATCTTTCCAAGTAAACACTGATGTCTGTTCAATATGAACAGTATGGTAATATGACAATAATCGGTTGAGTTTAAGAACATTGACTAAATGTGTGTAATGCGGAAGGATAACACAAAAATGTAATTGCTGTCCTAAATTATACTTATTATTACACTAGGGTGGAAATGGTGGAGCAGAAACTAACAATTCCATGAATCCCATGGAAACAAAGGCAAATGTGTGAGATGTACTGATGTGGAGCACAAATGCTCCAAGAAGCAGTACTTCTCTTGAGTGGTTTTTATTCAGATGAATAATCATTGGATTCAGGTCAAAAGTCTATCACTTGAACTAGTTTCATCACTTAAGACACAGCTTGGCATACTGGCACATGGAAAGGATTAAACATTTAGACTTTCATCAAAGTAATGCTGGCTTGTCCTTTTTCATCAATGTCCTCAAAAAAGCAGGCTGCAGAGCTACTGTGTCTGTGGGGTGACTGTCCCTGTAGGCAGGCAGGCCAGCTGGATCAAGCTGTTCTGGGGTCAGGGCTGAAGAGAAGCTGTCCAGCTAGAGAGGGGTAGTCCAGCAAGGGGTCTGTGTGGATCTCACCATCCTTGAGTCTGTTGCATCCTCTGTTGAACTCTGTTGAGCAGGCCTCTGCATGACCCTCCAGACCTGTCAAAGTGAAGAAAGGGTCCATGTCAGTTGTGAAAAATGAAGCTTTTCCCATCTACACTTGATACAGACTTCAGTTTTGACTGTGAAATGCAGTGTCATTACTTGAACTTGAATCCAAATGTGTTGATACAGACTTCAGTTTTGACTGTGAAATGCAGTGTCATTACTTGAACTTGAATCCAAATGTGTTGACCTCATGGAGACCCATGCAGTCACTCGAAACACGGGTTCGATTCCAGGCTCTGGCAAGAGTATTTACCTCTAAACTGGTCAATATATACACATCTGACAAAAGACCAGCTCGACCTTTGCTTGTAAACAGTGATTCTGACTGTAAGAGACCTTTAAATAGCCTGACTTACCGAAATTGGCAAAACTAGCCTGGCTAACGTAGGTCGCTTTCTCAGGGCATATGACGAATGAAACAGGCTCGCCTTGAAAAAGTCTCCCTGCCGCATAGGCTTATTACAAAGACTTTCACGCCAAAAATCACCATTATGAGCCGACAGGTCTGTGGGGAATTGCTTTTTCTCCTAAAGGCTGCTCTCCTCGACCTTTTTGATGAACAATTCGCCGAGATGCAAAATGAATCACTAATTAAAAACACAGAGGAAAAAAGCTAGAGCTACAGTAGCTACTTTTCGAGTTCGGTTTTCCGTCACTTCAGAATCACGATCTAAAAGGTCTAAAAGTGGTAAACCTTCACCATAATTCAAGAGTAGTGTACTTTCACAAGCCCAATCATTAATTCTAGCTTAAAATGTGTAAAACCAGGACTTACCGAAAGTGGCTGCCTTCAACACGGCTTTCACGGGACACGACTTTCACGGGACACAGGAAACAACAATGGCCGCCGAAAAATAATTTATATTCGTAACAGCGAGCTGCGATTGGAAGCGAAATGAAACAGGGGCTAAAAAACGAGGGTGGGGGCGTGGTCAGCACACATTTTCAAGAAAGCATGCGTGTGTGTGAGAATGTGGAGCACGCGCGCACAGGAGCAAAGGGAGAGAGGATTTGGGGAAACAGCCCTAGAAATTAGCCAAGCATGCATGTTTCAAATATTCACTAAAAATCGAGTTTTCATGTTACAGTCAACTTTTTCTCAGATTTGTGTACTCAACATTCTCAAGAGTCTTCATATGAACTAGTGATTGAATCAGAGTATCAGTTTTTGGCCGGCGGATGTGTAAAGCATTATTTTAGCATTAGCAATAAATTCAATTTGCTTTATATCAATCATTTTTTGAGGTATGAAGTTGCCTTTGCACATGGTAACATGTTGTAGTGTCTTCCACGTGACATACCAAGTTTGGTGTTGATATCTCAAAGATTTGCTGAGATTTGACCAAACGTCCTGTTTGGTTGCTTTGTTGCAGATTTTGATTGGCTCTACCGGACAAACGGTTTTGAAATTCAGAAATCCCAACAATAACTTTTGTGAGGCTCAGTCTGGATATCATCTATGGCAATTTTGAAGAAAATTCGACCAAAAATGTAGGAGGAGTAGGGAAAAAACGCGTTTCCTTAATCTTTATTGTACAGAAAAATCCAATATGGCGGCCGTTATAGCTTCTTGAGGCTTTTTTATTCCTCATGAGAAATAAGGCATATGTAATGAATTTCAGAATTTTGGGACTTATGGCCTGCAAATGGCATCAATTTGAAAATTGACATATTGGGGCGTGGCCTGTAGCGCCACCTATTGTCTCACATGGCCCATGTTTGGTATGGTAGTTACTAATGGTCTGCAGTTTCAACATGCCAAATTTCACAACTTTTTACGGTACTGGTCTAGGGGCTGCCATTGACTCCCATGGGTAAAACATAATAATAATACCACCAATAACAATAGGGTTCTCCTACCGGAGGAACCCTAAATATAGCTGCAAGCAGCAATGGAGGGGCCAAGCAGTCCAGAGCAGGACATGGCCTCCATAGCACTTGTGCAACAATTAAGTCACAACAACCTGTTGCACTCATGCAACACACCAAGTTTGGTTGAAATATATGTTTGCGTTCAAGAGTACTGAGAGTTCAAAGGTATTTTTCTGGTATAACACCGCAGGCCTCCTCTGCTCCTCATGGGAACGATGGAACCCAAGTTTGGTGACAATCGCGCAAATGGTTGCTGAGATATGCTCTTGCGCCTCGTTTGGCGGCTTCGCCACCGCTTTTGATCGTCTCTACCGAACAAACGTTTTTGAAAATTGAAAATTCATCTCGTTGCTTTTGTGAAACTGGGTCTAAAGATCCTCTTTGCCAAATTTGGTAAACATTGGACAAAAATTGGGGCGTGCAAAAGGTTTTTACACTTTTCCATGAAATCCAAAATGGCGGCCACGTCCGTTCGAATTTTATGAAAAGTTATTAATAGTCAGGCTTGATATCTCACAAGACATCAACAGACAAAGAAATTACTTTATTAAGGTAAACACTTCAACCGTTATTAGCCAAAACACGTTTATGCTTCCGGCCACGCCCCCTTTTAGTCACATGACACAATTTTTGGAGGACATCCTCAGAATAAGGTTCCGAGGCGGCGTACCAAATTTAGTTTCACTGCCTCAAACAACTGCTGAGATATGACTTCACTTCCTGTTTGGCGGCTTTTCTGCTGATTTTGATTGGCTGTCACGGACAAACGGTTGTAGGTATCAAAATGCTCTACCATAACTTTTGTGCGGCTTGGTCTGAAGAGCATATCTGGTAATTTTGAAGAAGATTTGACAAAGATTGTAGGAGGAGTAGGCTTTCAAAGGTTTTCGATAAAACCGGAAATGGCGGAAAATCTATATAACCGGAAATTGACGACATAGGGTGTGTTGAACTCGTCTTGACCCAGGGAATCCAATGGTACCTCATTTTTGAAAATCGGTCATACGGTTCAAAAGTTACGTGTGTAAACACAAGTCCAACTTTGACCAGTTGGTGGCGCTAGAGTGCTCCAATGGGAGACATGAAACTTGGTGAATATAAAGAGGGGACTGTGCTTAATGAGTGTGCCAAATTTCACAACTTTTTACTATACGGTTCTAGGGGCTGCCATAGACTCCAATGGCAGAAGAAGTGTAATAATAATAAGAAAAGGTAGAAACACTTAAGTGGCTTCGCCGCTTCGCGGCTTGGCCACCAATAAGAAAAGGTAGAAACACTTAAGTGGCTTCGCCGCTTCGCGGCTTGGCCACCAATTACACATGTAAACGGAGTAATCGTATTATTGGCATAAACCGACAATTGCTAGTAATCGTGTTTCTCATGGTCAAGTAAACGTCAAGTAAACGTCAGTCTCTCACCTGTGTGAGAGACTGAGTGGTGCGTGTCTGTCGTTACGGTGATGGTGCAGCTATGATTGCTAACGCGCTGAGGGCAGAGAATAAGAGAAATGTAGCTAGAATCCACACCTCAAACAAGATAACCTAGACGCAAAACTGTACGTCCAATCCAAAATCTAATGATATTTTCCGAGACCCAAGACTCTGCCGAAACCAGAGATATTCTTTATATGTCTGTGCAGTCAGAAATACGACTCTACCTGCAGTTTCAAAAACGTGTTCCTTTTGCTTTCCTGTTGCTTGTTTGTTTGGTTGCCACGGTGATGGCGCAGCTGTGATAGCTAACGAGCTAGGCAGAGAGAAAAATGAACATTTACCTAGCATCCACACCTCAAACAAGTTGACCTAGACGCAAAACTATACGTCCAATCCAAAATATAAGGATATTTTCCGAGACCCAAGACTCTGCCGAAACCAGAGATGTCCTTTATATGTCTGTGCGGTCAGAAATACGACTCTATCGGCAGTTTCAAAATCTTGTTCCTTCTTGCTTTCTATGACTGATTTTACTCACCTCTCCATTGAAGTTAGTGAGAGAATTTGAAAGGCTGCTCTCGCTTCAAGGCTCATAGCTGAAAATCTGTAAATGTGAGCTCTTTAGTAGTTACATTGGCTGAAAGAGGACAATTTTTCCTACATTTTAAGGTATAACTTGTTTCTGAACAGCATTCTCACAATAATAACTAGAAACGGCTGTTCCTGCGAAACAGCAGTGAGAATGCTGAAAACCTGAATGGGGATAGCTGACCATGCTAAAAAAGCTGAAAATAGTGAAAATTTAGTAGAAAGTTATAAGCTGAAGCTTCAAAGCAACCGAAAGGTATTTTTGAAAGGGGCTGGAGCAGCATTCCAACAATGATTTGAAAGGATTTACCATTACTTTTAAAGGGAGAATAATTTGCACAAAAACCTTAATATTTTAAAAAGTATAAAAGTGAGAAATGAGAAAATACCCGCAAGCTGAAATGAATTTCAAAACTGTGTGAGTCACACAAAAGAGGCAGTGTGGAAGCTGAACTGCATCATCTTAACAAAGCTAAGAGCTAAAATAGCCTACAATGCGGGAGAAGCTGAAAGCTGAACTGTTAAACAGAAGAACAAGTAGGCTAGCTAGTCGTAACAAGAATATTATCGTTTTAACAGATGAAATTATAGTTGGGATAGTATTAGCAGTAGCAGATGTAGCCTATGCGTTTACTCGGCTTTCTTAGTTGGATTCAATGTGTTGATGGAATGAAACATACAGCAGTAGGGCCGATACAGGAAGACACGGCGACACTTTGTTGCAGAAGGATGATGGTGCAAGTTTTGGCCGTGGAGCATACAACGATTAATAAAAAAGAATCATGTAGACACGTTTATTGAGTAATCGCATAACTAATTACACATGTAAACGGAGTAATCGTATTATTGGCATAAACCGACAATTGCTAGTAATCGGGTTTCTCATGGTCAAGTAAACGTACCAATCACCTGTGTGAGAGACTGAGTGGTGCGTGTCTGTCGTTTCGGTGATGGTGCAGCTATGATTGCTAACGCGGTGAGGGCACAGAATAAGAGAAATGTAGCTAGAATCCACACCTCAAACAAGATAACCTAGACGCAAAACTGTACGTCCAATCCAAAATATAAGGATATTTTCCGAGACCCAAGACTCTGCCGAAACCAGAGATATTCTTTATATGTCTGTGCAGTCAGAAATACGACTCTACCTGCAGTTTCAAAAACGTGTTCCTTTTGCTTTCCTGGTGCTTGTTTGTTTGGTTGCCACGGTGATGGCGCAGCTGTGATAGCTAACGAGCTAGGCAGAGAGAAAAACGAACATTTACCTAGCATCCACACCTCAAACAAGTTGACCTAGACGCAAAACTATACGTCCAATCCAAAATATAAGGATATTTTCCGAGACCCAAGACTCTGCCGAAACCAGAGATGTCCTTTATATGTCTGTGCGGTCAGAAATACGACTCTATCGGCAGTTTCAAAATCTTGTTCCTTCTTGCTTTCTCTGACTGATTTTACTCACCTCTCCATTGAAGTTAGTGAGAGAATTTGAAAGGCTGCTCTCGCTTCAAGGCTCATAGCTGAAAATCTGTAAATGTGAGCTCTTTAGTAGTTACATTGGCTGAAAGAGGACACTTTTTCCTACATTTTAAGGTATAACTTGTTTCTGTAAGTTAAACTACATGAACGTTAGAGGAATTTGTTTGACAAATTAGTTGAATATCAGAAAAAGAGCAGCCAGCAGAGTGTGCCACTCTGCTTGCTGCTCATTCATAAAAATCAAGAAGGAGCAAACATTTTAATGTATTTCAAACTGTCATAATTCAAAATTGGCTGAATATTTGAAAAAGCTGAATCATTTGGGAATAGCTGAATGTCTTGTGAACATTTTAAAGGTTGAATGGTGTCTCTAGCTGAAAGTATGCTGAAGTAGTTACGTTTGAAAGAGAAGAAAGCTTTTTAATGATTTGAAAGGATTTACCATTACTTTTAATGGGAGAATAATTTGCACAAAAACCTTAATGTCTTAAAAAGTATAAAAGTGAGAAATACCAGAAGTCATAGCCAACATCTCCTGAAGGAGCTGAACGTTTTGATACATAAATTGTAGGAATCGGTGAAAGTATGCAGAACTAGTTAAAGGCCAAAAAACGGTGGAAGAACTAAGAAGTTGAAAAACAATAGTGAGAATGCTGAACAGCATTCTCACAATAATAATAATAATAATAAAGAGAAACAGGAAAACAATAGTGAGAATGCTTAACAGCATTCTCACAATAATAATAACTAGAAAAGGCTGTTCCTGCGAAACAGCAGTGAGAATGCTGAAAACCTGAATGGGGATAGCTGACCATGCTAAAAAAGCTGAAAAGTAAACATTTTGTAGAAAGTTAAAATGCTGAAGCTTCAAAGCAACCGAAAGGTATTTTTGAAAGGGGCTGGAGCAGCATTGCAACAATGATTTGAAAGGATTTACCATTACTTTTAAAGGGAGAATAATTTGCACAAAAACCTTAATATTTTAAAAAGTATAAAAATTAGAAAATACCCGCAAGCTGAAAGCTTAAATTAATTTTAAAAATGTGTGAGTCACACAAAAGAGGCAGTGTGGAAGCTGAACTGCATCATCTAACAAAGCTAACAGCTAAAATAGCCTACAATGCGGGAGAAGCTGAAAGCTGAACTGTTAAACAGAAGAAGTAGGCTAGCTAGTCCTAACAAGAATATTATCGTTTTAACAGCTGAAATTATAGTTAGGATAGTAATAGCAGTAGCAGATGTAGCCTACCATTAAGTGCGTTTACTTGGCTTTCTTAGTAGGATTCAATGTGTTGATGGAATGAAACATACAGCAGTAGAGCCGATACAGGAAGACACGGCGACACTTTGTTGCAGAAGGATGATGGTGCAAGTTTTGGCCGTGGAGCATACAACGATTAATAAAAAAGACTTATGTAGACGCGTTTATTGAGTAATCGCATAACTAATTACACATGTAAACGGAGTAATCATATTATTGGTATAAACCGACAATTGCTAGTAATCGGGTTTCTCATGGTCAAGTAAACGTACCAATCACCTGTGTGAGAGACTGAGTGGTGCGTGTCTGTCATTACGGTGATGGTGCAGCTATGATTGCTAACGCGCTGAGGGCAGAGAATAAGAGAAATGTAGCTAGAATCCACACCTCAAAATGATAACCTAGACGCAAAACTGTACGTCCAATCCAAAATCTAAGGATATTTTCCGAGACCCAAGACTCTGCCGAAACCAGAGATATTCTTTATATGTCTGTGCAGTCAGAAATACGACTCTACCTGCAGTTTCGAAAACGTGTTCCTTCTGCTTTCCTGGTGCGTGTTTGTTTGGTTGCCACTGCGATGGAGCAGCTGTGATCGCTAACGAGCTGGGCAGAGAGAATAACTAATGTAGCTAGAATCCACACCTCAAACAAGTTAACCTAGACGCAAAACTATACGTCCAATCCAAAAAATAAGGATATTTTCCGAGACCCAAGACTCTGCCTAAACCAGAGATATTCTTTATATGTCTGTGCAGTCAGAAATACGACTCTACCTGCAGTTTCGAAAACGTGTTCCTTTTGCTTTCCTGGTGCGTGTTTGTTTGGTTGCCACGGTGATGGCGCAGCTGTGATGGCTAACGAGCTAGGCAGAGAAAAAAACGAACATTTACCTAGCATCCACACCTCAAACAAGTTGACCTAGACGCAAAACTATACGTCCAATCCAAAAAGTAAGGATATTTTCCGAGACCCAAGACTCTGCCGAAACCAGAGATGTCCTTTATATTTCTGTGCGGTCAGAAATACGACTCTACCGGCAGTTTCAAAATCTTGTTCTTTTTGCTTTCTCTGACGATTTTGTCACCAGATCTGCATTGGTCTCTATGGGGCGAGAGTTGGAATTCGTCTCGCTTTCGTGGGGCTCTGAACAAATACGACCAGCACAAAATTAGCTATCTATTGATCCAAAAACGAAGCATGAAGAGCGAAAATTGTGGCAATGCTGGCAAACTAGAAATATTTTTTCAACGACATCCGAAGCTGCCCTGCACTCTAAGCGTTTCAGTCTGCACTCTAGGGTTTCACGTAAACACCCATGTAAATCTCAGAAACGGCTTGAAAAAGTCATGAAACATAATCAGTGATATTGAAAAAAGTTGAATAGATATCAAAAAGCTGAATTATTTAAAAATAGTTTAGGGTTTTGTCAACATTTTAAAGTTTAAATGGTGGCTCTAGCTGAAAGATTGAGGAAGAAGGATTTGGAAGTTGAAGAAACAGCTCTTAACAGCTGAAATTATAGTTGGGATAGTAATAGCAGTAGCAGATGTGTGCTTTGAGTGCGTTTACTCGGCTTTCTTAGTAGGATTCAATGTGTTGATTGAATGAAACATACAGCAGTAGGGCCGATATAGGAAGACACGGCGACACTTTGTTGCAGAAGGATGATGGTGCAAGTTTTGTCCGTGGAGCATACAACGATTAATAAAAAGAATCATGTAGACGCGCTTATTGAGTAATCGCATATATTACACATGTAAACGGAGTAATCGTTTGGCATAAACCGGCAATAGAGCTCAGGGAGTTGACGTCACGCAATCCCAGCATGCACCGGTCATCGCCATTTTGGCAGTAAAGTGGAGAGCCAAGTGGAGCGCCAGAGTGTACATACATATATACTTACATACATATTATACATAGTTTAATTTGCTGCCTATTTCAGTAAACGTTGATTTAACATGGTGGATAGCTGCTGTGCGCCGGGATGCCTGAACCATCGGGGAAAAGATAAAGGGAGAGCATTTTATAGGATTCCTAAGATCCAGAGAGAAGAACCCCATAATTCCTGACAACCACCCATGGCTTCAACTGAAGATCATTCAGTCTCTTGGAATGACTTATCTGTAATAAATGTTATGGCATTTTTGTGATGAAAAGTGCTCTGATATAATGAACGTTAGCCAAAGTTAGTAGCTAACCGTTGACGAACGTTACAGACTAGCTAACACTAGCTAGCTATAGAAGTTATAAAACTAACTGCATTAGCTAACGTTACACATAGCAATTTGTAACCGGTAGACTTAAAAGCTGAATATTCATCACTAATCCCGCTGATTGCGTCCATTTATATCCCTCCAGGATTTTGTAGGCTTTCAAAGATTCTCCAGAGTAGGACGAATGAAAGTTGATAGAGAGTTGTAAATATCTGGATACAGAAGGTCATGGAAGCCTTCCGTTTCACTCGTAAAGGTCGTAAAAATAACTCCAGGAGCATTATATGGATCACTAATGTTTAATCGATCAAGTTTTGCTTTATAGTTGCCTATGTCTTTTGAATTAAAGTGCGCAGTGAACTCGGACATGTTGAAATGCCTGCTGGCGCCGTTCATTTTTGCCACTACTTTCCTGCCAAAATGGCGACATAAACAGTAAAGTCACGTGACGTCCGGAGCTCTATTGCTAGTAATCGGGTTTCTCATGGTCAAGTAAACGCACTCAGTGGCGTAGTAGAATAAAACAGTTCCATTAGCAATAGTAGTAAAAGAGATATTAGCAGCATTTTGCAGAGTCACCTCTTTTAAATTGTATTAGGTTGAAATACTATCAAACTCTGTAGTCTTAACAGCTGAAATTATAGTTGGGATAGTAATAGCAGTAGCAGATGTGTGCATTGAGTGCGTTTACTCGGCTTTCTTAGTAGGATTCAATGTGTTGATTGAATGAAACATACAGCAGTAGGGCCGATACAGGAAGACACGGCGACACTTTGTTTGCTGAAGGATGATGGTGCAAGTTTTGTCCGTGGAGCATACAACGATTAATAAAAACAATCATGTAGACGCGCTTATTGAGTAATCGCATAACTAATTACACATGTAAACGGAGTAATCGTATGGCATAAACCGACAATTGCTAGTAATCGGGTTTCTCATGGTCAAGTAAACGCACTCAGTGGTGTAGTAGAATAAAACAGTTCCATTAGTTCTGAAACTGCTGAATTTTGTGATAGCTGAACGGTTTTAATAGCTGAAGATTTGAAAGCGCTGAAACGTGCCACGGAAGAAATAGAATAAGAATAAGAAGTTGAATAAAGCATTCCAACAATAATAAGTATGCAGAATAACAATAGTTAATTAGTGTGTTTGCTGCAAGCAAACACACTAATTAACTATTGTTATTATTGTTATTTTGCAGATTTTGCAGGGGTTCAACACCGTCTTGTACGCATTGGATTTCAACTGGAAATTAGCTACTTCAAAGGTGAGTTTCTTTACAGAAATAGTTTTAAATATATAAACATATTTTCAGAAATTGGATGGGGCATGCTATTACGTATATGTTTGAAATTTAGGCTATTTAGCCTGTTTATGTGCTATCAGATTCACATTGTTTACGTTAGGATTTCGCTAGCTACAGTACAGTAGAGGTTAAACCCTCCAGAAAGTTATGTTGAAATACTGAAAATGCATAGGCCTACATGTTATCAAAGTTTAGCGTCTCACAAATCACCCACAAAAGAATCAGTGAAAATAAACGTTCAGAACTGTTAAAAAACCTTGTCCCAAAATAGTTTATTTAGCCCGGAATTTTCAAAGACTGTGGAGCTAGCGTGGCTGATCACGTTTTAATCACAGTCGGTCATGGCATGCACAGCAATGGCGTCTATAAAAGTATCATGTCACTAATTTTTCCAATTTGTACATGACATCTGTTTTTGGATAAGTTTATTCGTTTTAACCTTTAGATGCGTGAGTTCTAAATATTTCCGACGCTTCCATATACCCAATACCCAATAATACAGAAAACATACCCAGTAATGACCAGCACGTTATTATTTAGTTAATGGGTAAATACTTTGAATTATCTAGGTATTTACCACCTTGGTACCAATCGGTAATACCCAATAAAACACATAACATACCCTTTACTTTCTATGTAAATACCTAGTACTTAAGGGACTGTAAAAGGAAGGGTTACCGAAATCTTTCCCAGTCCTGTACCAGATACATTAACAACATTTGAATTGAATTATGGAAGATCATAATTCCACAACTTAAACCTAATGCTCACGAGAAAAGAGATGTCTTCTGCTAAATTCTGTTCCAGGTGAAGCAGTAAACCAAAGAGTGGAGGAGTCAAACAAGGAGATTGGGTATTGATTAAAGTTATCAATGAAAGGAGGGATCTTATGAAAACTTTAAAATATCCTGTCTAATTTCTGTTTTTTCTATTTGTTTCGAATTTAGTTTATTTTATTACAATTCTGAAAGCTTGGCTAAAGTTGTATGTATGTGGTGAAGGGGGCCTGTGAGCATGTCCAGGTCTGCCGTGGATACATGGATGTCGAATGTCCATTCTGTGGAGTGACGGTGGGTTTTCCCCTATAACATCATCAGGGTTTTCCCACTGTGTCCAGTGTGTCCTCACCACTAGGCCATAACGCTGCATAGTCTCATCATTATTGTTGATTTGTATGTCAACATTGTGTAATCAGTAATGGGATATTTTTAAATTTGTGTTTGTTGTCACACCCTAAAAGGGTGTGAAAGGAGGGATTTATTTGAACTTTAAAAATATCCACTTTAAATCCTCAAATGGGTTCTTGATTTCAATATCTGTGTTTAATCATTGGTGTTCGACTGTTCGCATCTCATTTGACTCAGTTACTGCTTGATCATGGGAGATAAGGTGATGCTGGGACTGTATATCTTTTCTGCTTCAGGACGAGTCAGACCGGCGGGTATGACTACCTTTGGATATACAACCCCTGTTCTAAGGCCCCATTCCCCTGGAGACCCTGTCCACCCCTTTCTCACTGGATTATCTACCCCTTCCCCTTGGAGACCCTGCCCCATCTGCTCCTATGCCTATGGACAGGACCATTCAAGGTCATCGAGAGAACCTTGCACGGTTCTCTCGATGACCGAATGTCGTTCGTTTCCTCTAGCTACCAGTACAGAGCCTATGCAGGTCACGTGAAAAATGATCCAAAGACACGTAGAAAGACCGAGTCGGGAAATGAACGAATCGTTCCCCCACAAAATAACGGGGCACAAAATAAGTCATTTAAGGTTACCTTTCCTATAAAACAGGTCTATAGCTTGCTCTTTTATTAAACAAACTAAATGGCCTTATGTTATTCAGATGGCTGAGTGGTGAGGGAGTCGGGCTATTAATCAGAAGGTTGTTGGCCCAAGGAACGTTGTGTCCTTGGGCAAGGCACTTCACCCTACTTGCCTCGGGGAGAATGTCCCTATACTTACTGTAAGGCGCTCTGGATAAGAGCGTCTGCTAAATGTAAATGTATTTATCTTATTTACACGACGGCACTTCATTTCTGTCTCTACATGGTCGTAGCCCCCGCCGCCGGATTATGGCAAAATACGAAATTATAACAAAGTTAAAACACTTTTAATGTGTCTAAACATGTTTTTTTTTTTAAGTCTTTCTTTGGTTCCCTGAGATACAATAGCATACATTCATTGGCTTGGTAGGACTTGAGTATCTGGTTCTGATTGGCTTGGAGGAGGCTTCACCTCTGACCCCTGGTCCCTCCCTCCTGGCTTCCTGCTAGCCCACAATGCTCCTGGGTTCTGTTGAGGCGCTGAGCGGCCCTGGGCGGAATGTGTCAGTTGTCCTTGTCCATGAGGTTTGGTCTTCGCATCCGCACACTCTCAGCAACCCACAGGTTGATTGCAGGTGTGGGGTCGTATTCCTCCACATCTGGGGACAATAGCTGTACGGTCAGGAGGTCTGAGAGAGCAGCAGGAGTGAGGCTGGCCCTCCAGTCAGTCTTCACCTTATGACATAAAAGTATATGGGGAAATATAGCAGTGAGTACATTGAAACATAGTTCATGACATTCATATACATAAAATCACAGTTTGAATCTTCACCTGCTTCATGGTGCTGAACCCTCGTTCACATTCAGCAGTGGAAGCTGGAATGGACAGGAGCAGGTCAAAAAGACTGAGCACATCTGGGCAGGCGTGTCTGTGCCACCTATTGACTTGCATCCATGTCAGGGTTTCAAAGTTGCCCTCTTGATACAACTGTGCCTTTAAAAGGGTCCATTGGTCGGGGATATTTTGCACCGCAACATTGGCAGAAATTAGTGCTTCTCTGAAATGATCACAGAGGTCCTCAATCTCATGGTCGCCAAAGTCTAGAAGAAAAAGACGTTGTAATATGCATTTCATCATGCCAGTTCCTGTGTAACCACTTACAGTGTTTTCAATCCTAGTCACTTCATCTGTTGTACACTTAAATGCTTAAACTTTTTCTAACAACATCAACAACAAACCTGCAGAATTAGCTAGATCTGCCCAGTTCTTGAAATTAACCAGCTTTGTGGCTGACAGAACTCCTACAACAAAGTCCTCGAATCTGTCACTCATGCTATGACTCAACTTTCTCAGCAAGCTATCCTGTGACACCTTAACAGGCCTGTTGTCCCTCCTTGAAAGCTCAACTCCCTCAAAGCTGAGACCACTGGTGGCCTTCATCATTGGTCCTTCTCTGATTAAAAAGTAGATCTTTTTTAATCATTTTGGTGTTTAAAAAAACAGTACTCTCCTATCTGTTATGAATACACAGGTAGTGAAACACATAAGTTACATACTTTGTAAGATACTTCATGAGCACGGTCTGTGTACCCACAAGTGAGCCATGTGCCTCAGCAATAGTGACACCACTTCTCTGCAGGCATGCAGAGAGACTTGTCAGATGCCCTGTGATGTCATGAAGGAACCCTGCAAATTTAAGAACAGAGCTGTCCCTGGCAACGGCATACAGCTTTTTAGCTTTTGCCTGGACATCCTGAGCATCAGGTGATTGAATCTGGAATAAATGCACAAAAAGTAGTATTCAATTCATAAGAAATTTATAAACAGGGTGTTGTGTTTATGCATGAATTATTGCTGCGGATAAGTAATACATATATGCTGACACAATAAGCTCATTTAAATGCAACTCACCTGCTCAAGGTGCAGTAGGATGGGACCATAGCCCCTTAAAAAGTTGTCCAAAGCCCGGTGGAGGTGGCCGACCCACCTTGTACCCCCAATTTGTGTTGGTAGTAAAGCTCTTTTGTCCAAGGTCTTGCAGTTACTTAACAAATTCGCTGTGTTAAGAGCACTTTGGTGATAAAAGTTGTAGAGCCATGTAAGCAGCTCCTCAACCTTTTGGAACATTGTGTTGGATTTTATGGCATCCCTAAAAGCAAGTTACAGTCGATGTGCCATGCAGTGCACACCGACTACATATGCTTGGTCCCCCCGCAACCGGCTCACCACACCATTGTGTACACCGACCATCACCGCTGCTCCATCAGTGGCACAGGCAACAAGCTTTTTAAGCCACTCCTCATCCACACTGTCCATCAAGCCGGAGATGACAGAGGTGATGTGTTCAGCGTCAGCCTTCTCCACGGCGTCGATCCCGGCAAATCTGACAGTCACTCTTCCTTCAGTGCATGTCTGGATGTAAAGCAATTCCTCCTCTTTCACGGAGCTGTCTGTACACCCGTCCATCAAAAGACCCACAAACTTTGCACCCTTGATGAGCCCTCTCGATGGTGTCAATTGATCAGACTCCCGGCACTGTTTATCGTTGATGTAGGTCTTCCCGACAGGAACCCCTTTCTTCTCATCCAAACTATAGAGAAACATTATTTAATTAACTGCAGCCAATCAGCCAAGTAGTTCCAGCAAAACTGTTCACCGTTCTAAATTATTGAGCTGGCTACATTGTATGAGCAAAGAACATCTTTCCTTGGTATGAGCCTGTACAAAGTGTCTGAAATAAGTAACAACATCAGGGACGCAGTCACGCAGTCAAAACCTCCGTTTACAAATTTGAGAAACTTTACCAAGCTAACATGTAATTACAACAATGAGTGACTTCAATATTTCTTTTAACCTATTTGGAAAATGTTACTTTTCTGAATTTACTGTGTCAGTCAGTGTCACATAACCGCTCATCTCACATCCCATTCGATTCACCTCGCTAGTCAACCTAGCTCTACTTCAGACTGCGGCCAACACATAAAAATCTTGATTTGGGGACAATGACATGGCTAGATTGCTGGCTAGTCTTGTTGTTAAACATACTGTCAAATTATAATGACTGTTTGGAGAATATGTCAACTTTGATGCAATCATCTCACATCCATTTGCTATTCAACCCGCTACACATGCTGCGGCCGTACTGTAGCCTAGTAGGCTACTAGGTAGTATATGGCCGATACCTTGTTCGTGAAAACCTTGCTATTGATTTGGGGACAATGACATGGCTTGTTAGCTAGGTAGTCTTCTTGTCAAACATATTGTCAAATTATATTTACGGTTTGTCAACCGTACACAATGTTCTTGTCTATGAATCTTGCTAGCATAACTTAGCTTTCTGGCTAATAGCTCAGTCCTCCGCTGCACGTAAACGGGCGGGGCCCCCTACAGGACGGGGCCCATGGGCTGGAGCCCAGTCCGGCCCTGAGTGAATTTTTTTTTTTTTGTCATAGTCAGGAACTGAATTGAGGTTACCGGAGCACACTTCGGGGGGCAGTCCAAAGTGCTCGGGGGCCAGTCCAAAGTGCTCGGGGGCCGTATTCGGCCCGCGGGCCGCCTATTGAAGAGCCCTGACTTAGAGCTCAATGCTCTTAAGACAGTGTAGATGGTTGTGGACTTCTGCCCCACTCACCCCCATCACCCTGTGTGACTCCCCAGTCAACACTGTGGAGTCCTTCCGCTTCCTGGGCACTATCCTCTCCCAGGACCTCAAGTGGGAACTGAACATCAGCTCCCTCATCAAGAAAGCACAACAGAGGATGTACTTCCTTCGGCAGCTGAAGAAGTTCAACCTGCCAAAGACAATGATGGTGCACTTCTACTCAGCCATCATTGAGTCCATCCTCACCTCCTCCATCACCGTCTGGTACGCTGCTGCCACTGCCAAGGACAAGAGCAGGCTGCAGCGTATCATCCGCACTGCTGAGAAGGTGGATGGCTGCAATCTGCCTACCCTCGAGGACCTGCACACCTCGAGGACCCTGAGGCGAGCGAGGAAGATTGTGGCCGACTCCTCCCACCATGGACACTCCCTGTTTCAGTCACTCCCCTCTGGCAGAAGGCTGCGGTCCATCAGGACCAATACCTCACGCCACAAAAACAGTTTCTTCCCTTCCGCTGTTGGCCTCTTCAACAAGGCCAAGGGTCCACACTGACTCTAATGACTTCCTGCTTAAAACACACTCCTTTTTGCACTGCATTACAAAATTGTATCTTGTACATTTGTATTTTTTGTAATATTTGTATTTTTGTATTTTTATATTGTAATTTACGGCAACTTATATTTTATTTTATTGTATATTTAATTTAATTCTAATCCCACTTAGTACTGCTAGTTTATGTACCCTTAGTGTAGTCCACATATTTACATTTTAGGTCCCTTGTTTATTGTTTGCACCTTCCTGCCAAAGCAAATTCCTTGTCTGTGCAAACTTTCATGGCGAATAAATCCCCCCATTCTGAGAGAGTGAGTTAGAGAGACTCCTCCAGTTTTGGGACAGAGCTGGGCGTAGTAGTGAGTGTGTGTGTGTGTGTGGGAGAGAGGGTGTGCGTTGTGTGTGTGTAGGGTGTGTGTGTAGATGTGTGGTGTGTGAGTGTGTGGGAGGGGGGTGTGTGAGAAGGAGGAGTGGGGAAATGGTGTGAATGTGTGTGTGTGGATGAGAGGTAATAGGAAACAGGAGAGTGAGAGACAGAGCGAGAGAGAGAGCGAGAGAGAGTGAGTGAGCGAGAGAGACTCCTCCAGTTTTTGGGACAGAGCTGGGTGTAGCAGTGAGAGTGTGTGTGTGTGTAGGGGGAGGAGTGGGGAAAAGGGAGTTAGGAGACAGGAGTGAGGAGAGGAGAGAGGAGGTATGAATGGAGAAAGGAGGGGTCTCAACCTAGCTAGGGAGAGCAAGATGGGCGTGGCCACTTGTTTGGTGGCAAGAGCGAGTGAGAGAGAGAGAAGGAGGGGGAGACCGGAGGGGTCCGCGAGTAGAGATCGAAAATTACGCAGATGGGAGCTGAACGCCGAAGCTCAAAAAACCTCCCCACACAACTATATCTGTTTTCAACTGTTCCAGAGAACCACCTCTTATATGTCCCCCAACTTGGAACTCTCAAACTCATGAAACACTGAAACAGAGCTTTCCATCAACTCTCACACAACAATTCACCCGTCGTTTATCTATAACTTTGTGGTTTTCTGTCTGGGGCAGAGTAGTGGTTCTCTACCGACTTTTCAGACCTCTCTTCACGACCCCACTCTGTCTCCGAGCCCGAGTGTCGCGGCACGTCTGCCCTCCCCACGCCGCACGGACCAAACTTCACAGATACACAGAGTAAAGATTTTTGAATTCTATATATGCTCCACAACTCGGGACACAAGAACTTATGAAACCTTGGTCTTGAGTTTTCCCTAGGCTCGCACAAAACCGCTCCCCTGTCCTTTATCTATAACTTTATGATTTTCTGTGATTTTTGCTTGTTTCCCTGACAACCCCACTTTATTTCCTGTTTTTTCAGGTTCTTAGTGGTTAATTTTTATGTCAAGCCTTAAGGACTCACAGAAATCTACAGATTTACAGGCTTCTCCCACCCCCTTTTTTTTAAAATCTCCTGCTGCCCAAACGACAAACCGATTGCGTCCGTTTCTGCTGGTCACGTCTGCCACGGTTAGGTGGAGGCGCAAAGTTCCAGGAAAGGTACGCAAATCTGTCTCTCGTCCAGTCCAACAGGCAATTTTAGAGCCTTTTTCCCCCAGCTGCCCAAGCGGAGGGTGAGCAGCGCTCGTCCCTACCGGTCACGTCCACCCCACTTTGGGTAAGCGTGAAGATCCAGGGGAGATACGCTGACCCACCTTCCGATCAGTCCAGCAAATAAATCTCAATCTATTTGTCTTTTCCTTACTCTATCGTCTTCCTCACCTCTGTCTACAGCTTATGTAGGCTACATCCCAGCTAACACAGTTACGTTGCCCTTACGTTGCCGCAACGTCACTCGATGACCAAACATACGTTGCCGCAACGTCTTTGGCGACGTTGCGGAACCGTGCATCTGTGGGACGCCAGAACGTAACCGCAACGTAATCTTGTGACGTTGCCAGTCCGTAACCGCGACGTCGTGGCAACGTTATTTTCCGACGTTGCCAGTCTGTAACCGCGACCTCCTAGCAACGTCATTTTCCGACGTTGCCAGTCCGTAACCGCGACCTCCTAGCAACGTAATCTTGTGACGTTGCCAGTCCGTAACCGCGACGTTGTGGCAACGTTATTCTCCGACGTTGCAAGTCTGTAACCGCGACCTCCTAGCAACGTCATTTTCCGACGTTGCCAGTCCGTAACTGCGACCTCCTAGCAACGTCATTTTGTGACGTTGCCAGTCCGTAACTGCAACGTTAACTAAGTAACCTATATTTCTCAATTCTACTGCTTATATTGGGGTGGTTCATATGCAGACCTCATTTGCCCAAAATGCTACTTGTTCTTGTATAATAGGCTACATGGTAGCCAACTTTAGGAGGACTATGTTTGTGTGATGTGTAGCCTAACTCCAGCTAATCATAAACAAGGCAGCATTTCCATGTAACATTGTCATTTTATTTCAAACAAAGTGCCAAACAGTGAATTAAAATCTTCTGCCAGTCCCCGCTACAGGTCCTGTCTGTTGGCCCCGACAATGAAGCACAAAATAAGTTAGTGTTCTATCAACATAATTGCACGTGTAAAAAGGCGCTATACAAGTCATAAAAAATCACATCTAAAATAATATACATCAAAAAAATATGTGATTCTAGATTTTTGTCACATTGCCATGTGAAAGGTTGGATATGGAAGCTGCAATCATGATTCATTCACCTGGCTTGTTTTGAATGGGCTGCCGGGGTGTGTTTGAGTGTCTCCTCTATGAGGAGCTCCACAGCTTTCTCTCCCAGTCCCGTCTTCCACTTCATCACAGCGTCTGGAATTAGAAGTCATGAACTTATTGTCAGCACCAATGTGAACGTTGAACGCTGCGTGTAAGCCATAGTTCATGGCATCTCCAAACACTTACCACTCTCTTTCGCAACTCCAGCACCTTAAGGCGCTCCTCAAGGTCTTGGAGTTCAGCCTGTGTTTGGGCCACCTGTAGGTCCATCACTGGCACCTCTTCAGTGTGTCTGCCCTGTAGTCGCCTGAATAGGAGAGCCTCTCGCTGGTTCTCCTCCAATGTCTCCATCTTCCGGAGCATAACCTGTAATGTGTCTGTCATTAAAGACAAAACAAGTTTACAAGAGTTGGCATGATTGGCATACACTGTGGTTCTTCTAGATTAGCTGTAACGTTGATGTAAATAACAAATGTTACCTTGAATGGTTGTATACAAAGCATATATTTTTTGAGTGTCTTATATTTGCACTTGCCTGGCTGCCAGCTGTTTTCCTGGGCCCCAAATTGGTTCACCTCCACCAGACCAGAGTTGAAATCTAGGGGTATGGAATCTGGTGATGCAAAAGTTTTAAGTCATGCTTTTGCTTCAAAACATAGCCTTTAGGTTGCCATGGCTCATACAATTATTGTCACTGTTTTAAACGGTCATTCATTACTTTACCATCATTTCCCAGGGACACAGTGCTAGGCCGTGTGACGGTGGTAGGATAATCTGTACAGAAATGAAAATGGAATAGTTATAGCATACTGATATTAAAGGAGTAGCATTGCACATATGTGATCGTTCGAAAGCAGGGCCCCACATCGTAGCGTCGCACATGTGTGATTCTGAACATTCCAACCGACTGTTTTCCGATAGACAAAAACTATATGACAAACGCTATAGTATGGCTTCAAAATTTACAATTAGTAGGCTAACAAGTAACACTAGCAGGTAGTAGCATTGCTACGAGTATTATGCTAGGTTGCTAGGTAACAGACGCTAATTAAAGCTACCTAGCTTCCGTTTTGGAAACATAACTGGTGGAAGCGTCGGAAATATTTAGAACTCACGCATCTAAAGGTTAAAACGAATAAACTTATCCAAAAACAGATGTCATCTACAAATTGGAAAAATTAGTGACATGATACTTTTATAGACGCCAATGCTGTGCATGCCATGACCGACTGTGATTAAAACGTGATCAGCCACGCTAGCTCACAGTCTTTGAAAATTCCGGGCTAAATAAACTATTTTGGGACAAGGTTTTTTAACAGTTTTGAACGTTTATTTTCACTGATTCTTTTGTGGGTGATTTGTGAGACACTAAACTTTGATAACATGTAGGCCTATGCATTTTCAGTATTTCAACATAACTTTCTGGAGGGTTTAACCTCTACTGTACTGTAGCTATCGAAATCCTAACGTAAACAATGTGAATCTGATAGCACATAAACAGGCTAAATGGCCTAAATTTCAAACATATACGTATTAGCATGCCCCATCCAATTTCTGAAAATATGTTTATATATTTAAACTATTTCTGTAAAGAAACTCACCTTTGAAGTAGCTAATTTCCAGTTGAAATCCAATGCGTACAAGACGGTGTTGAACCCCTGCAAAATCTCTTCTGAAACCCCAGTTTCAGCGATGCGTTGAAATGGGCATGCGCAAAGTTGTTGCTCAGGGGCAGACTGAGGGGCAGGTTTGCTAAGGAAGAATTGTAATATTCTGTGATGACTTGTCTTTGGAAATGAAACTCTTAAGAGTCGCTTACCTTTTGGTCACATTTAACAATTTTGTAATACAAAAATTATTGGAGCACAAATTTGCATTGTGTGTCATACAGCTTTGGTGTGCTATACAAATAATGTTTGCTTAATCATGTTACACATCACACATTGATTGCTTTTGTACATGTTTAACCCATGGTACCAAAATTAATGTATCCAGCCGACCAAGGTACAACGTCGCGGCAACGTTGTCCACGGGTCTAAAAATAAGATAACCAGCCGACCAAGGTACGACGTTGCGGCAACGTTGTCCATGGGACCAAAAAATAACGTAACCAGCCGACCAAGGTACAACGTCGCGGCAACGTTGCACACGGGTCTAAAAATAACGTAACCAGCCGACCAAGGTACAACGTCGCGGCAACGTTGTCCAGGGGACCAAAAAATAACGTAACCAGCCGACCAAGGTACAACGTCGTGGCAACGTTGTCCATGGGACCAACTGGCAACATTCCCTTTATAACGTTGCTACGACGTTGCCACAACGTTGCCAAAAGGTAACGTCGCGGGTTACCAACTGAGCACTTACTGGCAACGTTGCCGCAACGTCATGTGTTAGCTGGGAAAAGGGGTTTGGCATTGAAATGGAGTGTTTCTAGTCAGTAATATCATGTTTACTTCAGTGTCACACATGACATGACAGTGCTTATATTTCAGCTTTAAACAGGTCAAACTGACTCAAAGTAACTGTATTTCCTATCTGCATACTACTGCCCAGATTTTGGCTTCAGAATCCCCTTTTTCGAGACTTTCAGTTTTGTATCGCTTTAAAGTGCTTTTCAGCTCCTGAATAGCGTTTTCAATGCATTTGCATGGTTTTGTATGAAACTTCTGAGTGAATGGTTTCCCATCACCTATGACTGTTCTACCATGTTAATAGTCAGTAATATCATGTTTACTTCATTTCCACATGACGGTGCTTATATTTCAGCTTTAAACAGGTCAAACTGACTCAAAGTAACTGTATTTCCTATCTGCATACTTTAAAGCGATACAAAACTGAAAGTCTCGAAAAAGGGGATTCTGAAGCCAAAATCTGGGCAGTAGTATGCAGATAGGAAATACAGTTACTTTGAGTCAGTTTGACCTGTTTAAAGCTGAAATATAAGCACCGTCATGTGGCAATGAAGTAAACATGATATAACTGACCATTAACATGGTAGAATAGTCATAGTTGATGGGAAACCATTCACCCAGAAGTTTCATACAAAACCATGCAAATGCATTGAAAACGCTATTCAGGAGCTGAAAAGCACTTTAAAGCGATACAAAACTGAAAGTCTCGAAAAAGGGGATTCTGAAGCCAAAATCTGGGCAGTAGTATGCAGATAGGAAATACAGTTACTTTGAGTCCGTTTGACCTGTTTAAAGCTGAAATATAAGCACCGTCATGTGGCAATGAAGTAAACATGATAGTACTGACCATTAACATGGTAGAATAGTCATAGTTGATGGGAAACCGTTCACCCAGAAGTTTCATCCAAAACCATGCAAATGCATTGAAAAGCACTTTAAAGCGATACAAAGCTTAAAGTCTCGAAAAAGGGATTCTGAAGCCAACATCTGGACAGTAGTATGCAGATAGGATGAAATACAGTTACTTTGAGTAAGTTTGACCTGTTTAAAGCTGAAATATAAGCACCGTCATGTGGAAATTAAGTAAACATGATATAACTGACCATTAACATGGTAGAACAGTCATAGTTGATGGGAAACCATTCACCCAGAAGTTTCATACAAAACCATGCAAATGCATTGAAAACGATATTCAGCAGCTGAAAAGCACTTTAAAGCGATACAAAACTGAAAGTCTCGAAATAGGGGATTCTGAAGCCAAAATCTGGGCAGTAGTGTGCAGATAGGAAATACAGTTACTTTGTCAGTTTGACTTGTTTAAAGCTGAAATATAAGCACAGTCATGTGGCACTGAAGTAAACATGATAGTACTGACCATTAACATGGTAGAATAGTCATAGTTGATGGGAAACCATTCACCCAGAAGTTTCATACAAAACCATGCAAATGCATTGAAAACGATATTCAGGAGCTGAAAAGCACTTTAAAGCGATACAAAACTGAAAGTCTCGAAAAAAGGGATTCTGAAGCCAAAATGTCATGTGTGGCACTGAAGTAAACATGATATGCCAAACATTTCAATGCCAAACCCCTTTTCCCATGTATAAACCACCAAGATTAACATTGTAGAATAGTCATAGTTGATGGGAAACCGTTCACCCAGAAGTTCCATCCAAATCCATGCAAATGCATTGAAAAGCACTTTAAAGCGATACAAAACTGAAAGTCTCGAAAAAGGGATTCTGAAGCCTACATCAAGACAGTAGTATGCAGATAGAATGAAATACAGTTACTTTGAGTCAGTTTGACCTGTTTAAAGCTGAAATATAAGCACCGTCATGTGGCACAGAAGTAAACATGATATTACTGACTATTAACATGGTAGAATAGTCATAGTTGATGGGAAACCATTCACCCAGAAGTTTCATACAAAACCATGCAAATGCATTGAAAACGCTATTCAGGAGCTGAAAAGCACTTTAAAGCGATACAAAACTGAAAGTCTCGAAAAAGGGGATTCTGAAGCCAAAATCTGGGCAGTAGTATGCAGATAGGAAATACAGTTACTTTGAGTCAGTTTGACCTGTTTAAAGCTGAAATATAAGCACCGTCATGTGGCAATGAAGTAAACATGATAGTACTGACCATTAACATGGTAGAATAGTCATAGTTGATGGGAAACCGTTCACCCAGAAGTTTCATCCAAAACCATGCAAATGTATTGAAAAGCACTTTAAAGCGATACAAAGCTTAAAGTCTCGAAAAAGGGATTCTGAAGCCAACATCTGGACAGTAGTATGCAGATAGGATGAAATACAGTTACTTTGAGTAAGTTTGACCTGTTTAAAGCTGAAATATAAGCACCGTCATGTGGAAATTAAGTAAACATGATATAACTGACCATTAACATGGTAGAACAGTCATAGTTGATGGGAAACCATTCACCCAGAAGTTTCATACAAAACCATGCAAATGCATTGAAAACGATATTCAGGAGCTGAAAAGCACTTTAAAGCGATACAAAACTGAAAGTCTCGAAATAGGGGATTCTGAAGCCAAAATCTGGGCAGTAGTGTGCAGATAGGAAATACAGTTACTTTGTCAGTTTGACTTGTTTAAAGCTGAAATATAAGCACAGTCATGTGGCACTGAAGTAAACATGATAGTACTGACCATTAACATGGTAGAACAGTCATAGTTGATGGGAAACCATTCACCCAGAAGTTTCATACAAAACCATGCAAATGCATTGAAAACGCTATTCAGGAGCTGAAAAGCACTTTAAAGCGATACAAAACTGAAAGTCTCGAAAAAAGGGATTTTGAAGCCAAAATCTGGGCAGTAGTATGCAGATAGGAAATACAGTTACTTTGAGTCCGTTTGACCTGTTTAAAGCTGAAATATAAGCTCCGTCATGTGGCAATGAAGTAAACATGATATAACTGACCATTAACATGGTAGAATAGTCATAGTTGATGGGAAACCATTCACCCAGAAGTTTCATACAAAACCATGCAAATGCATTGAAAACGCTATTGAGGAGCTGAAACGCACTTTAAAGCGATACAAAACTGAAAGTCTCGAAAAAGGGATTTTGAAGCCAAAATCTGGTCAGTAGTATGCAGATAGGATGAAATACAGTTACTTTGAGTCAGTTTGACCTGTTTAAAGCTGAAATATAAGCACCGTCATGTGGCACTGAAGTAAACATGATATTACTGACTATTAACATGGTAGAACAGTCATAGTTGATGGGAAACCATTCACCCAGAAGTTTCATACAAAACCATGCAAATGCATTGAAAACGCTATTCAGGAGCTGAAAAGCACTTTAAAGCGATACAAAACTGAAAGTCTCTAAAAAGGGATTTTGAAGCCAAAATCTGGTCAGTAGTATGTGGATAGGATGAAATACAGTTACTTTGAGTCCGTTTGACCTGTTTAAAGCTGAAATATAAGCACCGTCATGTGGCACTGAAGTAAACATGATATTATTGACTAGAAACACTCCATTTCAATGCCAAACCCCTTTTCCCATGTATAAACCACCAAGATTAACATGGTAGAATAGTCATAGTTGATGGGAAACCGTTCACCCAGAAGTTTCATCCAAAACCATGCAAATGCATTGAAAAGCACTTTAAAGCGATACAAAACTGAAAGTCTCGAAAAAGGGATTCTGAAGCCAAAATCTGGGCAGTAGTATGCAGATAGGAAATACAGTTACTTTGAGTCCGTTTGACCTGTTTAAAGCTGAAATATAAGCACCGTCATGTGGCACTGAAGTAAACATGATATTATTGACTAGAAACACTCCATTTCAATGCCAAACCCCTTTTCCCATGTATAAACCACCAAGATTAACATGGTAGAATAGTCATAGTTGATGTAAAACTGTTCACCCAGAAGTTTCATCCAAAACCAAGCAAATGCATTGAAAAGCACTTTAAAGCGATACAAAACTTAAAGTCTCGAAAAAGGGATTCTGAAGCCAACATCTGGGCAGTAGTATGCAGATAGGAAATACAGTTACTTTGAGTCCGTTTGACCTGTTTAAAGCTGAAATATAAGCACCGTCATGTGGCACTGAAGTAAACATGATATTACTGACTATTAACATGGTAGAACAGTCATAGTTGATGGGAAACCATTCACCCAGAAGTTTCATACAAAACCATGCAAATGCATTGAAAACGATATTCAGGAGCTGAAACGCACCTTAAAGCGATACAAAACTGAAAGTCTCGAAAAAGGGATTTTGAAGCCAAAATCTGGTCAGTAGTATGTGGATAGGATGAAATACAGTTACTTTGAGTCAGTTTGACCTGTTTAAAGCTGAAATATAAGCACCGTCATGTGGCAATGAAGTAAACATGATATAACTGACCATTAACATGGTAGAATAGTCATAGTTGATGGGAAACCATTCACCCAGAAGTTTCATACAAAACCATGCAAATGCATTGAAAACGCTATTCAGGAGCTGAAACGCACTTTAAAGCGATACAAAACTGAAAGTCTCGAAAAAGGGATTTTGAAGCCAAAATCTGGTCAGTAGTATGTGGATAGGATGAAATACAATTACTTTGAGTCCGTTTGACCTGTTTAAAGCTGAAATATAAGCACCGTCATGTGGCACTGAAGTAAACATGATATTATTGACTAGAAACACTCCATTTCAATGCCAAACCCCTTTTCCCATGTATAAACCACCAAGATTAACATGGTAGAATAGTCATAGTTGATGGAAAACCGTTCACCCAGAAGTTTCATCCAAAACCAAGCAAATGCATTGAAAAGCACTTTAAAGCGATACAAAACTTAAAGTCTCGAAAAAGGGATTCTGAAGCCAACATCTGGACAGTAGTATGCAGATAGGATGAAATACAATTACTTTGAGTCAGTTTGACCTGTTTAAAGCTGAAATATAAGCACCGTCATGTGGCACTGAATTAAACATGATATTACTGACTATTAACATGGTAGAACAGTCATAGTTGATGGGAAACCATTCACCCAGAAGTTTCATACAAAACCATGCAAATGCATTGAAAACGCTATTCAGGAGCTGAAAAGCACTTTAAAGCGATACAAAAATGAAAGTCTCGAAAAAGGGGATTCTGAAGCCAAAATCTCGGCAGTAGTATGCAGATAGGAAATACAGTTACTTTGAGTCAGTTTGACCTGTTTAAAGCTGAAATAAAAGCACCGTCATGTGGCAATGAAGTAAACATGATATAACTGACCATTAACATGGTAGAATAGTCATAGTTGATGGGAAACCATTCACCCAGAAGTTTCATACAAAACCAAGCAAATGCATTTAAAACGCTATTCAGGAGCTGAAACGCACTTTAAAGCGATACAAAACTGAAAGTCTCGAAAAAGGGATTTTGAAGCCAAAATCTGGTCAGTAGTATGTGGATAGGATGAAATACAGTTATTTTGAGTCCGTTTGACCTGTTTAAAGCTGAAATATAAGCACCGTCATGTGGCACTGAAGTAAACATGATATTACTGCCTATTAACATGGTAGAACAGTCATAGTTGATGGGAAACCATTCACCCAGAAGTTTCATACAAAACCATGCAAATGCATTGAAAACGCTATTCAGGAGCTGAAAAGCACTTTAAAGCGATACAAAACTGAAAGTCTCGAAAAAGGGGATTTTGTAGCCAAAATCTGGGCAGTAGTATGCAGATAGGAAATACAGTTACTTTGAGTCAGTTTGACCTGTTTAAAGCTGAAATATAAGCACCGTCATGTGGCAATGAAGTAAACATGATATAACTGACCATTAACATGGTAGAATAGTCATAGTTGATGGGAAACCATTCACCCAGAAGTTTCATACAAAACCATGCAAATGCATTGAAAACGCTATTCAGGAGCTGAAACGCACTTTAAAGCGATACAAAACTGAAAGTCTCGAAAAAGGGATTTTGAAGCCAAAATCTGGTCAGTAGTATGTGGATAGGATGAAATACAGTTACTTTGAGTCCGTTTGACCTGTTTAAAGTTGAAATATAAGCACCGTCATGTGGCACTGAAGTAAACATGATATTACTGACTATTAACATGGTAGAACAGTCATAGTTGATGGGAAACCATTCACCCAGAAGTTTCATACAAAACCATGCAAATGCATTGAAAACGCTATTCAGGAGCTGAAAAGCACTTTAAAGCGATACAAAACTGAAAGTCTCTAAAAAGGGATTTTGAAGCCAAAATCTGGTCAGTAGTATGTGGATAGGATGAAATACAGTTACTTTGAGTCCGTTTGACCTGTTTAAAGCTGAAATATAAGCACCGTCATGTGGCACTGAAAAAGGGGATTCTGAAGCCAAAATCTGGGCAGTAGTATGCAGATAGGAAATACAGTTACTTTGAGTCTGTTTGACCTGTTTAAAGCTGAAATATAAGCACCGTCATGTGGCACTGAAGTAAACATTATATTACTGACTATTAACATGGTAGAACAGTCATAGTTGATGGGAAACCATTCACCCAGAAGTTTCATACAAAACCATGCAAATGCATTGAAAACGATATTCAGGAGCTGAAACGCACCTTAAAGCGATACAAAACTGAAAGTCTCGAAAAAGGGATTTTGAAGCCAAAATCTGGTCAGTAGTATGTGGATAGGATGAAATACAGTTACTTTGAGTCCGTTTGACCTGTTTAAAGCTGAAATATAAGCACCGTCATGTGGCACTGAAGTAAACATGATATTACTGAATATTAACATGGTAAAACAGTCATAGTTGATGGGAAACCATTCACCCAGAAGTTTCATACAAAACCATGCAAATGCATTGAAAACGCTATTCAGGAGCTGAAAAGCACTTTAAAGCGATACAAAACTGAAAGTCTCGAAAAAGGGGATTTTGTAGCCAAAATCTGGGCAGTAGTATGCAGATAGGAAATACAGTTACTTTGAGTCAGTTTGACCTGTTTAAAGCTGAAATATAAGCACCGTCATGTGGCAATGAAGTAAACATGATATAACTGACCATTAACATGGTAGAATAGTCATAGTTGATGGGAAACCATTCACCCAGAAGTTTCATACAAAACCATGCAAATGCATTGAAAACGCTATTCAGGAGCTGAAACGCACTTTAAAGCGATACAAAACTGAAAGTCTCGAAAAAGGGATTTTGAAGCCAAAATCTGGTCAGTAGTATGTGGATAGGATGAAATACAGTTACTTTGAGTCCGTTTGACCTGTTTAAAGCTGAAATATAAGCACCGTCATGTGGCACTGAAGTAAACATGATATTATTGACTAGAAACACTCCATTTCAATGCCAAACCCCTTTTCCCATGTATAAACCACCAAGATTAACATGGTAGAATAGTCATAGTTGATGGGAAACCGTTCACTCAGAAGTTTCATCCAAAACCATGCAAATGCATTGAAAAGCACTTTAAAGCGATACAAAACTGAAAGTCTCGAAAAAGGGATTCTGAAGCCAAAATCTGGGCAGTAGTATGCAGATAGGAAATACAGTTACTTTGAGTCAGTTTGACCTGTTTAAAGCTGAAATATACGCACCGTCATGTGGCACTGAAGTAAACATGATATTACTGACTATTAACATGGTAGAACAGTCATAGTTGATGGGAAACCATTCACCCAGAAGTTTCATACAAAACCATGCAAATGCATTGAAAACGCTATTCAGGAGCTGAAAAGCACTTTAAAGCGATACAAAACTGAAAGTCTCGAAAAAGGGGATTCTGAAGCCAAAATCTCGGCAGTAGTATGCAGATAGGAAATACAGTTACTTTGAGTCAGTTTGACCTGTTTAAAGCTGAAATATAAGCACCGTCATGTGGCAATGAAGTAAACATGATATAACTGACCATTAACATGGTAGAATAGTCATTGTTGATGGGAAACCATTCACCCAGAAGTTTCATACAAAACCAAGCAAATGCATTGAAAACGCTATTCAGGAGCTGAAACGCACTTTAAAGCGATACAAAACTGAAAGTCTCGAAAAAGGGATTTTGAAGCCAAAATCTGGTCAGTAGTATGTGGATAGGATGAAATACAGTTACTTTGAGTCCGTTTGACCTGTTTAAAGCTGAAATATAAGCACCGTCATGTGGCACTGAAGTAAACATGATATTATTGACTAGAAACACTCCATTTCAATGCCAAACCCCTTTTCCCATGTATAAACCACCAAGATTAACATGGTAGAATAGTCATAGTTGATGGGAAACCGTTCACCCAGAAGTTTCATCCAAAACCATGCAAATGCATTGAAAAGCACTTTAAAGCGATACAAAACTGAAAGTCTCGAAAAAGGGATTCTGAAGCCAAAATCTGGGCAGTAGTATGCAGATAGGAAATACAGTTACTTTGAGTCCGTTTGACCTGTTTAAAGCTGAAATATAAGCACCGTCATGTGGCACTGAAGTAAACATGATATTATTGACTAGAAACACTCCATTTCAATGCCAAACCCCTTTTCCCATGTATAAACCACCAAGATTAACATGGTAGAATAGTCATAGTTGATGTAAAACTGTTCACCCAGAAGTTTCATCCAAAACCAAGCAAATGCATTGAAAAGCACTTTAAAGCGATACAAAACTTAAAGTCTCGAAAAAGGGATTCTGAAGCCAACATCTGGGCAGTAGTATGCAGATAGGAAATACAGTTACTTTGAGTCCGTTTGACCTGTTTAAAGCTGAAATATAAGCACCGTCATGTGGCACTGAAGTAAACATGATATTACTGACTATTAACATGGTAGAACAGTCATAGTTGATGGGAAACCATTCACCCAGAAGTTTCATACAAAACCATGCAAATGCATTGAAAACGATATTCAGGAGCTGAAACGCACCTTAAAGCGATACAAAACTGAAAGTCTCGAAAAAGGGATTTTGAAGCCAAAATCTGGTCAGTAGTATGTGGATAGGATGAAATACAGTTACTTTGAGTCAGTTTGACCTGTTTAAAGCTGAAATATAAGCACCGTCATGTGGCAATGAAGTAAACATGATATAACTGACCATTAACATGGTAGAATAGTCATAGTTGATGGGAAACCATTCACCCAGAAGTTTCATACAAAACCATGCAAATGCATTGAAAACGCTATTCAGGAGCTGAAACGCACTTTAAAGCGATACAAAACTGAAAGTCTCGAAAAAGGGATTTTGAAGCCAAAATCTGGTCAGTAGTATGTGGATAGGATGAAATACAATTACTTTGAGTCCGTTTGACCTGTTTAAAGCTGAAATATAAGCACCGTCATGTGGCACTGAAGTAAACATGATATTATTGACTAGAAACACTCCATTTCAATGCCAAACCCCTTTTCCCATGTATAAACCACCAAGATTAACATGGTAGAATAGTCATAGTTGATGGAAAACCGTTCACCCAGAAGTTTCATCCAAAACCAAGCAAATGCATTGAAAAGCACTTTAAAGCGATACAAAACTTAAAGTCTCGAAAAAGGGATTCTGAAGCCAACATCTGGACAGTAGTATGCAGATAGGATGAAATACAATTACTTTGAGTCAGTTTGACCTGTTTAAAGCTGAAATATAAGCACCGTCATGTGGCACTGAATTAAACATGATATTACTGACTATTAACATGGTAGAACAGTCATAGTTGATGGGAAACCATTCACCCAGAAGTTTCATACAAAACCATGCAAATGCATTGAAAACGCTATTCAGGAGCTGAAAAGCACTTTAAAGCGATACAAAAATGAAAGTCTCGAAAAAGGGGATTCTGAAGCCAAAATCTCGGCAGTAGTATGCAGATAGGAAATACAGTTACTTTGAGTCAGTTTGACCTGTTTAAAGCTGAAATAAAAGCACCGTCATGTGGCAATGAAGTAAACATGATATAACTGACCATTAACATGGTAGAATAGTCATAGTTGATGGGAAACCATTCACCCAGAAGTTTCATACAAAACCAAGCAAATGCATTTAAAACGCTATTCAGGAGCTGAAACGCACTTTAAAGCGATACAAAACTGAAAGTCTCGAAAAAGGGATTTTGAAGCCAAAATCTGGTCAGTAGTATGCAGATAGGAAATACAGTTACTTTGAGTCCGTTTGACCTGTTTAAAGCTGAAATATAAGCACCGTCATGTGGCAATGAAGTAAACATGATATAACTGACCATTAACATGGTAGAATAGTCATAGTTGATGGGAAACCATTCACCCAGAAGTTTCATACAAAACCATGCAAATGCATTGAAAACGCTATTCAGGAGCTGAAACGCACTTTAAAGCGATACAAAACTGAAAGTCTCGAAAAAGGGATTTTGAAGCCAAAATCTGGTCAGTAGTATGTGGATAGGATGAAATACAGTTACTTTGAGTCCGTTTGACCTGTTTAAAGCTGAAATATAAGCACCGTCATGTGGCACTGAAGTAAACATGATATTATTGACTAGAAACACTCCATTTCAATGCCAAACCCCTTTTCCCATGTATAAACCACCAAGATTAACATGGTAGAATAGTCATAGTTGATGTAAAACTGTTCACCCAGAAGTTTAATCCAAAACCATGCAAATGCATTGAAAACGCTATTCAGGAGCTGAAAAGCACTTTAAAGCGATACAAAACTGAAAGTCTCTAAAAAGGGATTTTGAAGCCAAAATCTGGTCAGTAGTATGTGTGTAGGATGAAATACAGTTACTTTGAGTCCGTTTGACCTGTTTAAAGCTGAAATATAAGCACCGTCATGTGGCACTGAAAAAGGGGATTCTGAAGCCAAAATCTGGGCAGTAGTATGCAGATAGGAAATACAGTTACTTTGAGTCTGTTTGACCTGTTTAAAGCTGAAATATAAGCACCGTCATGTGGCAATGAAGTAAACATGATATTACTGACTATTAACATGATAGAACAGTCATAGTTGATGGGAAACCATTCACCCAGAAGTTTCATACAAAACCATGCAAATGCATTGAAAACGATATTCAGGAGCTGAAACGCACCTTAAAGCGATACAAAACTGAAAGTCTCGAAAAAGGGATTTTGAAGCCAAAATCTGGTCAGTAGTATGTGGATAGGATGAAATACAGTTACTTTGAGTCCGTTTGACCTGTTTAAAGCTGAAATATAAGCACCGTCATGTGGCACTGAAGTAAACATGATATTACTGAATATTAACATGGTAGAACAGTCATAGTTGATGGGAAACCATTCACCCAGAAGTTTCATACAAAACCATGCAAATGCATTGAAAACGCTATTCATGAGCTGAAAAGCACTTTAAAGCGATACAAAACTGAAAGTCTCGAAAAAGGGGATTTTGTAGCCAAAATCTGGGCAGTAGTATGCAGATAGGAAATACAGTTACTTTGAGTCAGTTTGACCTGTTTAAAGCTGAAATATAAGCACCGTCATGTGGCAATGAAGTAAACATGATATAACTGACCATTAACATGGTAGAATAGTCATAGTTGATGGGAAACCATTCACCCAGAAGTTTCATACAAAACCATGCAAATGCATTGAAAACGCTATTCAGGAGCTGAAACGCACTTTAAAGCGATACAAAACTGAAAGTCTCGAAAAAGGGATTTTGAAGCCAAAATCTGGTCAGTAGTATGTGGATAGGATGAAATACAGTTACTTTGAGTCCGTTTGACCTGTTTAAAGCTGAAATATAAGCACCGTCATGTGGCACTGAAGTAAACATGATATTATTGACTAGAAACACTCCATTTCAATGCCAAACCCCTTTTCCCATGTATAAACCACCAAGATTAACATGGTAGAATAGTCATAGTTGATGGGAAACCGTTCACCCAGAAGTTTCATCCAAAACCAAGCAAATGCATTGAAAAGCACTTTAAAGCGATACAAAACTTAAAGTCTCGAAAAAGGGATTCTGAAGCCAACATCTGGACAGTAGTATGCAGATAGGATGAAATACAATTACTTTGAGTCAGTTTGACCTGTTTAAAGCTGAAATATAAGCACCGTCATGTGGCACTGAATTAAACATGATATTACTGACTATTAACATGGTAGAACAGTCATAGTTGATGGGAAACCATTCACCCAGAAGTTTCATACAAAACCATGCAAATGCATTGAAAACGCTATTCAGGAGCTGAAAAGCACTTTAAAGCGATACAAAAATGAAAGTCTCGAAAAAGGGGATTCTGAAGCCAAAATCTCGGCAGTAGTATGCAGATAGGAAATACAGTTACTTTGAGTCAGTTTGACCTGTTTAAAGCTGAAATAAAAGCACCGTCATGTGGCAATGAAGTAAACATGATATAACTGACCATTAACATGGTAGAATAGTCATAGTTGATGGGAAACCATTCACCCAGAAGTTTCATACAAAACCAAGCAAATGCATTTAAAACGCTATTCAGGAGCTGAAACGCACTTTAAAGCGATACAAAACTGAAAGTCTCGAAAAAGGGATTTTGAAGCCAAAATCTGGTCAGTAGTATGTGGATAGGATGAAATACAGTTATTTTGAGTCCGTTTGACCTGTTTAAAGCTGAAATATAAGCACCGTCATGTGGCACTGAAGTAAACATGATATTACTGCCTATTAACATGGTAGAACAGTCATAGTTGATGGGAAACCATTCACCCAGAAGTTTCATACAAAACCATGCAAATGCATTGAAAACGCTATTCAGGAGCTGAAAAGCACTTTAAAGCGATACAAAACTGAAAGTCTCGAAAAAGGGGATTTTGTAGCCAAAATCTGGGCAGTAGTATGCAGATAGGAAATACAGTTACTTTGAGTCAGTTTGACCTGTTTAAAGCTGAAATATAAGCACCGTCATGTGGCAATGAAGTAAACATGATATAACTGACCATTAACATGGTAGAATAGTCATAGTTGATGGGAAACCATTCACCCAGAAGTTTCATACAAAACCATGCAAATGCATTGAAAACGCTATTCAGGAGCTGAAACGCACTTTAAAGCGATACAAAACTGAAAGTCTCGAAAAAGGGATTTTGAAGCCAAAATCTGGTCAGTAGTATGTGGATAGGATGAAATACAGTTACTTTGAGTCCGTTTGACCTGTTTAAAGTTGAAATATAAGCACCGTCATGTGGCACTGAAGTAAACATGATATTACTGACTATTAACATGGTAGAACAGTCATAGTTGATGGGAAACCATTCACCCAGAAGTTTCATACAAAACCATGCAAATGCATTGAAAACGCTATTCAGGAGCTGAAAAGCACTTTAAAGCGATACAAAACTGAAAGTCTCTAAAAAGGGATTTTGAAGCCAAAATCTGGTCAGTAGTATGTGGATAGGATGAAATACAGTTACTTTGAGTCCGTTTGACCTGTTTAAAGCTGAAATATAAGCACCGTCATGTGGCACTGAAAAAGGGGATTCTGAAGCCAAAATCTGGGCAGTAGTATGCAGATAGGAAATACAGTTACTTTGAGTCTGTTTGACCTGTTTAAAGCTGAAATATAAGCACCGTCATGTGGCACTGAAGTAAACATTATATTACTGACTATTAACATGGTAGAACAGTCATAGTTGATGGGAAACCATTCACCCAGAAGTTTCATACAAAACCATGCAAATGCATTGAAAACGATATTCAGGAGCTGAAACGCACCTTAAAGCGATACAAAACTGAAAGTCTCGAAAAAGGGATTTTGAAGCCAAAATCTGGTCAGTAGTATGTGGATAGGATGAAATACAGTTACTTTGAGTCCGTTTGACCTGTTTAAAGCTGAAATATAAGCACCGTCATGTGGCACTGAAGTAAACATGATATTACTGAATATTAACATGGTAAAACAGTCATAGTTGATGGGAAACCATTCACCCAGAAGTTTCATACAAAACCATGCAAATGCATTGAAAACGCTATTCAGGAGCTGAAAAGCACTTTAAAGCGATACAAAACTGAAAGTCTCGAAAAAGGGGATTTTGTAGCCAAAATCTGGGCAGTAGTATGCAGATAGGAAATACAGTTACTTTGAGTCAGTTTGACCTGTTTAAAGCTGAAATATAAGCACCGTCATGTGGCAATGAAGTAAACATGATATAACTGACCATTAACATGGTAGAATAGTCATAGTTGATGGGAAACCATTCACCCAGAAGTTTCATACAAAACCATGCAAATGCATTGAAAACGCTATTCAGGAGCTGAAACGCACTGTAAAGCGATACAAAACTGAAAGTCTCGAAAAAGGGATTTTGAAGCCAAAATCTGGTCAGTAGTATGTGGATAGGATGAAATACAGTTACTTTGAGTCCGTTTGACCTGTTTAAAGCTGAAATATAAGCACCGTCATGTGGCACTGAAGTAAACATGATATTATTGACTAGAAACACTCCATTTCAATGCCAAACCCCTTTTCCCATGTATAAACCACCAAGATTAACATGGTAGAATAGTCATAGTTGATGGGAAACCGTTCACTCAGAAGTTTCATCCAAAACCATGCAAATGCATTGAAAAGCACTTTAAAGCGATACAAAACTGAAAGTCTCGAAAAAGGGATTCTGAAGCCAAAATCTGGGCAGTAGTATGCAGATAGGAAATACAGTTACTTTGAGTCAGTTTGACCTGTTTAAAGCTGAAATATACGCACCGTCATGTGGCACTGAAGTAAACATGATATTACTGACTATTAACATGGTAGAACAGTCATAGTTGATGGGAAACCATTCACCCAGAAGTTTCATACAAAACCATGCAAATGCATTGAAAACGCTATTCAGGAGCTGAAAAGCACTTTAAAGCGATACAAAACTGAAAGTCTCGAAAAAGGGGATTCTGAAGCCAAAATCTCGGCAGTAGTATGCAGATAGGAAATACAGTTACTTTGAGTCAGTTTGACCTGTTTAAAGCTGAAATATAAGCACCGTCATGTGGCAATGAAGTAAACATGATATAACTGACCATTAACATGGTAGAATAGTCATTGTTGATGGGAAACCATTCACCCAGAAGTTTCATACAAAACCAAGCAAATGCATTGAAAACGCTATTCAGGAGCTGAAACGCACTTTAAAGCGATACAAAACTGAAAGTCTCGAAAAAGGGATTTTGAAGCCAAAATCTGGTCAGTAGTATGTGGATAGGATGAAATACAGTTACTTTGAGTCCGTTTGACCTGTTTAAAGCTGAAATATAAGCACCGTCATGTGGCACTGAAGTAAACATGATATTATTGACTAGAAACACTCCATTTCAATGCCAAACCCCTTTTCCCATGTATAAACCACCAAGATTAACATGGTAGAATAGTCATAGTTGATGGGAAACCGTTCACCCAGAAGTTTCATCCAAAACCATGCAAATGCATTGAAAAGCACTTTAAAGCGATACAAAACTGAAAGTCTCGAAAAAGGGATTCTGAAGCCAAAATCTGGGCAGTAGTATGCAGATAGGAAATACAGTTACTTTGAGTCCGTTTGACCTGTTTAAAGCTGAAATATAAGCACCGTCATGTGGCACTGAAGTAAACATGATATTATTGACTAGAAACACTCCATTTCAATGCCAAACCCCTTTTCCCATGTATAAACCACCAAGATTAACATGGTAGAATAGTCATAGTTGATGTAAAACTGTTCACCCAGAAGTTTCATCCAAAACCAAGCAAATGCATTGAAAAGCACTTTAAAGCGATACAAAACTTAAAGTCTCGAAAAAGGGATTCTGAAGCCAACATCTGGGCAGTAGTATGCAGATAGGAAATACAGTTACTTTGAGTCCGTTTGACCTGTTTAAAGCTGAAATATAAGCACCGTCATGTGGCACTGAAGTAAACATGATATTACTGACTATTAACATGGTAGAACAGTCATAGTTGATGGGAAACCATTCACCCAGAAGTTTCATACAAAACCATGCAAATGCATTGAAAACGATATTCAGGAGCTGAAACGCACCTTAAAGCGATACAAAACTGAAAGTCTCGAAAAAGGGATTTTGAAGCCAAAATCTGGTCAGTAGTATGTGGATAGGATGAAATACAGTTACTTTGAGTCAGTTTGACCTGTTTAAAGCTGAAATATAAGCACCGTCATGTGGCAATGAAGTAAACATGATATAACTGACTATTAACATGGTAGAACAGTCATAGTTGATGGGAAACCATTCACCCAGAAGTTTCATACAAAACCATGCAAATGCATTGAAAACGCTATTCAGGAGCTGAAAAGCACTTTAAAGCGATACAAAAATGAAAGTCTCGAAAAAGGGGATTCTGAAGCCAAAATCTCGGCAGTAGTATGCAGATAGGAAATACAGTTACTTTGAGTCAGTTTGACCTGTTTAAAGCTGAAATAAAAGCACCGTCATGTGGCAATGAAGTAAACATGATATAACTGACCATTAACATGGTAGAATAGTCATAGTTGATGGGAAACCATTCACCCAGAAGTTTCATACAAAACCAAGCAAATGCATTTAAAACGCTATTCAGGAGCTGAAACGCACTTTAAAGCGATACAAAACTGAAAGTCTCGAAAAAGGGATTTTGAAGCCAAAATCTGGTCAGTAGTATGCAGATAGGAAATACAGTTACTTTGAGTCCGTTTGACCTGTTTAAAGCTGAAATATAAGCACCGTCATGTGGCAATGAAGTAAACATGATATAACTGACCATTAACATGGTAGAATAGTCATAGTTGATGGGAAACCATTCACCCAGAAGTTTCATACAAAACCATGCAAATGCATTGAAAACGCTATTCAGGAGCTGAAACGCACTTTAAAGCGATACAAAACTGAAAGTCTCGAAAAAGGGATTTTGAAGCCAAAATCTGGTCAGTAGTATGTGGATAGGATGAAATACAGTTACTTTGAGTCCGTTTGACCTGTTTAAAGCTGAAATATAAGCACCGTCATGTGGCACTGAAGTAAACATGATATTATTGACTAGAAACACTCCATTTCAATGCCAAACCCCTTTTCCCATGTATAAACCACCAAGATTAACATGGTAGAATAGTCATAGTTGATGTAAAACTGTTCACCCAGAAGTTTAATCCAAAACCATGCAAATGCATTGAAAACGCTATTCAGGAGCTGAAAAGCACTTTAAAGCGATACAAAACTGAAAGTCTCTAAAAAGGGATTTTGAAGCCAAAATCTGGTCAGTAGTATGTGTGTAGGATGAAATACAGTTACTTTGAGTCCGTTTGACCTGTTTAAAGCTGAAATATAAGCACCGTCATGTGGCACTGAAAAAGGGGATTCTGAAGCCAAAATCTGGGCAGTAGTATGCAGATAGGAAATACAGTTACTTTGAGTCTGTTTGACCTGTTTAAAGCTGAAATATAAGCACCGTCATGTGGCAATGAAGTAAACATGATATTACTGACTATTAACATGATAGAACAGTCATAGTTGATGGGAAACCATTCACCCAGAAGTTTCATACAAAACCATGCAAATGCATTGAAAACGATATTCAGGAGCTGAAACGCACCTTAAAGCGATACAAAACTGAAAGTCTCGAAAAAGGGATTTTGAAGCCAAAATCTGGTCAGTAGTATGTGGATAGGATGAAATACAGTTACTTTGAGTCCGTTTGACCTGTTTAAAGCTGAAATATAAGCACCGTCATGTGGCACTGAAGTAAACATGATATTACTGAATATTAACATGGTAGAACAGTCATAGTTGATGGGAAACCATTCACCCAGAAGTTTCATACAAAACCATGCAAATGCATTGAAAACGCTATTCATGAGCTGAAAAGCACTTTAAAGCGATACAAAACTGAAAGTCTCGAAAAAGGGGATTTTGTAGCCAAAATCTGGGCAGTAGTATGCAGATAGGAAATACAGTTACTTTGAGTCAGTTTGACCTGTTTAAAGCTGAAATATAAGCACCGTCATGTGGCAATGAAGTAAACATGATATAACTGACCATTAACATGGTAGAATAGTCATAGTTGATGGGAAACCATTCACCCAGAAGTTTCATACAAAACCATGCAAATGCATTGAAAACGCTATTCAGGAGCTGAAACGCACTTTAAAGCGATACAAAACTGAAAGTCTCGAAAAAGGGATTTTGAAGCCAAAATCTGGTCAGTAGTATGTGGATAGGATGAAATACAGTTACTTTGAGTCCGTTTGACCTGTTTAAAGCTGAAATATAAGCACCGTCATGTGGCACTGAAGTAAACATGATATTATTGACTAGAAACACTCCATTTCAATGCCAAACCCCTTTTCCCATGTATAAACCACCAAGATTAACATGGTAGAATAGTCATAGTTGATGGGAAACCGTTCACCCAGAAGTTTCATCCAAAACCATGCAAATGCATTGAAAAGCACTTTAAAGCGATACAAAACTGAAAGTCTCGAAAAAGGGATTCTGAAGCCAAAATCTGGGCAGTAGTATGCAGATAGGAAATACAGTTACTTTGAGTCCGTTTGACCTGTTTAAAGCTGAAATATAAGCACCGTCATGTGGCACTGAAGTAAACATGATATTATTGACTAGAAACACTCCATTTCAATGCCAAACCCCTTTTCCCATGTATAAACCACCAAGATTAACATGGTAGAATAGTCATAGTTGATGGAAAACCGTTCACCCAGAAGTTTCATCCAAAACCAAGCAAATGCATTGAAAAGCACTTTAAAGCGATACAAAACTTAAAGTCTCGAAAAAGGGATTCTGAAGCCAACATCTGGACAGTAGTATGCAGATAGGATGAAATACAGTTACTTTGAGTCCGTTTGACCTGTTTAAAGCTGAAATATAAGCACCGTCATGTGGCACTGAAGTAAACATGATATTACTGACTATTAACATGGTAGAACAGTCATAGTTGATGGGAAACCATTCACCCAGAAGTTTCATACAAAACCATGCAAATGCATTGAAAACGCTATTCAGGAGCTGAAAAGCACTTTAAAGCGATACAAAACTGAAAGTCTCGAAAAAGGGGATTCTGAAGCCAAAATCTCGGCAGTAGTATGCAGATAGGAAATACAGTTACTTTGAGTCAGTTTGACCTGTTTAAAGCTGAAATATAAGCACCGTCATGTGGCAATGAAGTAAACATGATATAACTGACCATTAACATGGTAGAATAGTCATTGTTGATGGGAAACCATTCACCCAGAAGTTTCATACAAAACCAAGCAAATGCATTGAAAACGCTATTCAGGAGCTGAAACGCACTTTAAAGCGATACAAAACTGAAAGTCTCGAAAAAGGGATTTTGAAGCCAAAATCTGGTCAGTAGTATGTGGATAGGATGAAATACAGTTACTTTGAGTCCGTTTGACCTGTTTAAAGCTGAAATATAAGCACCGTCATGTGGCACTGAAGTAAACATGATATTATTGACTAGAAACACTCCATTTCAATGCCAAACCCCTTTTCCCATGTATAAACCACCAAGATTAACATGGTAGAATAGTCATAGTTGATGGGAAACCGTTCACCCAGAAGTTTCATCCAAAACCATGCAAATGCATTGAAAAGCACTTTAAAGCGATACAAAACTGAAAGTCTCGAAAAAGGGATTCTGAAGCCAAAATCTGGGCAGTAGTATGCAGATAGGAAATACAGTTACTTTGAGTCAGTTTGACCTGTTTAAAGCTGAAATATAAGCACCGTCATGTGGCACTGAAGTAAACATGATATTATTGACTAGAAACACTCCATTTCAATGCCAAACCCCTTTTCCCATGTATAAACCACCAAGATTAACATGGTAGAATAGTCATAGTTGATGTAAAACTGTTCACCCAGAAGTTTAATCCAAAACCATGCAAATGCATTGAAAACGCTATTCAGGAGCTGAAAAGCACTTTAAAGCGATACAAAACTGAAAGTCTCTAAAAAGGGATTTTGAAGCCAAAATCTGGTCAGTAGTATGTGGATAGGATGAAATACAGTTACTTTGAGTCCGTTTGACCTGTTTAAAGCTGAAATATAAGCACCGTCATGTGGCACTGAAGTAAACATGATATTATTGACTAGAAACACTACATTTCAATGCCAAACCCCTTTTCCCATGTATAAACCACCAAGATTAACATGGTAGAATAGTCATAGTTGATGGGAAACCGTTCACCCAGAAGTTTCATCCAAAACCATGCAAATGCATTGAAAAGCACTTTAAAGCGATACAAAACTGAAAGTCTCGAAAAAGGGATTCTGAAGCCAAAATCTGGGCAGTAGTATGCAGATAGGAAATACAGTTACTTTGAGTCAGTTTGACCTGTTTAAAGCTGAAATATAAGCACCGTCATGTGGCACTGAAGTAAACATGATATTATTGACTAGAAACACTCCATTTCAATGCCAAACCCCTTTTACCATGTATAAACCACCAAGATTAACATGGTAGAACAGTCATAGTTGATGGGAAACCATTCACCCAGAAGTTTCATACAAAACCATGCAAATGCATTGAAAACGCTATTCAGGAGCTGAAAAGCACTTTAAAGCGATACAAAACTGAAAGTCTCGAAAAAGGGGATTCTGAAGCCAAAATCTCGGCAGTAGTATGCAGATAGGAAATACAGTTACTTTGAGTCAGTTTGACCTGTTTAAAGCTGAAATATAAGCACCGTCATGTGGCAATGAAGTAAACATGATATAACTGACCATTAACATGGTAGAATAGTCATAGTTGATGGGAAACCATTCACCCAGAAGTTTCATACAAAACCAAGCAAATGCATTGAAAACGCTATTCAGGAGCTGAAACGCACTTTAAAGCGATACAAAACTGAAAGTCTCGAAAAAGGGATTTTGAAGCCAAAATCTGGTCAGTAGTATGTGGATAGGATGAAATACAGTTACTTTGAGTCCGTTTGACCTGTTTAAAGCTGAAATATAAGCACCGTCATGTGGCACTGAAGTAAACATGATATTACTGCCTATTAACATGGTAGAACAGTCATAGTTGATGGGAAACCATTCACCCAGAAGTTTCATACAAAACCATGCAAATGCATTGAAAACGCTATTCATGAGCTGAAAAGCACTTTAAAGCGATACAAAACTGAAAGTCTCGAAAAAGGGGATTTTGTAGCCAAAATCTGGGCAGTAGTATGCAGATAGGAAATACAGTTACTTTGAGTCAGTTTGACCTGTTTAAAGCTGAAATATAAGCACCGTCATGTGGCAATGAAGTAAACATGATATAACTGACCATTAACATGGTAGAATAGTCATAGTTGATGGGAAACCATTCACCCAGAAGTTTCATACAAAACCATGCAAATGCATTGAAAACGCTATTCAGGAGCTGAAACGCACTTTAAAGCGATACAAAACTGAAAGTCTCGAAAAAGGGTTTTTGAGCCAAAATCTGGTCAGTAGTATGTGGATAGGATGAAATACAGTTACTTTGAGTCCGTTTGACCTGTTTAAAGCTGAAATATAAGCACCGTCATGTGGCACTGAAGTAAACATGATATTATTGACTAGAAACACTCCATTTCAATGCCAAACCCCTTTTCCTATGTATAAACCACCAAGATTAACATGGTAGAATAGTCATAGTTGATGGAAAACCGTTCACCCAGAAGTTTCATCCAAAACCAAGCAAATGCATTGAAAAGCACTTTAAAGCGATACAAAACTTAAAGTCTCGAAAAAGGGATTCTGAAGCCAACATCTGGGCAGTAGTATGCAGATAGGAAATACAGTTACTTTGAGTCCGTTTGACCTGTTTAAAGCTGAAATATAAGCACCGTCATGTGGCACTGAAGTAAACATGATATTATTGACTAGAAACACTCCATTTCAATGCCAAACCCCTTTTCCCATGTATAAACCACCAAGATTAACATGGTAGAATAGTCATAGTTGATGGAAAACCGTTCACCCAGAAGTTTCATCCAAAACCAAGCAAATGCATTGAAAAGCACTTTAAAGCGATACAAAACTTAAAGTCTCGAAAAAGGGATTCTGAAGCCAAAATCTCGGCAGTAGTATGCAGATAGGAAATACAGTTACTTTGAGTCAGTTGAACCTGTTTAAAGCTGAAATATAAGCACCGTCATGTGGCAATGAAGTAAACATGATATAACTGACCATTAACATGGTAGAATAGTCATAGTTGATGGGAAACCATTCACCCAGAAGTTTCATACAAAACCAAGCAAATGCATTGAAAACGCTATTCAGGAGCTGAAACGCACTTTAAAGCGATACAAAACTGAAAGTCTCGAAAAAGGGATTTTGAAGCCAAAATCTGGTCAGTAGTATGTGGATAGGATGAAATACAGTTACTTTGAGTCCGTTTGACCTGTTTAAAGCTGAAATATAAGCACCGTCATATGGCACTGAAGTAAACATGATATTACTGCCTATTAACATGGTAGAACAGTCATAGTTGATGGGAAACCATTCACCCAGAAGTTTCATACAAAACCATGCAAATGCATTGAAAACGCTATTCAGGAGCTGAAAAGCACTTTAAAGCGATACAAAACTGAAAGTCTCGAAAAAGGGGATTCTGAAGCCAAAATCTCGGCAGTAGTATGCAGATAGGAAATACAGTTACTTTGAGTCAGTTTGACCTGTTTAAAGCTGAAATATAAGCACCGTCATGTGGCAATGAAGTAAACATGATATAACTGACCATTAACATGGTAGAATAGTCATTGTTGATGGGAAACCATTCACCCAGAAGTTTCATACAAAACCAAGCAAATGCATTGAAAACGCTATTCAGGAGCTGAAACGCACTTTAAAGCGATACAAAACTGAAAGTCTCGAAAAAGGGATTTTGAAGCCAAAATCTGGTCAGTAGTATGTGGATAGGATGAAATACAGTTACTTTGAGTCCGTTTGACCTGTTTAAAGCTGAAATATAAGCACCGTCATGTGGCACTGAAGTAAACATGATATTATTGACTAGAAACACTCCATTTCAATGCCAAACCCCTTTTCCCATGTATAAACCACCAAGATTAACATGGTAGAATAGTCATAGTTGATGGGAAACCGTTCACCCAGAAGTTTCATCCAAAACCATGCAAATGCATTGAAAAGCACTTTAAAGCGATACAAAACTGAAAGTCTCGAAAAAGGGATTCTGAAGCCAAAATCTGGGCAGTAGTATGCAGATAGGAAATACAGTTACTTTGAGTCAGTTTGACCTGTTTAAAGCTGAAATATAAGCACCGTCATGTGGCACTGAAGTAAACATGATATTATTGACTAGAAACACTCCATTTCAATGCCAAACCCCTTTTCCCATGTATAAACCACCAAGATTAACATGGTAGAATAGTCATAGTTGATGTAAAACTGTTCACCCAGAAGTTTAATCCAAAACCATGCAAATGCATTGAAAACGCTATTCAGGAGCTGAAAAGCACTTTAAAGCGATACAAAACTGAAAGTCTCTAAAAAGGGATTTTGAAGCCAAAATCTGGTCAGTAGTATGTGGATAGGATGAAATACAGTTACTTTGAGTCCGTTTGACCTGTTTAAAGCTGAAATATAAGCACCGTCATGTGGCACTGAAGTAAACATGATATTATTGACTAGAAACACTACATTTCAATGCCAAACCCCTTTTCCCATGTATAAACCACCAAGATTAACATGGTAGAATAGTCATAGTTGATGGGAAACCGTTCACCCAGAAGTTTCATCCAAAACCATGCAAATGCATTGAAAAGCACTTTAAAGCGATACAAAACTGAAAGTCTCGAAAAAGGGATTCTGAAGCCAAAATCTGGGCAGTAGTATGCAGATAGGAAATACAGTTACTTTGAGTCAGTTTGACCTGTTTAAAGCTGAAATATAAGCACCGTCATGTGGCACTGAAGTAAACATGATATTATTGACTAGAAACACTCCATTTCAATGCCAAACCCCTTTTACCATGTATAAACCACCAAGATTAACATGGTAGAACAGTCATAGTTGATGGGAAACCATTCACCCAGAAGTTTCATACAAAACCATGCAAATGCATTGAAAACGCTATTCAGGAGCTGAAAAGCACTTTAAAGCGATACAAAACTGAAAGTCTCGAAAAAGGGGATTCTGAAGCCAAAATCTCGGCAGTAGTATGCAGATAGGAAATACAGTTACTTTGAGTCAGTTTGACCTGTTTAAAGCTGAAATATAAGCACCGTCATGTGGCAATGAAGTAAACATGATATAACTGACCATTAACATGGTAGAATAGTCATAGTTGATGGGAAACCATTCACCCAGAAGTTTCATACAAAACCAAGCAAATGCATTGAAAACGCTATTCAGGAGCTGAAACGCACTTTAAAGCGATACAAAACTGAAAGTCTCGAAAAAGGGATTTTGAAGCCAAAATCTGGTCAGTAGTATGTGGATAGGATGAAATACAGTTACTTTGAGTCCGTTTGACCTGTTTAAAGCTGAAATATAAGCACCGTCATGTGGCACTGAAGTAAACATGATATTACTGCCTATTAACATGGTAGAACAGTCATAGTTGATGGGAAACCATTCACCCAGAAGTTTCATACAAAACCATGCAAATGCATTGAAAACGCTATTCATGAGCTGAAAAGCACTTTAAAGCGATACAAAACTGAAAGTCTCGAAAAAGGGGATTTTGTAGCCAAAATCTGGGCAGTAGTATGCAGATAGGAAATACAGTTACTTTGAGTCAGTTTGACCTGTTTAAAGCTGAAATATAAGCACCGTCATGTGGCAATGAAGTAAACATGATATAACTGACCATTAACATGGTAGAATAGTCATAGTTGATGGGAAACCATTCACCCAGAAGTTTCATACAAAACCATGCAAATGCATTGAAAACGCTATTCAGGAGCTGAAACGCACTTTAAAGCGATACAAAACTGAAAGTCTCGAAAAAGGGTTTTTGAGCCAAAATCTGGTCAGTAGTATGTGGATAGGATGAAATACAGTTACTTTGAGTCCGTTTGACCTGTTTAAAGCTGAAATATAAGCACCGTCATGTGGCACTGAAGTAAACATGATATTATTGACTAGAAACACTCCATTTCAATGCCAAACCCCTTTTCCTATGTATAAACCACCAAGATTAACATGGTAGAATAGTCATAGTTGATGGAAAACCGTTCACCCAGAAGTTTCATCCAAAACCAAGCAAATGCATTGAAAAGCACTTTAAAGCGATACAAAACTTAAAGTCTCGAAAAAGGGATTCTGAAGCCAACATCTGGGCAGTAGTATGCAGATAGGAAATACAGTTACTTTGAGTCCGTTTGACCTGTTTAAAGCTGAAATATAAGCACCGTCATGTGGCACTGAAGTAAACATGATATTATTGACTAGAAACACTCCATTTCAATGCCAAACCCCTTTTCCCATGTATAAACCACCAAGATTAACATGGTAGAATAGTCATAGTTGATGGAAAACCGTTCACCCAGAAGTTTCATCCAAAACCAAGCAAATGCATTGAAAAGCACTTTAAAGCGATACAAAACTTAAAGTCTCGAAAAAGGGATTCTGAAGCCAAAATCTCGGCAGTAGTATGCAGATAGGAAATACAGTTACTTTGAGTCAGTTGAACCTGTTTAAAGCTGAAATATAAGCACCGTCATGTGGCAATGAAGTAAACATGATATAACTGACCATTAACATGGTAGAATAGTCATAGTTGATGGGAAACCATTCACCCAGAAGTTTCATACAAAACCAAGCAAATGCATTGAAAACGCTATTCAGGAGCTGAAACGCACTTTAAAGCGATACAAAACTGAAAGTCTCGAAAAAGGGATTTTGAAGCCAAAATCTGGTCAGTAGTATGTGGATAGGATGAAATACAGTTACTTTGAGTCCGTTTGACCTGTTTAAAGCTGAAATATAAGCACCGTCATATGGCACTGAAGTAAACATGATATTACTGCCTATTAACATGGTAGAACAGTCATAGTTGATGGGAAACCATTCACCCAGAAGTTTCATACAAAACCATGCAAATGCATTGAAAACGCTATTCAGGAGCTGAAAAGCACTTTAAAGCGATATAAAACTGAAAGTCTCGAAAAAGGGGATTTTGAAGCCAAAATCTGGGCAGTAGTATGCAGATAGGAAATACAGTTACTTTGAGTCCGTTTGACCTGTTTAAAGCTGAAATATAAGCACCGTCATGTGGCAATGAAGTAAACATGATATAACTGACCATTAACATGGTAGAATAGTCATAGTTGATGGGAAACCATTCACCCAGAAGTTTCATACAAAACCATGCAAATGCATTGAAAACGCTATTCAGGAGCTGAAACGCACTTTAAAGCGATACAAAACTGAAAGTCTCGAAAAAGGGATTTTGAAGCCAAAATCTGGTCAGTAGTATGTGGATAGTATGAAATACAGTTACTTTGAGTCCGTTTGACCTGTTTAAAGCTGAAATATAAGCACCGTCATGTGGCACTGAAGTAAACATGATATTATTGACTAGAAACACTCCATTTCAATGCCAAACCCCTTTTCCCATTTATAAACCACCAAGAATAACATGGTAGAATAGTCATAGTTGATGGGAAACCGTTCACCCAGAAGTTTCATCCAAAACCATGCAAATGCATTGAAAAGCACTTTAAAGCGATACAAAACTGAAAGTCTCGAAAAAGGGATTCTGAAGCCAAAATCTGGGCAGTAGTATGCAGATAGGAAATACAGTTACTTTGAGTCAGTTTGACCTGTTTAAAGCTGAAATATAAGCACCGTCATGTGGCACTGAAGTAAACATGATATTATTGACTAGAAACACTCCATTTCAATGCCAAACCCCTTTTCCCATGTATAAACCACCAAGATTAACATGGTAGAATAGTCATAGTTGATGGAAAACCGTTCACCCAGAAGTTTCATCCAAAACCAAGCAAATGCATTGAAAAGCACTTTAAAGCGATACAAAACTTAAAGTCTCGAAAAAGGGATTCTGAAGCCAACATCTGGACAGTAGTATGCAGATAGGATGAAATACAGTTACTTTGAGTCCGTTTGACCTGTTTAAAGCTGAAATATAAGCACCGTCATGTGGCACTGAAGTAAACATGATATTACTGCCTATTAACATGGTAGAACAGTCATAGTTGATGGGAAACCATTCACCCAGAAGTTTCATACAAAACCATGCAAATGCATTGAAAACGCTATTCATGAGCTGAAAAGCACTTTAAAGCGATACAAAACTGAAAGTCTCGAAAAAGGGGATTTTGTAGCCAAAATCTGGGCAGTAGTATGCAGATAGGAAATACAGTTACTTTGAGTCAGTTTGACCTGTTTAAAGCTGAAATATAAGCACCGTCATGTGGCAATGAAGTAAACATGATATAACTGACCATTAACATGGTAGAATAGTCATAGTTGATGGGAAACCATTCACCCAGAAGTTTCATACAAAACCATGCAAATGCATTGAAAACGCTATTCAGGAGCTGAAACGCACTTTAAAGCGATACAAAACTGAAAGTCTCGAAAAAGGGTTTTTGAGCCAAAATCTGGTCAGTAGTATGTGGATAGGATGAAATACAGTTACTTTGAGTCCGTTTGACCTGTTTAAAGCTGAAATATAAGCACCGTCATGTGGCACTGAAGTAAACATGATATTATTGACTAGAAACACTCCATTTCAATGCCAAACCCCTTTTCCCATGTATAAACCACCAAGATTAACATGGTAGAATAGTCATAGTTGATGGAAAACCGTTCACCCAGAAGTTTCATCCAAAACCAAGCAAATGCATTGAAAAGCACTTTAAAGCGATACAAAACTTAAAGTCTCGAAAAAGGGATTCTGAAGCCAACATCTGGGCAGTAGTATGCAGATAGGAAATACAGTTACTTTGAGTCCGTTTGACCTGTTTAAAGCTGAAATATAAGCACCGTCATGTGGCACTGAAGTAAACATGATATTATTGACTAGAAACACTCCATTTCAATGCCAAACCCCTTTTCCCATGTATAAACCACCAAGATTAACATGGTAGAATAGTCATAGTTGATGGAAAACCGTTCACCCAGAAGTTTCATCCAAAACCAAGCAAATGCATTGAAAAGCACTTTAAAGCGATACAAAACTTAAAGTCTCGAAAAAGGGATTCTGAAGCCAACATCTGGACAGTAGTATGCAGATAGGATGAAATACAGTTACTTTGAGTCCGTTTGACCTGTTCAAAGCTGAAATATAAGCACCGTCATGTGGCACTGAAGTAAACATGATATTACTGACTATTAACATGGTAGAACAGTCATAGTTGATGGGAAACCATTCACCCAGAAGTTTCATACAAAACCATGCAAATGCATTGAAAACGCTATTCAGGAGCTGAAAAGCACTTTAAAGCGATACAAAACTGAAAGTCTCGAAAAAGGGGATTCTGAAGCCAAAATCTCGGCAGTAGTATGCAGATAGGAAATACAGTTACTTTGAGTCAGTTTGACCTGTTTAAAGCTGAAATATAAGCACCGTCATGTGGCAATGAAGTAAACATGATATAACTGACCATTAACATGGTAGAATAGTCATAGTTGATGGGAAACCATTCACCCAGAAGTTTCATACAAAACCAAGCAAATGCATTGAAAACGCTATTCAGGAGCTGAAACGCACTTTAAAGCGATACAAAACTGAAAGTCTCGAAAAAGGGATTTTGAAGCCAAAATCTGGTCAGTAGTATGTGGATAGGATGAAATACAGTTACTTTGAGTCCGTTTGACCTGTTTAAAGCTGAAATATAAGCACCGTCATGTGGCACTGAAGTAAACATGATTTTACTGCCTATTAACATGGTAGAACAGTCATAGTTGATGGGAAACCATTCACCCAGAAGTTTCATACAAAACCATGCAAATGCATTGAAAACGCTATTCAGGAGCTGAAACGCACTTTAAAGCGATACAAAACTGAAAGTCTCGAAAAAGGGTTTTTGAAGCCAAAATCTGGTCAGTAGTATGTGGATAGGATGAAATACAGTTACTTTGAGTCCGTTTGACCTGTTTAAAGCTGAAATATAAGCACCGTCATGTGGCACTGAAGTAAACATGATATTATTGACTAGAAACACTCCATTTCAATGCCAAACCCCTTTTCCCATGTATAAACCACCAAGATTAACATGGTAGAATAGTCATAGTTGATGGAAAACCGTTCACCCAGAAGTTTCATCCAAAACCAAGCAAATGCATTGAAAAGCACTTTAAAGCGATACAAAACTTAAAGTCTCGAAAAAGGGATTCTGAAGCCAACATCTGGACAGTAGTATGCAGATAGGATGAAATACAGTTACTTTGAGTCCGTTTGACCTGTTTAAAGCTGAAATATAAGCACCGTCATGTGGCACTGAAGTAAACATGATATTACTGCCTATTAACATGGTAGAACAGTCATAGTTGATGGGAAACCATTCACCCAGAAGTTTCATACAAAACCATGCAAATGCATTGAAAACGCTATTCAGGAGCTGAAAAGCACTTTAAAGCGATACAAAACTGAAAGTCTCGAAAAAGGGGATTTTGAAGCCAAAATCTGGGCAGTAGTATGCAGATAGGAAATACAGTTACTTAGAGTCCGTTTGACCTGTTTAAAGCTGAAATATAAGCACCGTCATGTGGCAATGAAGTAAACATGATATAACTGACCATTAACATGGTAGAATAGTCATAGTTGATGGGAAACCATTCACCCAGAAGTTTCATACAAAACCATGCAAATGCATTGAAAACGCTATTCAGGAGCTGAAACGCACTTTAAAGCGATACAAAACTGAAAGTCTCGAAAAAGGGATTTTGAAGCCAAAATCTGGTCAGTAGTATGTGGATAGGATGAAATACAGTTACTTTGAGTCCGTTTGACCTGTTTAAAGCTGAAATATAAGCACCGTCATGTGGCACTGAAGTAAACATGATATTATTGACTAGAAACACTCCATTTCAATGCCAAACCCCTTTTCCCATGTATAAACCACCAAGATTAACATGGTAGAATAGTCATAGTTGATGGGAAACCGTTCACCCAGAAGTTTCATCCAAAACCATGCAAATGCATTGAAAAGCACTTTAAAGCGATACAAAACTGAAAGTCTCGAAAAAGGGATTCTGAAGCCAAAATCTGGGCAGTAGTATGCAGATAGGAAATACAGTTACTTTGAGTCCGTTTGACCTGTTTAAAGCTGAAATATAAGCACCGTCATGTGGCACTGAAGTAAACATGATATCATTGACTAGAAACACTCCATTTCAATGCCAAACCCCTTTTCCCATGTATAAACCACCAAGATTAACATGGTAGAATAGTCATAGTTGATGGAAAACCGTTCACCCAGAAGTTTCATCCAAAACCAAGCAAATGCATTGAAAAGCACTTTAAAGCGATACAAAACTGAAAGTCTCGAAAAAGGGGATTCTGAAGCCAAAATCTCGGCAGTAGTATGCAGATAGGAAATACAGTTACTTTGAGTCAGTTTAACCTGTTTAAAGCTGAAATATAAGCACCGTCATGTGGCAATGAAGTAAACATGATATAACTGACCATTAACATGGTAGAATAGTCATAGTTGATGGGAAACCATTCACCCAGAAGTTTCATACAAAACCAAGCAAATGCATTGAAAACGCTATTCAGGAGCTGAAACGCACTTTAAAGCGATACAAAACTGAAAGTCTCGAAAAAGGGATTTTGAAGCCAAAATCTGGTCAGTAGTATGTAGATAGGATGAAATACAGTTACTTTGAGTCCGTTTGACCTGTTTAAAGCTGAAATATAAGCACCGTCATATGGCACTGAAGTAAACATGATATTACTGCCTATTAACATGGTAGAACAGTCATAGTTGATGGGAAACCATTCACCCAGAAGTTTCATACAAAACCATGCAAATGCATTGAAAACGCTATTCAGGAGCTGAAAAGCACTTTAAAGCGATATAAAACTGAAAGTCTCGAAAAAGGGGATTTTGAAGCCAAAATCTGGGCAGTAGTATGCAGATAGGAAATACAGTTACTTTGAGTCCGTTTGACCTGTTTAAAGCTGAAATATAAGCACCGTCATGTGGCAATGAAGTAAACATGATATAACTGACCATTAACATGGTAGAATAGTCATAGTTGATGGGAAACCATTCACCCAGAAGTTTCATACAAAACCATGCAAATGCATTGAAAACGCTATTCAGGAGCTGAAACGCACTTTAAAGCGATACAAAACTGAAAGTCTCGAAAAAGGGATTTTGAAGCCAAAATCTGGTCAGTAGTATGTGGATAGTATGAAATACAGTTACTTTGAGTCCGTTTGACCTGTTTAAAGCTGAAATATAAGCACCGTCATGTGGCACTGAAGTAAACATGATATTATTGACTAGAAACACTCCATTTCAATGCCAAACCCCTTTTCCCATTTATAAACCACCAAGAATAACATGGTAGAATAGTCATAGTTGATGGGAAACCGTTCACCCAGAAGTTTCATCCAAAACCATGCAAATGCATTGAAAAGCACTTTAAAGCGATACAAAACTGAAAGTCTCGAAAAAGGGATTCTGAAGCCAAAATCTGGGCAGTAGTATGCAGATAGGAAATACAGTTACTTTGAGTCAGTTTGACCTGTTTAAAGCTGAAATATAAGCACCGTCATGTGGCACTGAAGTAAACATGATATTATTGACTAGAAACACTCCATTTCAATGCCAAACCCCTTTTCCCATGTATAAACCACCAAGATTAACATGGTAGAATAGTCATAGTTGATGTAAAACTGTTCACCCAGAAGTTTAATCCAAAACCATGCAAATGCATTGAAAACGCTATTCAGGAGCTGAAAAGCACTTTAAAGCGATACAAAACTGAAAGTCTCTAAAAAGGGATTTTGAAGCCAAAATCTGGTCAGTAGTATGTGGATAGGATGAAATACAGTTACTTTGAGTCCGTTTGACCTGTTTAAAGCTGAAATATAAGCACCGTCATGTGGCACTGAAAAAGGGGATTCTGAAGCCAAAATCTGGGCAGTAGTATGCAGATAGGAAATACAGTTACTTTGAGTCTGTTTGACCTGTTTAAAGCTGAAATATAAGCACCGTCATGTGGCAATGAAGTAAACATGATATTACTGACTATTAACATGGTAGAACAGTCATAGTTGATGGGAAACCATTCACCCAGAAGTTTCATACAAAACCATGCAAATGCATTGAAAACGCTATTCAGGAGCTGAAAAGCACTTTAAAGCGATACAAAACTGAAAGTCTCGAAAAAGGGGATTTTGTAGCCAAAATCTGGGCAGTAGTATGCAGATAGGAAATACAGTTACTTTGAGTCAGTTTGACCTGTTTAAAGCTGAAATATAAGCACCGTCATGTGGCAATGAAGTAAACATGATATAACTGACCATTAACATGGTAGAATAGTCATAGTTGATGGGAAACCATTCACCCAGAAGTTTCATACAAAACCATGCAAATGCATTGAAAACGCTATTCAGGAGCTGAAACGCACTTTAAAGCGATACAAAACTGAAAGTCTCGAAAAAGGGATTTTGAAGCCAAAATCTGGTCAGTAGTATGTGGATAGGATGAAATACAGTTACTTTGAGTCCGTTTGACCTGTTTAAAGCTGAAATATAAGCACCGTCATGTGGCACTGAAGTAAACATGATATTATTGACTAGAAACACTCCATTTCAATGCCAAACCCCTTTTCCCATGTATAAACCACCAAGATTAACATGGTAGAATAGTCATAGTTGATGGGAAACCGTTCACCCAGAAGTTTCATCCAAAACCATGCAAATGCATTGAAAAGCACTTTAAAGCGATACAAAACTTAAAGTCTCGAAAAAGGGGATTCTGAAGCCAACATCTGGACAGTAGTATGCAGATAGGATGAAATACAGTTACTTTGAGTCAGTTTGACCTGTTTAAAGCTGAAATATAAGCACCGTCATGTGGCACTGAAGTAAACATGATATTACTGACTATTAACATGGTAGAACAGTCATAGTTGATGGGAAACCATTCACCCAGAAGTTTCATACAAAACCATGCAAATGCATTGAAAACGCTATTCAGGAGCTGAAAAGCACTTTAAAGCGATACAAAACTGAAAGTCTCGAAAAAGGGGATTCTGAAGCCAAAATCTCGGCAGTAGTATGCAGATAGGAAATACAGTTACTTTGAGTCAGTTTGACCTGTTTAAAGCTGAAATATAAGCACCGTCATGTGGCAATGAAGTAAACATGATATAACTGACCATTAACATGGTAGAATAGTCATAGTTGATGGAAACCATTCACCCAGAAGTTTCATACAAAACCAAGCAAATGCATTGAAAACGCTATTCAGGAGCTGAAACGCACTTTAAAGCGATACAAAACTGAAAGTCTCGAAAAAGGGATTTTGAAGCCAAAATCTGGTCAGTAGTATGTGGATAGGATGAAATACAGTTACTTTGAGTCCGTTTGACCTGTTTAAAGCTGAAATATAAGCACCGTCATGTGGCACTGAAGTAAACATGATATTATTGACTAGAAACACTCCATTTCAATGCCAAACCCCTTTTCCCATGTATAAACCACCAAGATTAACATGGTAGAATAGTCATAGTTGATGGAAAACCGTTCACCCAGAAGTTTCATCCAAAACCAAGCAAATGCATTGAAAAGCACTTTAAAGCGATACAAAACTGAAAGTCTCGAAAAAGGGGATTCTGAAGCCAAAATCTCGGCAGTAGTATGCAGATAGGAAATACAGTTACTTTGAGTCAGTTTGACCTGTTTAAAGCTGAAATATAAGCACCGTCATGTGGCAATGAAGTAAACATGATATAACTGACCATTAACATGGTAGAATAGTCATAGTTGATGGGAAACCATTCACCCAGAAGTTTCATACAAAACCAAGCAAATGCATTGAAAACGCTATTCAGGAGCTGAAATGCACTTTAAAGCGATACAAAACTGAAAGTCTCGAAAAAGGTGATTTTGAAGCCAAAATCTGGGCAGTAGTATGCAGATAGGAAATACAGTTACTTTGAGTCCGTTTGACCTGTTTAAAGCTGAAATATAAGCACCGTCATGTGGCAATGAAGTAAACATGATATAACTGACCATTAACATGGTAGAATAGTCATAGTTGATGGGAAACCATTCACCCAGAAGTTTCATTCACCCACAAGTTTCATGATATTATTGACTAGAAACACTCCATTTCAATGCCAAACCCCTTTTCCCATGTATAAACCACCAAGATTAACATGGTAGAATAGTCATAGTTGATGGGAAACCGTTCACCCAGAAGTTTCATCCAAAACCATGCAAATGCATTGAAAAGCACTTTAAAGCGATACAAAACTTAAAGTCTCGAAAAAGGGGATTCTGAAGCCAACATCTGGACAGTAGTATGCAGATAGGATGAAATACAGTTACTTTGAGTCAGTTTGACCTGTTTAAAGCTGAAATATAAGCACCGTCATGTGGCACTGAAGTAAACATGATATTACTGACTATTAACATGGTAGAACAGTCATAGTTGATGGGAAACCATTCACCCCGAAGTTTCATACAAAACCATGCAAATGCATTGAAAACGATATTCAGGAGCTGAAACGCACCTTAAAGCGATACAAAACTGAAAGTCTCGAAAAAGGGATTTTGAAGCCAAAATCTGGTCAGTAGTATGTGGATAGGATGAAATACAGTTACTTTGAGTCCGTTTGACCTGTTTAAAGCTGAAATATAAGCACCGTCATGTGGCACTGAAGTAAACATGATATAACTGACCATTAACATGGTAGAATAGTCATAGTTGATGGGAAACCATTCACCCAGAAGTTTCATACAAAACCATGCAAATGCATTGAAAACGCTATTCAGGAGCTGAAACGCACCTTAAAGCGATACAAAACTGAAAGTCTCGAAAAAGGGATTTTGAAGCCAAAATCTGGTCAGTAGTATGTGGATAGGATGAAATACAGTTACTTTGAGTCCGTTTGACCTGTTTAAAGCTGAAATATAAGCACCGTCATGTGGCACTGAAGTAAACATGATATTATTGACTAGAAACACTCCATTTCAATGCCAAACCCCTTTTCCCATGTATAAACCACCAAGATTAACATGGTAGAATAGTCATAGTTGATGGGAAACCGTTCACCCAGAAGTTTCATCCAAAACCAAGCAAACGCATTGAAAAGCACTTTAAAGCGATACAAAACTTAAAGTCTCGAAAAAGGGATTCTGAAGCCAACATCTGGACAGTAGTATGCAGATAGGATGAAATACAGTTACTTTGAGTCAGTTTGACCTGTTTAAAGCTGAAATATAAGCACCGTCATGTGGCACTGAAGTAAACATGATATTACTGACTATTAACATGGTAGAACAGTCATAGTTGATGGGAAACCATTCACCCAGAAGTTTCATACAAAACCATGCAAATGCATTGAAAACGCTATTCAGGAGCTGAAAAGCACTTTAAAGCGATACAAAACTGAAAGTCTCGAAAAAGGGGATTCTGAAGCCAAAATCTCGGCAGTAGTATGCAGATAGGAAATACAGTTACTTTAGTCAGTTTGACCTGTTTAAAGCTGAAATATAAGCACCGTCATGTGGCACTGAAGTAAACATGATATTACTGCCTATTAACATGGTAGAACAGTCATAGTTGATGGGAAACCATTCACCCAGAAGTTTCATACAAAACCATGCAAATGCATTGAAAACGCTATTCAGGAGCTGAAAAGCACTTTAAAGCGATACAAAACTGAAAGTCTCGAAAAAGGGGATTCTGAAGCCAAAATCTGGGAAGTAGTATGCAGATAGGAAATACAGTTACTTTGAGTCCGTTTGACCTGTTTAAAGCTGAAATATAAGCACCGTCATGTGGCACTGAAGTAAACATGATATTACTGACTATTAACATGGTAGAACAGTCATAGTTGATGGGAAACCATTCACCCAGAAGTTTCATACAAAACCATGCAAATGCATTGAAAACGCTATTCAGGAGCTGAAACGCACCTTAAAGCAATACAAAACTGAAAGTCTCGAAAAAGGGATTTTGAAGCCAAAATCTGGTCAGTAGTATGTGGATAGGATGAAATACAGTTACTTTGAGTCCGTTTGACCTGTTTAAAGCTGAAATATAAGCACCGTCATGTGGCACTGAAGTAAACATGATATTACTGACTATTAACATGGTAGAACAGTCATAGTTGATGGGAAACCATTCACCCAGAAGTTTCATACAAAACCATGCAAATGCATTGAAAACGCTATTCAGGAGCTGAAACGCACTTAAAAGCGATACAAAACTGAAAGTCTTGAAAAAGGGATTTTGAAGCCAAAATCTGGTCAGTAGTATGTGGATAGGATGAAATACAGTTACTTTGAGTCCGTTTGACCTGTTTAAAGCTGAAATATAAGCACCGTCATGTGGCACTGAAGTAAACATGATATTATTGACTAGAAACACTCCATTTCAATGCCAAACCCCTTTTTCCATGTATAAACCACCAAGATTAACATGGTAGAATAGTCATAGTTGATGGGAAACCGTTCACCCAGAAGTTTCATCCAAAACCAAGCAAACGCATTGAAAAGCACTTTAAAGCGATACAAAACTTAAAGTCTCGAAAAAGGGATTCTGAAGCCAACATCTGGACAGTAGTATGCAGATAGGATGAAATACAGTTACTTTGAGTCAGTTTGACCTGTTTAAAGCTGAAATATAGGCACCGTCATGTGGCACTGAAGTAAACATGATATTACTGACTATTAACATGGTAGAACAGTCATAGTTGATGGGAAACCATTCACCCAGAAGTTTCATACAAAACCATGCAAATGCATTGAAAACGCTATTCAGGAGCTGAAAAGCACTTTAAAGCGATACAAAACGGAAAGTCTCGAAAAAGGGGATTCTGAAGCCAAAATCTGGGCAGTAGTATGCAGATAGGAAATACAGTTACTTTGAGTCAGTTTGACCTGTTTAAAGCTGAAATATAAGCACCGTCATGTGGCACTGAAGTAAACATGATATTACTGACTAGAAACACTGCCTTTCAATGCCAAACCCCTTTTCCCATGTATAAACCACCAAGATTAACATGGTAGAACAGTCATAGTTGATGGGAAACCATTCACTCAGAAGTTTCATACAAAACCATGCAAATCCATTGAAAACGCTATTCAAGAGCTGAAAAGCACTTTAAAGCGATACAAAACTGAAAGTCTCGAAAAAGGGGATTCTGAAGCCAAAATCTCGGCAGTAGTATGCAGATAGGAAATACAGTTACTTTGAGTCAGTTTGACCTGTTTAAAGCTGAAATATAAGCACCGTCATGTGGCACTGAAGTAAACATGATATTACTGACTATTAACATGGTAGAACAGTCATAGTAGATGGGAAACCATTCACCCAGAAGTTTCATACAAAACCATGCAAATGCATTGAAAACGATATTCAGGAGCTGAAAAGCACTTTAAAGCGATACAAAACTGAAAGTCTCGAAAAAGGGGATTCTGAAGCCAAAATCTGGGCAGTAGTATGCAGATAGGAAATACAGTTACTTTGAGTCAGTTTGACCTGTTTAAAGCTGAAATATAAGCACTGTCATGTGGCAATGAAGTAAACATGATATAACTGACCATTAACATGGTAGAATAGTCATAGTTGATGGGAAACCATTCACCCAGAAGTTTCATACAAAACCATGCAAATGTATTGAAAACGCTATTCAGGAGCTGAAACGCACTTTAAAGCGATACAAAACTGAAAGTCTCGAAAAAGGGATTTTGAAGCCAAAATCTGGTCAGTAGTATTGTGGATAGGATGAAATACAGTTACTTTGAGTCCGTTTGACCTGTTTAAAGCTGAAATATAAGCACCGTCATGTGGCACTGAAGTAAACATGATATTATTGACTAGAAACACTCCATTTCAATGCCAAACCCCTTTTCCCATGTATAAACCACCGAGATTAACATGGTAGAACAGTCATAGTTGATGGGAAACCATTCACTCAGAAGTTTCATACAAAACCATGCAAATCCATTGAAAACGCTATTCAAGAGCTGAAAAGCACTTTAAAGAGATACAAAACTGAAAGTCTCGAAAAAGGGGATTCTGAAGCCAAAATCTGGGCAGTAGTATGCAGATAGGAAATACAGTTACTTTGAGTCAGTTTGACCTGTTTAAAGCTGAAATATAAGCACCGTCATGTGGCACTGAAGTAAACATGATATTACTGTCTAGAAACACTGCATTTCAATGCCAAACCCCTTTTCCCATGTATAAACCACCAAGATTAACATGGTAGAACAGTCATAGTTGATGGGAAACCATTCACTCAGAAGTTTCATACAAAACCATGCAAATCCATTGAAAACGCTATTCAAGAGCTGAAAAGCACTTTAAAGCGATACAAAACTGAAAGTCTCGAAAAAGGGGATTCTGAAGCCAAAATCTCGGCAGTAGTATGCAGATAGGAAATACAGTTACTTTGAGTCAGTTTGACCTGTTTAAAGCTGAAATATAAGCACTGTCATGTGGCAATGAAGTAAACATGATATAACTGACCATTAACATGGTAGAATAGTCATAGTTGATGGGAAACCATTCACCCAGAAGTTTCATACAAAACCATGCAAATGTATTGAAAACGCTATTCAGGAGCTGAAACGCACTTTAAAGCGATACAAAACTGAAAGTCTCGAAAAAGGGATTTTGAAGCCAAAATCTGGTCAGTAGTATGTGGATAGGATGAAATACAGTTACTTTGAGTCCGTTTGACCTGTTTAAAGCTGAAATATAAGCACCGTCATGTGGCACTGAAGTAAACATGATATTACTGACTAGAAACACTCCATTTCAATGCCAAACCCCTTTTCCCATGTATAAACCACCAAGATTAACATGGTAGAACAGTCATAGTTGATGGGAAACCATTCACTCAGAAGTTTCATACAAAACCATGCAAATCCATTGAAAACGCTATTCAAGAGCTGAAAAGTAGTATGCAGATAGGAAATACAGTTACTTTGAGTCAGTTTGACCTGTTTAAAGCTGAAATATAAGCACCGTCATGTGGCACTGAAGTAAACATGATATTACTGACTATTAACATGGTAGAACAGTCATAGTAGATGGGAAACCATTCACCCAGAAGTTTCATACAAAACCATGCAAATGCATTGAAAACGCTATTCAGGAGCTGAAAAGCACTTTAAAGCGATACAAAACCGAAAGTCTCGAAAAAGGGATTCTGAAGCCAAAATCTGGGCAGTAGTATGCAGATAGGATGAAATACAGTTACTTTTGAGTCAGTTTGACCTGTTTAAAGCTGAAATATAAGCACAGTCATGTGGCACTGAAGTAAACATGATAGTACTGACCATTAACATGGTAGAATAGTCATAGTTGATGGGAAACCATTCACCTAGAAGTTTCATACAAAACCATGCAAATGCATTGAAAACGATATTCAGGAGCTGAAAAGCACTTTAAAGCGATACAAAACTGAAAGTCTCAAAAAAGGGGATTCTGAAGCCAAAATCTGGGCAGTAGTATGCAGATAGGATGAAATACAGTTACTTTGAGTCAGTTTGACCTGTTTAAAGCTGAAATATAAGCACTGTCATGTCATGTGTGGCACTGAAGTAAACATGATATTACTGACTAGAAACACTCCATTTCAATGCCAAAACACTTTTCCCATGTATAAACCACTAAGATTAACATGGTAGAATAGTCATAGTTGATGGGAAACCATTCACCCAGAAGTTTCATACAAAACCATGCAAATGCATTGAAAACGCTATTCAGGAGCTGAAAAGCACTTTAAAGCGATACAAAACTGAAAGTCTCGAAAAAGGGATTCTGAACCCAAAATCTGGTCAGGAGGAATTTGGATAGGATGAAATACAGTTACTTTGAGTCAGTTTGACCTGTTTAAGGCTGAAACAGTCTGGAACATGAAATAACATTAGCCCCATTGCAAATCAACTAAGCTAAATCATCACACATTCTACCTATGCTGTTGCGTTAGCAAGCTAAACTAGTTTACAGTCTAGGTGTTTTCGCTATCTAGCTGTTCTTGCATTCCTTGCAAATCAGCGTTAATAAAAAGCAGATGAGCTAGAGTCTAGCTAACATTGACTAGACGGGCATGATGTTTGTCTATACCGTAGCGTAGAAGATCTATGTGCAGTTCGACCCTCGACACATTTGCGCGAACCATTTTACCAACCGGTTTAGAAAACCTGGGACAATGTAAAGCAGGATTTGTTGCTGTTGCTGAAAAGAGCTGCGTTCCGACCTTATGTTCATCACAACCGCAAGCTGTAGTATGATTTTGTCGGTAACAGTTATTAGCAATGCTAACGTATCTTGTATCTAGCACCTGCCTTTCTCCAGTTATTTCAAATAGTGTTGTGCCTGATGTGCCTTCCTAGGATATTCTCTTGGGTTTTGACTTCTTGAGTAAATATGGGGTGGTAGTGTATTTTGGTCAAAATGAATGCCGAATAATGGGTAAAATGTTTCCCATGATCGTCTCGGCAGATATGGATAAGCCCTGGACAGTGATCATCCCCGAGGACACAGTAATTCCCCCACATAGTGAGACAATCATTCCTGGCAAGGTGGATAATTCCTTTGGGCCTAGCTGTGAGGGTATGTTGGAACCATCAGACACATTCTCAAACCAATGTGATGTAATGGTATCTCGGGTGGTCTGTAGAGTGGAAATGGGGAGGCTGCCTATTAGAGTGATTAATGTAACTAAGGATGCCATTACATTGAAGGGGATGGGCACTTTACATACTGACATCGAAGTGGGCTGTAAGGGTGAGCATTTAGGTATGGGAGAGGATGAGGATTGCTCAAATGAGCCACGGACAAGCTTATAACACATTTTGGGTTGCATCAGAAAAGTTTGGCTCCATCTGACTTAACAGATATCCGTGACTTGTTACAGAGAAATATGCCTGTGTTTAGTGAGGTGGAGGGTGACTTGGGGAGGACTCACCTTACGCTACACCAGATTGATACAGGGGTTGCAAAGCCTGTGAAGTTGCCACTCCGTCTTGTTCCCATCCATCTACAGCAAGAGGTGACTGAACATTTAAAACAAATGTTGGCAAATGACATCATTCAGCCCTCTCATAGTCCTTGGGCAGCACCTGTGGTTATGGTATGCAAGCGCGATGGCAGCCTCCGGTTTTGTGTTGATTTTCGCAAATTAAATTATTTGACCCGGAAGGATGCGTATCCATTGCCACGTATTGACGACGCCCTTGACAGTTTGAATAAAGCGTGCTGGTTCTCTACACTTGATTTATCCAGTGGTTCCTGGCAAGTGGAGATGGAGCCGAAAGATAAACATAAGACCGAAGAGTCAGATGGCTGAGTGGTGAGGGAGTCGAGCTAGTAATCTGAAGGTTGCCAGTTCGATTCCCAGCCGTGCAAAATGACGTTGTGTCCTTGGGCAAGGCTCTTCACCTTTCTTGCTTTGGGGGGAATGTCCCTGTACTTACTGTAAGTCGCTCTGGATAAGAGCGTCTGCTAAATGACTAAATGTAATGTCCTCAGTTTTGGCCTTTGTAATAGTCCTAGTACATTTCAGCGGCTGATGGATCTGGTGCTGGCAGATCTTCAGTGGACCACCTGTCTGGTGTACCTGGATGATATTATTATTTTTGGACGTACATTTCAGGAGCATTTAGGCCGCCTGGACGTGGTTTTAACAAAGCTACGCCAGGCTAACCGTAAAGTTAAGCCCACAAAGTGTAAGTTGTTTGCCAGTCAAGTACATATAATCTCATGCAAGGGTGTGTAAAGCAGATCCGGCAAAAGTAGAGGCAGTATGTCAGTGGCCGGTGCCGAAAAATCTGACAGAGGTGAGGAGGAGCTGTTAAGTATTGTTACTTTCATAAAGCACTTTAAACACTATCTGCTTGGTAAGGAGTAGGGATGGGGATCGTAAATTGTTATCGATATTGATACCATTTTCGAGACTGCTTAATGATCCGAGTCTTTATCGATACCACTATCAATACTATTCTGGGGTGAGCTTGAGCTAACCACCATCTAAATGAATGAATTTGGCAAATGTTAAACATATAGCAGCACCCACACAACCCACGCCACACTTTATGTAAACTGAAGATTACTGAACAACATTTATAACAATTATTTAAGTAAAACAGATGTCAAATAGAACAAGGGGAATGTGTTGCTCTCAGGAGGAGGCTGGATAAAAGGAGCACATATTGGCACAATGGATCCTGGCTCTGGCTAAATCTACAATTGTCCACTACAGATGTACTATCCACAACCTGGATGAATAAATAGTATAAATGACTGATTGGTTGGTGGACAAAAAGTGACGTTGACAAGCCATCATTGTTCAAGACTTCATGAAAAGTTTAACACGTTTCAACAAAAGGCACCTGATTTAGCTAAATGACCAGCTAACCAAACCCAAACCTTCCTTATCTCATCCCTATTTTGTTCTGTCTCTGTTATTGTTTAACAAGATGCTTAAGCAGCCCACAGAGCCATGCTCCCGGTGACTATGTTTTGAATGATCAGCAGCGGGGCGGGGGAGGCTAGTCTTTATTCACACACTGACTGTGCTCGTAAACTCGCGCACGCATCAAATTTTAGGGGCATAGGCGAGTGAAATAGTTGCACTGTAGAGCTTATTATTGAGGCTTATTATTGTCAACGATGGATACTTGCTACGAAGTTGGGTTGCGCTGACTACGCTCACCATGCAAACTTGGGTTGAGGAGGAGGATTGTCCGGCAGCTGGAGTTGGCACCGTTGATTCTCGAAGACAGTCGAATGCATTTTACATTTAGTTGATGCACAACGTTGAGGTGCTTATTCATTACAGTAGTTCCCCCCCCCCCCCCCTTACAAGAAATTATCTTCGAACATGTATTACACGTCGCTTCCTTCTTATCTTTGGCTTCATTAAAATGTAGCCAGGCCTTTGACCGCTAATACGTTCAGCCATCGTAGCTAGCAACAAAATGAGAAATAAAGCAAAGTAGGTCGTGAGCCAATTAAATTCTTCTTCTTTTAGTTATAAGGCGGTTGGCAGGCCATTCAATTGAATTTAGTAATTTTTTTAGACAATCGATGTATGTTTGTGCACCAGTGATTTGATTAAAATGACATAACTCTCTCGAGACATAAGTTACATTATATTAGCCTACCTAGTCTCGATAGCGGTATCGATAAGCTCGGACCTTATTGATCTTCGGGTTTTGAGAAATTTGGAACCGGGTCCTTACAGAACCAGGTATCGATCCCCATCCCTAGTAAGGAGTTTGTCCTGCGGACAGATCATAACTCCTTGAGGTAGCTGCATAATTTCCAAGGGTTGGAGGGACAATTAGCCATGTGGGTGGAGTGGCTTGCTACCCAGCTAACACAGTTACGTTGCCCTTACGTTGCCGCAACGTCACTCGATGACCAAACATACGTTGCCGCAACGTCTTAGGCGACGTTGCGGGACCGTGCATCTGTGGGACGCCAGAACGTAACCGCAACGTAATCTTGTGACGTTGCCAGTCCGTAACCGCGACGTCGTGGCAACGTTATTTTCCGACGTTGCCAGTCTGTAACCGCGACCTCCTAGCAACGTCATTTTCCGACGTTGCCAGTCCGTAACCGCGACCTCCTAGCAACGTCATTTTCCGACGTTGCCAGTCCGTAACCGCGACCTCCTAGCAACGTCATTTTGTGACGTTGCCAGTCCGTAACTGCAACGTTAACTAAGTAACCTATATTTCTCAATTCTACTGCTTATATTGGGGCGGTTCATATGCAGACCTCATTTGCCCCAAATGCTACTTGTTCTTGTATAATAGGCTACATGGTAGCCAACTTTAGGAGGACTATGTTTGTGTGATGTGTAGCCTAACTCCAGCTAATCATAAACAAGGCAGCATTTCCATGTAACATTGTCATTTTATTTCAAACAAAGTGCCAAACAGTGAATTAAAATCTTCTGCCAGTCCCCGCTACAGGTCCTGTCTGTTGGCCCTGACAATGAAGCACAAAATAAGTTAGTGTTCTATCAACATAATTGCACGTGTAAAAAGGCGCTATACAAGTCATAAAAAAATCACATCTAAAATAATATACATCATCAAAAAAATATGTGATTCTAGATGTTTGTCACATAGCCATGTGAAAGGTTGGATATGGAAGCTGCAATCATGATTCATTCACCTGGCTTGTTTTGAATGGGCTGCCGGGGTGTGTTTGAGTGTCTCCTCTATGAGGAGCTCCACAGCTTTCTCTCCCAGTCCCGTCTTCCACTTCATCACAGCGTCTGGAATTAGAAGTCATGAACTTATTGTCAGCACCAATGTGAACGTTGAACGCTGCGTATAAGCCATAGTTCATGGCATCTCCAAACACTTACCACTTTCGCAACTCCAGCACCTTAAGGCACTCCTCAAGGTCTTGGAGTTCAGCCTGTGTTTGGGCCACCTGTAGGTCCATCACTGGCACCTCTTCAGTGTGTCTGCCCTGTAGTCGCCTGAATAGGAGAGCCTCTCGCTGGTTCTCCTCCAATGTCTCCATCTTCCGGAGCATAACCTGTAATGTGTCTGTCATTAAAGACAAAACAAGTTTACAAGAGTTAGCATGATTGGCATACACTGTGGTTCTTCTAGATTAGCTGTAACAATGATGTAAATAACAAATGTTACCTTGAATGGTTGTATACAAAGCATATATTTTTTTGAGTGTCTTATATTTGCACTTGCCTGGCTGCCAGCTGTTTTCTTGGGCCCCCAATTGGTTCACCTCCACCAGACCAGAGTTGACATCTAGGGGTATGGAATCTGGTGATGCAAAAGTTTTAAGTCATGCTTTTGCTTCAAAACATAGCCTTTAGGTTGCCATGGCTCATACAATTATTGTCACTGTTTTAAACGGTCATTCATTACTTTACCATAATTTCCCAGGGACACAGTGCTAGGCCGTGTGACGGTGGTAGGATAATCTGTACATAAATGAAAATGGAATGTAGTTTAGTAGTTTGTACATAGTTAAAGCATATTGATATTAAAGGAGTAGCATTGCACATATGTGATCGTTCGAAAGCAGGGCCCCACATCGTAGCGTCGCACATGTGTGATTCTGAACATTCCAACCGACTGTTTTCCGATAGACAAAAACTATATGACAAACGCTATAGTAAGGCTTCAAAATTTACAATTAGTAGGCTAACAAGTAACACTAGCAGGTGGTAGCATTGCTACGAGTATTATGCTAGGTTGCTAGGTAACGGAAGCTAATTAAAGCTACCTAGCTGCCGTTTTGGAAAAATAACTGGTGGAAGCGTCGGAAATATTTATAACTCACGCATCTAAAGATTAAAACGAATAAACTTATCCAAAAACAGATGGCATGTACAAATTGGAAAAATTTGTGACATGATACTTTTATAGACGCCATTGCTGTGCATGCCATGGCCGACTGATTAAAACGTGATCAGCCACGCTAGCTCCACAGTCTTTGAAAATTCCGGGCTAAATAAACTATTTTGGGACAAGGTTTTTTAACAGTTCTGAACGTTTATTTTCACTGATTCTTTTGTGGGTGATTTGTGAGACGCTAAACTTTGATAACATGTAGGCCTATGCATTTTCAGTATTTCAACATAACTTTCTGGAGGGTTTAACCTCTACTGTACTGTAGCTAGCGAAATCCTAACGTAAACAATGTGAATCTGATAGCACATAAACAGGCTAAATGGCCTAAATTTCAAACATATACGTATTAGCATGCCCCATCCAATTTCTGAAAATATGTTTATATATTTAAACTATTTCTGTAAAGAAACTCACCTTTGAAGTAGCTAATTTCCAGTTGAAATCCAATGCGTACAAGACGGTGTTGAACCCCTGCAAAATCTCTTCTGAAACCCCAGTTTCAGCGATGCGTTGAAATGGGCATGCGCAAAGTTGTTGCTCAGGGGCAGACTGAGGGGCAGGTTTGCTAAGGAAGAATTGTAATATTCTGTGATGACTTGTCTTTGGAAATGAAACTCTTAAGAGTCGCTTACCTTTTGGTCACATTTAACAATTTAGTATCACAAAAATTATTGGAGCACAAATTTGCATTGTGTGTCATACAGCTTTGGTGTGCTATACAAATAATGTTTGCTTAATCATGTTACACATCACACATTGATTGCTTTTGTACATGTTTATAGTAAAGAATGAAAGACTAAATTATATTCCAAATTCAGTCTTTTATTTATTAAAGCTATGTTTCTGCATATGAGAAAATTGATGACCAATGACATGCTGGGGCTGAGCTGCACATGAATTACATGCATTGTCTACATTTATACGTGCTGGGTGCAACATTTAATATTGTGTGTGATTGAAATTCATGTAGACTATACATTGCAAAGGTGTCAGAACTGAGAGCAGTCCAGTGTGATCTCTCCATCTCTGGATAAACCACTATATTGCACTCGAGATCCGTTGTCCTGCGACCAAAGAGCGACTTAACCGCAACTTAACCCATGGTACCAAAATGTATGTATCCAGCCGACCAAGGTACAACGTCACGGCAACGTTGTCCACGGGACCAAAAAATAACGTAACCAGCCGACCAAGGTACGACGTCGCGGCAACGTTGTCCACGGGTCTAAAAATAAGGTAACCAGCCGACCAAGGTACGACGTTGCGGCAACGTTGTCCATGGGAACAAAAAATAACGTAACCAGCCGACCAAGGTGCAACGTCGCGGCAACGTTGCCCACAGGTCTAAAAATAACGTAACCAGCCGACCAAGGTACGACGTTGCGGCAACGTTGTCCATGGGACCAAAAAATAACGTAACCAGCCGACCAAGGTACAACGTCGCGGCAACGTTGCCCACGGGTCTAAAAATAACGTAACCAGCCGACCAAGGTACAACGTCGCGGCAACGTTGTCCAGGGGACCAAAAAATAACGTAACCAGCCGACCAAGGTACGACGTCGCGGCAACGTTGTCCATGGGTCTAAAAATAACGTAACCAGCCGACCAAGGTACGACGTCGTGGCAACGTTGTCCATGGGACTAACTGGCAACATTCCCTTTATAACGTTGCTACGACGTTGCCACAACGTTGCCAGAAGGTAACGTCGAGGGTTACCAACTGAGCACTTACTGGCAACGTTGCCGCAACGTCATGTGTTAGCTGGGTAGCTTCCAGTATAAAATTGTACACCGTCCTGGACGAGGGCATACCAATGCGGATGCCCTCTCTAGGCTGCCTGCTTACCTGTCAATTTCAGTGGTCTCTCAGCCAGCCGTACAGACACAAGGGGGGCCAGTGATAGCTGCGGTACAAAACATAAGTCCTAATGCAAACACAGGGTGGGAAGGGGATGAATTGGTTCAGGCTCAGAGAGAGGATGCCAAGCTACAGAAGATTGTTGCTTTAAAATCCAAGGGAACGAATAGTTTGCAACCACCTAGATCTGCAGAAGTATGCACCTGTGTGGGCTCAGATACAAATGCAGGGCTCCCGATTGGTGAGGTTTCCCCCATCAAATTCAGATGCTGCAAACCAGGTCCAGATTGTTATTCCCAGTCCTATGGTGCCAAAAGTCTTAAGACAGTTGCATAACGATGCTACAGGTGGTCACCTGGGAATACAGAAATTGCAAGAAAAAGTAAAAGACCGTTTCTACTGGGCTGGTTTGGGGATGTGAAAGAATGGTGTCGGGAGTGTATGGATTGTGGGTCACGAAAAGCTGTGGGAAAACAGTGGCGTGCACCGCTTCAATCTGTGGTAACGTCTAGGCCGTATAAACGTGTAGCATTGGACATCTTAGGACTTCTCCCTGGAACCCCCAGAGAAAACAAATACATTGTAGTTATTGGGGACTACTTCTCAAAATGGACTGAGGTGCTTCCTCTTCCTAATCAGGAAGCTGAAACGGTGGCAAAGTTGTTGGTCGAACAGTGGGTGTGCCGCTTTGGAGCCCCCAGCACAATTCATACTGATCAGGGCCGTAATTTTGAATCTAGGTTGTTTAAAGAAGTGTGCCAGTTGTTGAACATTCATAAGACCAGGACTTCACCTTATCACCCTCAATCGGATGGAATGATTGAAAGGTTTAACAGAACACTGGGGTCAAAGTTGTCTCTCTTTGTAGATGATAATCAATCTAACTGTGATATCCTCTTGCCTTATGTGATGATGGCTTATAAGAGCAGCGTTCACTCGAGTACAGGGTTTACACCATACAAAGTTGTTTTTGGAAAGAAAGTCCAGCCTGTGGACATTATGCTTGACCTTGGCGATGGGGAAAAATGCTCTTCGGCTTCAGAATATGTGGCTAGATTGTTGGAGACACTGTCTACAGTGGTAGATGCGGTAAAGGGCCATAAGTTAAGAGCCTCCAGGAAGCAGAAGGAAGATTATGATTTTAGAGCACTTTTCCAGTATTATTCAGAAGGGGAATGGGTGTGGATCCGTGGGACAGCTAGGAAAAGGGGGCTTTGTCATAAAGTACAACGAAGGGTCCTTATAAGATCATGGAAAGGATAACAGAAGTTCTGTATCGACTAATGCCAGTGGAGGGGGGGCAGAAACTGTGGTGCACTTCAACGACTCAAACCATGTCTTTCTTCTGGGACAGAGGCTACCAACCAAGGGTGTGCAGCGAGACCACTGACAGCTGCCATAACACCTAATGAGACCCGTGTGTGATCTCCATCCTCTACGACTGGTCGAGATCCCGAGGTGGTAGTGCCAGGAGCCAGAGCTGGGGTGCCCCCAGCCAGACCTACAGAGGGATCAAGCAGTGGCGCTTTCTGCGCTGTCTCAGTTGGATTACAACGGCAAGGGGACCGGCGCGCTCAAACTACACAGAACCTTCACACACAGGGACCATGCAGACACCCACGACTAACCAGACTGCGATGGAGGAGGAGACACGCCAAGGCGCCCCTCTAGTCGAAGCGACGTGCCAGGGCGACCAAGGAGGCCGCCAGGATGGTCTCTGGACTATGAGATGTTTTGATTGAGACTCGAGGGCGAGTCTGCTTTATGGACTGTAATGAAATGAGTGTAATGAGTGACGTTGTGTGTGATGTGTTAGGAATGTTTTGACATGACTCTTGTATGGGGGGAGCTGGGGGTGTTAATTAATGGGCTACACCTGGTCAGTGATGAGGTTGGAGGAGAGTGAGTGTGGATCATAATCAGTATTGAGAGAACATGGATAAAAGAACACGACAGCGAAAGGTGAGTGGTCTGGGAATCGGTGCCAGATTACTCGTTACTGAAAACATAATGATCACAGTAACATACATCACCAGCATCACTGTATTGCTTTATAAATGGCTCTCTCTTATATACAGGGGGGGAACCACTGTCCTCAGTCCTCCAGGGAAATATGTTCCCCTTGTGCTCTCAGTGTAAAAGACTAATGTAAAAAAGTTTTGAAATGTTGAATAAATTCTTTCCGAAAATAGGTGTGCATCATTGATGAGTACAGAACATTTTTTAAAGCTGTTATAACCTTCTTTTTTTTCAACCTTACAAAACTTTTTTCCCAGGCCTCCAGGGAAATCTGTTTGTCAGGAATATTAATCTATCAAGCATTGCACAGTATTGTCAGTCGGTGAACAAGTTTAAGAAAGCTTTATTGCTTGCGGCCGGCCCACAAGGAGACAAAAACATCATACGCCATTGTGCTACAAAGTTTGTCTGCTAGCATGTTGTGCTAGCTAGCTATTTAAACAGAACCGCTCTTGACAGTCATTGGTTAAAACAAAGGCATTCAAATGTCCCATGGCTCTTCTTCATTGGCTCCCTTGCATAGACCTGGCGCGCGTGTGTGCGTGCGTATTTACGTGTGTGCGTGTTTACGACATCAACCCTGATTGAAACACAACAACAGGATCTCCTGATGTCGTAAAAGCTCCTTCACATAAGTGTCAACAAATGGTCACCAGACCTTGCATCTCCACCTATAGTCCTTGCCACACAGTATCTTAAAACAACCACAACCCCCTCTTCTAAGTTCTCAGACCCAAGATAAGGGTTTTGTATGTTTACCCAGAGTTCAGATTTGGGGTTAGGCCTCTCTTTGCACCCAAGGAATACTGAACTCAGAATCATTCTTATACAGGATAACAGTTACATCTTCAATTTTTCAACACTGTTCCCCCAGGGAAATCTGTTCCCCCTGTGTTCTCAGTGTAAAAGACTAATGTAAAATATATGAAAAATATTTTCTACAAAAAGTTTTGAAATGTTGAAAATAAATTCTTTCCAAAAATAGGTTTGCATCATTGATGAGTACAGTACATTTTTGTAACCTTTTATATAGTTATTTTTTTCAACCTTACAAAACTTTTTTCCCATGCTTCCAGGGAAATCTGTACCCCCTGTGTTCTCAGTGTAAAAGACTGATGTATAGATGAAACTTGCTATACATAATGATCACAGTAACATACATCACCAGCATCACTGTATTGCTTTATAAATGGCCAATCTAATACACAGGGGGGGGGGGGAACCACTGCCCTCAGGCCTCCAGGGAAATCTGTTCCCCTTGTGTTCTCAGTGTAAAAGACTAATGTAAAATATTTGAAAAATATTTTCTACAAAAAGTTTTGAAATGTTGAAAATAAATTATTTTCAAAAATAGGTTTACATCATTGATGAGTACAGTACATTTTTTCAACCTTCGATTATTAATTTCCATTAAGCCTATACCAGCAGGCACATTTAAAGAAATGTGATATGATTGATTGGGATAATGAGGCACTTAAGATGAGCCTATACATTTCCCCAAAACTTTCACATTTAGCTTATCGGCAATTTTTTGCCAAGCTGCTTGTCTTGCTCTGGCAGCGGTGGCGGTGTTTGACTTAGCCATGATAATATGCTTATTGTCTTCTTAGAGACTCATTATAATAGTTTGCTCGGATTGCGAGAATAGCCTATCACCGCTCTCTCTTTCGTCTTTTCCGCCATCATACCGTTAGAAAATCACGGTTTTTGTGATCGACCTTTCCTGCCTTTTGAAGTAGGACGTGCACGTGCAATTTCCCTGATAAGTTTAGCCTGATTGAAATTAACCACATGATTTGGATGCGGATCAGCCGTTGACGAACCGATATTTGCTGTTCTCACTCATCTCGCTAATGTTAACGGGCTAAAGGGACAATTGATTAACTTAGCTTCAACCCTTACGACGAACGGGGCCCTGCTCTCAATGTAATCACAACGGAGTTCCAAGCGTCAACAAATGCTAAACGGAACTTATTGCTCATTTAACATTGTGATATAAAACACAATTGTGAGATTTAATGTACAATACGATGTACGCTGATATTATTAGTACGTTTACTTTCGAAAACAGTAGACTTGAATCTGAGGCTAAGTTCAGCAACTTTAGCTATGAAGCTGACAATACTGTTAGTGTTAATTATGAAGAAGTTGTCATACACTAACATTGCTACCGGTATTTTGCTAAGGCAGTTAATTGTTTTGGAGATGTGACAAACACAGACATCCCAACCTGCAGAGACTCATTTCTGGGAGGTAGCTCACCCCCCCCCCACCCCGGGACGCAATCCGGACGCATGATGTACCCCCTCAACCTGCACGTCCCCCCCCCCCCCCCGACATACTCAGGACGCGCGATATGCACCTATCTCTACCAGAAATGACCATTAGACAGTCTCTCGCTCGCTCGAAATACAAAATCCCAGATTTCCGGGACATTGTACAGCATTTGCGGGCGTCAGGGAGCCGCTATTGAAATGCGGGAGACTCCCGGACCTACATCATCAGAATGGGATTTATTCGCCATGAAAGTTTGCACAGACAAGGAATTTGCTTTGGCAGGTTCTTCTCATCGTCATGTTATCCTCCCAGTTCTGCACTGAATTCGGGTGGGGGAGAGTAACGCCATCTCCAGTCAATGTAGTAGAACCGTGATCCCAAGCTAGCATCGACATCACTGTCTTTACACCGGCAGACGCTGTGCAAACCACTTCCGGCGGAAATGAAGTGCATTTGTGTAGAGTTATGGCGGCCCCCTGGGATTTGGCGCGTAAACTTGTGTATAGAGAATGCGAAGTTACGTCACTGTAGGTTAACGATACGTCATGCCTTGTGGGATCGCCTCCATCTTTGCAGGCTACACGCCCTTTTGAGCCGGCCAGTCCAAATATGGGAACTTAAATTTCGATGGCTCCTGCCTTAATATCTTCACCGTCCAATCACCAATTTTATTTCTGAAAATTGCCAGATACTCGTGACAAGCACATCTAATTTGGTTAAGTGGTTAATGGGCGTGAATTTATAAATGTATCGTTATCCATATTTTGCCTAAGCAGTCAGAGGGGATACCATGGCATGGGAGATGTCCTACAGTTTTAGATGAGCTGCTTGAAATTGAAAACTGAGACAATATTTAGAGTAAAGACCCATTTTGTTAACAAATGTTGTCCATTTAGTAAATTAAAAATCTAAACTTTTTTGTTACGAAGCATTTGTTTGTTGGAGTAACGCGAGTTTTACACGATCCGGCTTCTGCGTTTGTGACAGGCAGCTACTGACCGTAGTAGCCTGTATGCCTCGTTGTTTGCAGATTTCTGTGAAACTTGCTAAATAAACATTAGCTAGCTGCACTACGTAGGCTATCCTTTAAGCTAAATATCTATAACTTGTTTGGACAATTGGATTGTCGAAGTCAAACCTTATTTGTTATGGAGAGCATTCCGGTTTATCCACTAATCACTAGACGGGTCATATCTTTCTAACCAAATAATATATTTATAATCTGGGTGCTGTTCTAAATTGCCCACAATTATGTATATTTCATATGCACAAAGTTGTATAAAAGTTGTTGAAAATTAAGATGTAAAGATTGATGCGTGAAATCTTGTTTTCTCTCATGATTTCTCTTAAATAATCATACATATATTTATATAATTAGAAAGCCCTAGTTCTTCTCTTCAATGTGGTTTATAAACAGTTCAGGTGTATGATTTTAATATGAAAATTAATGTAAATATTAATAGACTATTGATATCAAATTATAGCACCAAATGGAGTTTATGAAATGTTGGCTCGGGCTGGAACTGTTACTGTAACGGTTTTGTTTATATTTGCTCTTCAACGAACGGTTATTTTTTTTAGCTAATCATTTTAATATTAAAATATGATCGGAAAAGCGAAGAGATGAAAAGGGTGAAAAACCAGGAAAAGGGCCCCTACCGGGAGAAACTTATTTTGGACGCCAAGCAACGGTATTTCGATAAATTAAAGGCAATTAACATCGTCGATCCATACGATTTAGCAGCCCAGGACTGGATTACAGACGCAGATGCACTACCTCCACTAACATACCCGGACATTGTAACCTATCTTGTTTTTGGACTTTGTGCATACACTTTGCGTGAGTTTAAGTGTTATAAGTCACTAGAAGCTCATGAACAGTTTTGCAGTGGCTGGGTGCAAGATCTGCAATGTCACAAGCCGGCAAACTGCGAAACAAAGTAATACTCGCCAAGGTAAGGTGTCACTTTGGGGCAAATTATTAAAACAATCAAAACTAGAGAGGGTACAATTTCTGGGGAAATTGTAGGGTGTGCTTGCTTGCGTCGGTTGCACAGGGGTCCGTTTTTTAATGACATTTTTACAACTGATATTTCTGTATATTTTATATAAAAATGCATACTTATTATTTATAAAGATTACATAGATTTAAAAGCATTTTCTTTGCTGCTCATTTACAACACAAAATACTTGTAAAGTGTAGAATGAAATAGATGTCTTCTCATTTCCCCTGCAAGCCCTTACAAAAAAAAGTCTATTAAAGTATACTATAAGTGTACTAAAAAATGGATAGTACACTTTTAGTTCACTTTTGATAAACTTTTAAGAAGTATCCTTAGAAATTAGTTCACTTTTGATATACTTATATGAAGTATACTTAGAAACAAAAAATTGTATACATTTCTTCTGGAGTAGGATGTAGGCTACATTTTCTTTTATTATACAGCAAAAACAGTCAAAATACTTTTAAAGTACATTACAAGTTACATGTTTTAGATCCATCTTGTATATTCTAATTATTCATGTCTAGGAAAATATATTATGCATTGCACATTGAATCTTTATTGTTACTAAAGCTGTAACCTTAATTACGGCCAAAACATTTTGAAGCCCTATACTCTTATACGATACTAATAATTATCAATTGAAGTATTAATGGAAAATTAATGGTCAATTCCCATGATGCAAGGTAGTAAATAGTGTTAAAATTTGCTGATAAATTTGCCGAAAATAGTTCGAAATACAAATGTAACTTCATGAATTTCGTTTTTTTTTATTGTGTCTGCTTAGAATGTAGTGTTTTGTTGCATGGTAATTGTCATTGTTGTGCTGGTTTACCATTGTAACCATGAGTTAAATGACTGTTAAGTTTGATAAGAAGAGCTGGATTAAAGCAACATGAGATCATACGCAGGAATTAGCTTCTTTCACCTAATAATAAGTGTCACTTGGTGAGGGCCCCCGTTCTTGTCAAGTGATGCAAGATCGGTGGTGTTGGAGGGGCCCCTAAACATATACATATTATAGTAAATCATAGTAAATGGACATTTACTATGTCCATTTACCCCCCCCCCCCCCCAATTCAGGGCCAATTCAGTTTACTTAGTACAAAAATAGTATATAAATAAGTACACTGCTAGTATACTTTAGGTACCATGATAATAGAATACTTTTTATACGTAAGTATACTTACAAATTAAACTAGAAGTATACTTCTTTTTTGTAAGGGAGAGGCAGCCTCATATTTGAATCAAAACGAATACATTTGTCAGACCGGTGTAAAAAATGACCTAATCTCTATGACGATGGTGCACTTCTACTCAGCCATCATTGAGTCCATCCTCACCTCCTCCATCACCGTCTGGTACGCTGCTGCCACTGCCAAGGACAAGAGCAGACTGCAGCGTATCATCCGCACTGCTGAGAAGGTGATTGGCTGCAATCTGCCTACCCTCGAGGACCTGCACACCTCGAGGACCCTGAGGCGAGCGAGGAAGATTGTGGCCGACTCCTCCCACCCTGGACACTCCCTGTTTCAGTCAGAAGGCTGCGGTCCATCAGGACCAATACCTCACGCCACAAAAACAGTTTCTTCCCTTCCGCTGTTGGCCTCTTCAACAAGGCCAAGGGACCACACTGACTCTAATGACTTCTTGCTTAAAACACACTGCTTTTTGCACTGCATTACAAAATGGTATCTTGTACATTTGTATTTTTTGTAATATTTGTATTTTTGTATTTTTATATTGTAATTTACGGCAACTTATATTTTATTTTATTGTATATTTAATTCTATTCTAATCCCACTTAGTACTGCTAGTTTATGTACCCTTAGTATTGATAGTCCACATATTTAAATTTTAGGTATATGTTTATTGTATGCACCTTCCTGCCAAAGCAAATTCCTTGTCTGTGCAAACTTTCATGGCGAATAAATCCCATTCTGATTCTGATGACTTAAACGTCCTTTTAAGTTTTTCCCTTCTCGTGATATTTTCAGGCATTTAGCCTACTCATATTGCATACATTCATTAATAAAGAACCCCCTTTGAAGATTATTCTACGACGTTACCGGCAGTAGAAGATGGAATCGCGATCCAAACAGTACCATCTGCTAACTGAAAATATGCCCCCAAAAACGTAAATAAGCTTGACATTTATTTAGTGGAAAATCCCTCATTCATAAAAAGCTCACTGGTAGCGATCATTGTCAGTAACAACGCAAAATGCGATATAGCCCTGTGTGGAGAAGCTGCCCCGGTAAATTGTACTACTACAGTACAGTACTAGAGTACAGTACTGCTGTGTTCGTCTTGGTAGCGATTGCGTTGGTTGAATTCGATTTAACGTTCCGTTGTACGGTTTAGGCTGAAATTAATAATTTTCATGAACAGATTGACAATGTTTAGGCTGTGGCAATGAAGTTCAGGTTAGTATAGACTTTTGATTTAAGTAAGGGGAGTGCCGAACATGTTCTGTCGCCGTTTGACTTCCTTAACAGCTGTGTAACAGCTTTTGTAGTGTGTCTCGCGTAGGCTACAGCGTTGCAGTGAGCAACACTGGTTTGAAACTACAGGTAATGATAATTTCACCAACAAATCGTTTACTTGTAATGTAATGTCATAATAAATCCTACAACGAAAATGTATTTGTGAGGAATGTTTATTTTAACGATTGAAAACAGATAACGCTACATCATAGACCACTGTAGTATGTGTTGCCCGGGCAACACAGGCTAATGTCATGATGCTAATACTTCAGTGAAATAGTAGACTACTGTTTCCGAAAGTAGATGTACTTCCTTAATAATATCAGCTTATACTGTACATTACACATCACAATTGTGTGTCATATCACAAAGTAAAATGAGTAAATAGTTATCACCCTGGCCTCTTTGCTTGTGGCGTTTCTGCAGCTGCCTTGCAGTAAAGCTATAGTTAGCCTAGATATCCCCCAAGTTAACAGATGCGAAACGAATGTTCTGCCAAAGGTAGTCACGCGTGTTTTCGTGACGTTAGTGACGTTAGTAACGTCAGTGACTGTGGCTAGCAAATTAGCCACCGTTAGCTTCACTTTTCGCCACAAAAACTTAACTTAAGCCCAAACCATGCAACGGAACGTAAATTCCAATACAAGCAACTCAATCGCTACCAAGACAAAACTTTTGACACCTACGTTGTCTATGTAGGCCAAATATTGACTGAGTTTTAGGGGGGCAAAAATAAATAAAAAAATAAATAATAATAATATATATGTGAGAGAACAAAGGTTGTGCTCTCGCCGAAGGCTTGAGCACACCCAACTAGAGAGGGTACAATTTCTGGGGAAATTGTAGGATGTGCTTGCTTGCATCGGTTGCAGATGGGTCCGTTTATTAACTGTAATTTTTACAACTGATATTTCCGTATATTTTATATAAAAATGCCTACTTATTATTTATGAAGATTGCATAGATTTAAAACCATAGCCTACATTTGTTGCTGCTCATGTACAATTCAAAATACAAAAAGTGAAGTGTAGCATGTCCTTGTACTTACTGTAAGTCGCTCTGGATACGGGCGTCTGCTAAATGACTAAATGTAAATGTAGAATGAATCTAACCTATATGACTTAAACGTCACCTTTAGTTTTTCCCTTCTACAGTAGTGATATTTTCAAGCATTTAGCCCACTCATATTGCATTCATTCATTAAGAACCACCTTTGAAACAAGCTGAACCCCCTTGTAACAAGCTATTCTAAGTAACAACGTTGGGACCAGCAGTATTAGATAGAATAGCGATTGAAACAGTACCATCTGCTAACTGAAAATATGCCCCCCAAAAACGTAAAGCTTGACATTTATTTAGGGGGAAATGGCTAATTCAAAATAAGTTTGCTGGAAGCAATCATTGTCAGTACCAATGCCAAATACGACCATTTGATCTTAGACTAGAGCCCTACGGTGGAGAAGCTGACCTCGGTAAATTGTGCTACGAGCAAGCTAGCCTAGCTGCTGTTGCTAGCCAAACTTAAAGATCCTGTAAAGTAAATTCCATGTTTTGCTTCTAAGTACATTATATACGTGTGAAATTAGTTCCCGAAAGCATGTGCAAAGCGCTAAAACTTTGTCGCACTGAAATGTGGAGTTAGACCGAAGAACAGTTTCTCTTCCGTTTTCAGATCAGGTTTTAATGGGCGGAGCCAAAAAATGCCCTATCTACGTCATTTTGCCCCATCTACGTCAGATCACTGAATGGCTCCTCCTGCTGTACTGTTATTGTAGCTTACATCAGCTAGCTAGCTAGCTTCAGGATGTCTCCCACCACCCGCAACTGCATCTTCCCTGGATGCAAGAACTCCAGCTGCGCTGCAACGCCATTTAAGTTCCCTGTTGATAATGAAAGGAAAAATAGGTGGATAGATTTTGTGAAGAGCCACGCTCATGGAAAGCTTCGGATAAACTCCAACAGCCGCCTCTGCGCCACTGACCATTTCACGGCGGACAGTTTTAACATGGACCAGAGACAGACGGCCGTTCACCAACACACGGCTTCTCTTGCAGCGCGGAGCCGTACCGAGCATCGCCCCCCCGGCCGTTCATCCTCCGGTCGCACCTGTACCATCCACCGCCGCCAGCAGTTCATCACTCAGTTCTGTGTGCTTGTTATAATTATACTAGATAACTTTTCCAGAGGTATCTCTGCTATAATTAGTGCAAACCGCTAACTTGATATTAGGCTACTCGGTGTAGAAAGATGGTATTTTGGTGAAATGGTAGCTAATGTGCTAGAAGTAGTTGGAGAGCTCACTGTCTGCTGTCTCTGCTGTAAATGTTTACTCCTGTGTTACAGCTCAGGGGAATATTTCATATATATGCATCTGTATGTTTCACTCATTGAACAAATACATTCTAATTCTATACTGTTTTGTTCGGCTTGACGTAGCGTCCATTATCTGGGTCGTAGGTAGCTTACTTGAGAGAGGGGGCCGAGCTTCAGCTCCTCCTCCAGTTCCCAGTCTCGAACAGAGTAGACTGCTGATTTTCTTACGATTTCATAGCCTAATTTAACATACTTGTCTGTGTTTTTTTTCATTCGAATTTGGATGGGTAGTTAATAACACATTATTCGGTGGTGTGGTGAACTTGAAACTCGTTTTTAATTCCACTTTACAGGATCTTTAAGGGGATTTTTTGAATGCGCCAGAAATGAAAAACGTTTCTTTTGACATCAAGTTTAGGCTGTGGCATTGAAGACAGCGACACACCACACAAGCTTGAGTTTAAATACATTATTTAATGTGAAATTACTTACTGTACATGCAAGTCTTGAATTACTTAAATGTATGATGCTGCCAGTACTGTGGGCAACAGTCTCACTACATCTATGCACGTCGTAGTTATGCGTCGTTGCTAACGTGCTGACGTGATGTTGGGCTGATTCCCTTTGGCGACAAAAGGCACTTTTTGCCACAAAAACTTAATTTCAACTTAAACTGTGCAACGGAACTTGAATAAAAATACAAGCAACGCAATCGCAAACAACACAAACCTTTTGACACTGGCGGTGACTATGTAGCGCAAATATTGAGGGATCCTTAGGGGTGGTAAAAGAATAAAAATTATAAATATAGCTGCAAGCAGCAATGGCGAATTCCTCCTTCAACATGACAAAATGTTGTAAAATTGACATAATAGATAGTTACACTGGGATTAACCAGAAGACTTGAAACTGTAATTTCTGTCATAAAAAAAAAAGTTTATACCTTTGCCTGGATTAGAACTCACCGTCCTTCGCACATCAGCACTGCGTCTCATCCTACTAAGCCATTCGCAGACTTAGACATTTGATTGTTCAGTTTTTGTATCAGGAAATAAGACATTTCTCCAATGGCAAGCATTGTCAGATTTGGTTTAAGTTCAAACAGCTGTAATTTAGTCCTATTTGAATATGGGACATAAAAATGGGACAACTCTTGACTGGGTTGCTGCTGTAAAGAATAGCTTACTCGTAGTGCTTTAAAAAGGTTGTTTGGGGTGCCATAACTTGTCATGGAAGGGATTTCAAATCATGCCTAGCATCAGTGGCGATGTGTCCTGGCTTAGGTTACTGAAATGAATTTGTGCAACAGGCAAGGGATCCACCTGAACAATCAATATACTTCATTAAAGCTAACTCGGGTGTGAATCTGACACTACCATGCATAGACTCCAAGTAGCTAGCTACTGTGGTAAACCTGTCTTGTTTTGCAGTGGCTTACACAGTCTCACTAAACAGATGATCGGAGTGTTGTTATGGGCTCAAATAAACACTCATTGCTATGTTTTACAACCGGAGGATTGACCGGAAGACTAGAAACCGTTCTGTCCAACAACAAAAGAAAATTGCCTTTGACTGGTTTTGAACCTACGGAGGAATCCTAATAATAATAATAATATATATGAGAGAGAACAAAGGTTGTGCCCTTGCCGAAGGCAAAGCACACCCAATAATAAAGAAATACTGTATATAGGTATGTGAGAGAACAAAGGTTGTGCCCTTGCCGAAGGCAAGCACACCCAATAAAAACCCTTCAAAAACACTCGGCTATCAAATCTAAGTAAATAAAAAAATCTAACTAAAACAAAGTACATGCTGAGGTGGGCCACAAAATTGATTATACTTCTGCTGCTGCCTCACGAAAGTCTCTGAACAGTCTTCTGGATGCCAAGACTATCTACAAGCCTGGTTTGAGGACTTGTGCCAGGCAGCTCACTACACCATCACCTACACATTCAGATATGACACAATTATATGCTGATCTCCATAAAGCAGGTGGGAAATCTACTATTCTGAGTGTGCTGCCACATTACTGTGAGGTGTTCGAGGATCCTGTGCAGCCTGTCACAAAGCTAAAGTCCCTTCTCTACCTATGTGACACCAGGCTTGATGGATGTGTTTACACACATCTGGAACAACACTGCCAGGCACTTAAAACACAAGCTGATGTCTCAGAGGACCAGGCTCAACAACTTGAAAAGAGGACACGTGCACAGCAGAACTCGTCACTTTGGTTTGCTGCTCGAGCAGGCAGGATCACTGCCTCCAACATGCATGCTGTTTATGCTACAGATATTGGTTCACCAGCTCTGCCGACAGTCCAAAAAGTTTGCTATCCTAAGGACAGTCACTGTAGCACAGCAGATGTCACTTGGGGCGTAACACATGAAGACAACGCAAGGACGACCTACGTTGAAAAAACTAATGGACAGCACAACAGCCAAGAGGTTACAAAATGTGGGTTTTTCATTAATCCAGCTTTCCCTCAAATTGGAGCATCACCAGATGGCATAGTGAGATGCACTTGCTGTGGGAAGGGTTGCATTGAAATTAAGTGTCCTTCCAAGTACATGAACAACACTGTCCAAGATGCATGTTTGGCCAAAGACAAGAAGTTCTGCCTTGAAATTGTTGATGGAGTGGTACAATTAAAACAAGGTCACCAATATTACACACAAGTCCAAACACAAATGTTTGTGACAGACAGTGATTACTGTGACTTTGTGGTTTGGACACTCAAAGACGATTTGTTGTGCGAATACCACCAAACCCAAAGTTTTGGAGGGAGCTCATTGCACAACACTATACTCAGACAGCCTCCAGAGCATCAGTAAGCAGTAACATTTTGCCTTTAAGAGAAAAACAATGTAAGGAAGGCCTGTAACAGAGGTAAACAGTGCGCAAAGAAACAGAAAACATGATGGTGTCATGTTTGTGGTTTGGACAGTCAAAGACTGTAGTTGTGCGAAAGTAACTTGAAATTCTATTATTGTATATATTAAGGTATAGATAGGATGATAGATAGACAGACTTTATTGATCCTGCGAGGGAAATTGTTTTGTTACAGCAGCATCAGTATAGCAATAGATTAAGAATAACAACAGATTTGCAGATCTGCATGACACTATAGTAACATGTACAATATATTTATATACTATACAACAGCAGTACAAATAAATACACATTAAAAACAGTTTGTGCAAAAATGATATATATTTCTATAAAAACAGTATGACAGTAGTGCTATCACACAGAGGTGAGCTGTTGTACAGTGATATGGTGAATTATATTTATTGAAATATTATATACATTTATTGAAGCGTTTGCCTTGGTTTATTACCTTACAACACAACACTTGGACACATGTTTGTCAAAGCACAGCAAACTGAAACCATTTTATCTAAAAAAGTAACATTCTCATCTGCACATGGCAGAACCATATTGATTGGAATTTTTGAAGACAGTATATATTTGTTGGGTACAACACTGTTGGAGCCAAAATTATGTTTATTATGATTTCAATGTTAAACTTTTGCCTTTACAAAATTGTTATGAATTGCGCAAGGTTCACAAAGGTCCTCACAAGTCTCCCGATCTTCTATTGCCTCTGTGAAGCTCCAGTTGGAAAGTAAAAGGGCTGAATTGTTGGCACGAGCTCCCAGGCTGACACAGAAACAAGCTCTGGAACAGGAGGAAGCTATTCTAACAGCCAAGAAGGAACAGCTCGAAATGGAAACGGTAATGGCAGCAAACGCTGCCAAACTGTTGATTGTTGAGGGATATGAGAATCCACATGCTGTTTTACCAGTTTACACCACAAGGTACAGGGACTCAATGTCACGATAGTCCTTCGGGTAGCCTGTCTTTCAGCCCTGGAGAGGATAACATAAGCAACTTGATAAACATCATGGGAAAGCAGAATGTTATCACAGATACACTTGTGAAACAACAGAAACTCTCTTCATTGCCACCGCTCAGCATTCCTATTTTTAATGGGAATCCTTTGGACTACCAGTTCTTCCTAAAAGCATTTGAGCATGGTATTGAGGAAAAAACTGAGAACAGTAAGGACAGGCTTTACTTCCTGGAGCAATACTCTGTTGGCCAACCAAGGGAACCAATTGTGCAGCTGTCAATTCATGCAATCAGACATTGGATATACAGAAGCAAAAAGATTGTTAAAGCATCACTTTGGACACAGATACCGGATTGCCACGGCCTACATCGACAAAGCCCTCAACTGGCCGTCCATCAGAGTGGAGGACGCAAAAGCTTTAAAGGCATTTACAGTGTTCTTAAACGGCTGCCTCAACGTTACGGATAGTGTTGAATACATGGAAGAGATGGATCACCCAGCCAACATGAGAGCCATTCTCTCTAAGCTTCCATATAAGATGAAAGAGAAGTGGAGGTTTAAGGCTTGCGACCTACAGGAAGGAGAGAACAGAAGAGCCAGGTTTAAAGATCGTGTGCTGTTTTTGGATAAGCAGGCAAGAATCCTGTCTCACCCTGTGTTTGGAAACCTGAAGGAACAACAACTTACAACAACTAAACCAAGTCACACAGGTGTGCCTGCAACTTCTGTCATGAGGAACAAACAAAGTAGGAGCGGGTTTGTCACAAGTGTATCACCAACACCTCAAGTAGCTTTAACAAAGCATGCAGACACAGCACCATCCAAAAGATGCATGTACTGTCAAGGAGAACACAATCTTGCTGCTTGCTTTCAGATCCTCAAGAAAACCCACAAGGAGAAACTGGAATATCTGAAGACCAAAGGATTGTGTTTTGGTTGTCTGGAAAAAGGACACATGAGTAAAGGGTGTACGCAAAGGCTTATCTGCAAAGAGTGCAACCTTAAACACCCTACCGTCTTACACATTCACAACAAAGAGCCCTACAAAGAAAAAGAAAGAGCTGTTGCAAATGCTTCCAGTGCTTTAGTGGACATGGATGACGATAACGGGTGGAAAGAAACTGGGGCCGGGGAGCCTGAAGGCACCCTGGCTGTTGTTCCTGTCATGGTCAAATTGAAAAAGGGTACCAACACTATAACAACGTATGCCTTCCTGGACCCAGGCAGTACCGCCACCTTTGCACAGAATCAATTCTACAGTAGCTCAGGGTGACCGTACGGAATGCGGAAATAATTCTGCGAACAATGAATAAGGAGGAGTCAACTAAAACATCTGTTGTACGTGACTTAGAGATTTGCGGCCTAGAGAGTGAAGAGTATGTGGACCTTCCCGTGTTCACACAAAACAATATTCCAGTGCAAAAAGAGAATATTCCCTCACAGGATGACGTGACACAATGGACATATCTGAGGGAAGTTAGGATCCCACAGATCGAAGCAGAAGTTGGCTTGCTAATTGGATGCAATGTGCCAAAAGCCTTAGAGCCATGGAAGGTCATTAACAGCCAAGGGAATGGCCTGTACGCTGTTAAAACCGTTTTGGGCTGGACGATAAACGGACCGTTAAGAAGACTGGACACAGCACGTTCTGGAAAACCTGTTGTTATAGCGAATAGAATCTCCGTAACCAAAGTGGAGGACTTGTTACAACAACAACAAATGAAGCTTGACTTCCCAGAACATCTGCATGAGGAACGTTTGGAAATGTCGAAAGAGGATCACAAGTTTATGGAAAGCGTCTCAAAATCTGTCAAACTGGTGGATGGACACTACAGTGTTGGGCTCCCATTGAAAGAGGAACTTGAGTTCCCCAACAATCGATGTGTTGCTGAACAAAGAGCTTTAAACCTAAAGCGAAAGTTTCTACGGAACAACACGTTCTATGAAGAGTACAAAAGGTTCATGGGAGATATGATGGACAAGGGCTTTGCACTCAAGGTAACATCTGAACAAAACAACAAAGAAAGCAAAAGGATATGGTATATATTCCACATCACGGAGTGTACCACCCGAAAAAGATGACATTGAGGGTAGTGTTTGACTGTGAAGCGGAGTACCAAGGCACATCTCTGAATGCCAGGCTTCTCCAAGGCCCAGACTTAACGAACAGTCTTATTGGCGTGCTTACAAGATTCCGACAGAAGCCTACTGCATTTATGGCAGACGTAGAGGCCATGTTCCATCAGGTCAGGGTGCCAAAAGAGGATACGGATCTTCTCAGATTCTTATGGTGGCCTGACGGAAAACTCAGCAGCGAGCTAGAGGAGTACAGGATGGTTGTGCACATTTTCGGTGCAACATCCTCACCTAGATGTGCAAACTTTGCCCTGCAACAATGTGCAAGAGATAATGTGGCTGGATCTAGTACCGAAGCAGTCTCTTCCGTGTTAAGGAATTTCTATGTGGATGAGTCGCTCATGAACTCATTGGTCTGTGCAGTAAGGGTGGGTTTAAGTTACATAAATGGGTCAGCAACAACCGAACCCTGCTCCTTTCAATACCTGAAGAAAGTAGATCAAAATAAATCAAGGATTTGGATTTTGATCAGGACGTCCTGCCTGTTGAAAGAGCTCTGGGTGTACAATGGTGTACTGAGACGGACTCCTTCCAGTTTAAACTTAATCTACAGGACAAGCCACTTACCCAGAGAGGTATTTTGTCTACTGTTAGCTCCATTTACGACCCACTGGGTATGCTGGCTCCTGTCATTCTCCCTGCAAGGCAAATCCTACAAACATTAACTGGAATGAGACTTGGATGGGATGAAAGGATTCCTGAAGAATACCACGGAAAATGGTCCAGCTGGTTGTACGACTTGTATCTGTTAGAGGACTACAAGGTTAACAGATGCATCAGGCCGCATAACTTTGGGCAACCAGTAACAGCTCAACTTCACCACTTTGGAGACGCAAGCGAGAGTGGTTATGGGACGGTCACCTACCTGCGAATGGAGAACAAAGACGAAATGGTTTGTTGTTCTTTCATCATGGGTAAGGCCAGAGTGGCTCCACTCAAATCTGTGACCATGCCGAGACTGGAACTTACAGCTGCCACTGTAGCTGTACGGATGGACCGGATGATGCAGGAAGAGATCGAACTCCCACTTGAACCATCCGTGTTATGGACTGACAGCACATCAGTCCTAAAATACATAAACAATGAAACATCAAGATTCACGACCTTTGTTACCAACAGGGTCACAATTATTCGATCCGCTTCGGAGGCTTCCCAGTGGAGGTACGTAAATGGTTACATGAATCCAGCCGATTGTGTATCAAGAGGCCTCTCCACAAGTCGCTTCCTGAGAGATGAAGTCTGGTTGTCAGGGCCAAAGTTCCTCTGTCTTCCTGAGCCTCAATGGCCCAAAACTCCGGATTTGCGCCTCACAGCCAGCGACCCTGACGTGAAAGTACTTGCAGTAAGTGTTGCCACCAAGGAAGACTGCATTGACCCAGTCAACAGGTTATTCACGTATCACTCACAGTGGCATCGCCTCAAAAGAGCTGTTGCATGGATCCTACGTGTCAAAGCCTTTCTGAAAGCTTGCACAAATGCAGGTCTGACTAACAAAGAGACCAGAAATAACAAAGGACCTCTCTCGGTTAAAGACCTGGAGGAAGCGGAAGCAGCAATCATTCACTCTTGTCAGTCTGTCGTTTATGGAGGAGATGACTGCACTGAAAAAAGGACTTTCAGTAAAAAAGAGCAGCCATCTTTAGAAGCTCTCCCCTGTTCTTCAGAACAACTTGATAAGAGTCGGCGGTAGGTTGTCGAAATCTGCTATGCCATCTGAGGCTAAACACCCATTCATCTTACCCACAAACCATCATGTGACCTTACTCCTTATCAGGCATGTTCACGAGAACGTAGGGCACAGTGGAAGGAACTACACTCTCTCCCGTTTGAGGCAAAGGTACTGGGTACCGGCAGGAAATGCAGCCATCAGAAAGGTCATATCCAAGTGTGTGACCTGCAAGAGACTCAGTGGACTGAAAGGTGGACAATTCATGGCAGACTTGCCAGAAGAAAGGGTCATCCCTGACGATCCACCATTCACAAATGTGGGTGTGGACTTCTTTGGCCCATTCCAGATGAAACAGAAAAGAACCACAGTTAAGCGATATGGTGTGATCTTTACCTGTTTAAACATCAGAGCAGTTCACCTGGAACTCGCACACAGTCTCAACACTGACTCCTGCGTTAACGCTATTAGAAGGTTCATTGTAAGAAGAGGCACCGTCAAGGTCATGAGATCCGACAACGGAACCAACCTGGTTAGAGCCGAGCATGAATTAAAGGAAGCCATACAAAGTTTAAACCACACTCAAATTCACAACGATCTTCTGAACAAGGAAATACGCTGGATATTTCACCCACCAACAGGATCACACCATGGAGGAATCTGGGAAAGACAAATAAGGACTGTCCGTCGCATTCTGAGCGCCCTGGTACACCAACAAGTGCTGGATGAAGAGGGACTCACTACGCTTTTCTGTGAAGTGGAGGCCATCGTAAATGACAGGCCCATCACTACGGTTTCGAACGACGCTGGGGACTTGGAGCCACTTACACCTAACCATCTGTTGCTGCTGAAATCCAAGCCTTACCTACCGCCTGGCGTGTTCAATCCAAGTGACTGTTACGAAAGAAGAAGATGGTGCCAGGTGCAATACTTGGCCGACTTATTTTGGAAGCGGTGGACAAAAGAGTACTTACCCGAACTCCAAGAACGACAAAAATGGGCCAAGAAAAGGAGAAATTTCGCCACAGGAGACGTTGTCCTCATCATCGACAACACTGCTCCAAGAGGCTCGTGGATCATGGGGCAAATCACTCAAGTCTTGCCAGATTCAAAGGGTTTCGTACGGCAGGTGCAAGTGCGGACAAAAAGTAGCACACTCCGCAGACCCATCGCTAAGTTGGTCCTGCTGGTTGAGGCCCAAAACGGACTATAACCCCCCCTTTCCCTTTTCTTTTCACTACACACACACACTATGGACTGTATGCTCACATGCAAGGCAAAAAGACAAGAAGAGGAGGACCCTGATAAGTTGTATGCTTTATTGTTTCATGTGTATTGGCTCCGTTTGTTGTGTTTGTTGTAATAGTCATGTGATGTACTATTAGGGGCCGGAATGTTGGAGCCAAAATTATGTTTATTATGATTTCAATGTTAAACTTTTGCCTTTACAAAATTGCTATGAATTGCGCACGTTAGTTGATTTTGAGGCATGGCATTTTGTCAGTCAGCTGAGCAATGCGGTAATTGCATCAGCTGGGGTATAAAACAGCTGGCTGTCATTCCAGTTTGTGGCCTTTGGTTTGGTAGTCATACGTTTTTTCGACCGCTGTTTCAAGACCCGCTCAGAACAGATACGTGAGTCGAAGTTGTTTTTTTGTTATATCTTTACTTTGCTCTGCTGTCGTTAATTCGTGAATTGTGGAAACGTATCTGATTTTGAAGACTGAAGGTGAATAAATACAGCAAAGAAAAGGAATCTGTGGAGTGAGTCTGAGTCTTGTAAAGCGCGTCAACCTAAGCGCAATCCAAAGGACAAAAAAGGGATCAAAAACGTAGGAGGAAAGTTGCTCCCACAAACACCAATAACTCTGTCCACATGGATTCTGAGATGTGCAATGCATCTTGCAAACCACTGAAAGACTACAGCTCATTCAAAATTCTGCAGCTAGATTATTAACCAAAACTAAAAGGAGAGAACACATTAGTCCTGTCTTAGCTACTTTACACTGGCTCCCTGTTACCTTCAGAATTGACTTTAAGGTCCTTTTCCTCACATACAAAGCTCTACACGGACAAGGACCTAGCTACATTGCTAACTCCTTTATAAACTACACACCAGCTAGAACACTGCGATCATCAAATGCAGGCCTATTAGAGGTCACCAGAAGCAGTCATAAGAAGATTGGTGATTCGGCCTTTGTCAATTACGCCCCAAAACTATGGAACAAATTACCCATAAATATTATGGAAGCAAACACTCTAGACATTTTTAAAAGACAGCTTAAAACCTACCTTTTTACCGAAGCATTTAAGTAATTTTATCTCAAAAGGGTTTTCCTACTTTTTAAAGTTGTTTTCTCTCTTGAACAGAGATCTTATTGGGATTTTTATTTTGTTTGAATTGTTTATCACTTGTATTATTGTTTTTATTGATTTTATTGATTTTATGTAAAGCACCTTGAGCTACAATTCTTGTATGAAATGTGCTATATAAATAAAAACTTACTTACTTGTTTCCTCAACATCCTTAGCTTCCAACTGATGGTGACCCTTTGTAAATGCTGGTATCTTTACTTCAGCACACATCATTCCCACACTCCTTTATATCAAAACCTCGATCTGCCAATACTACGTCACCTGGCAGTAGTTTGTCCAGAAAACCACTGTTCTCAGTAATCCGTTTGTCACTACTGCGCCCACCCCACCCTTTGGAGATGAAAGAAATAACTCCTTGTGGAGTAATGCCGATGAGGTACTTCTGTGTTTGTAGTTTGAAAATGCTTGTGCCCTTGCCTGAAGATTGGATGGTCTTTCAGTAAAAACTTCAAAGCAGTCAACAATGACAGTGACGTGTTTACCAAATGCCTCCACAAACTGGTGCGGCATACTAGCCCACAAACACTCTCTGTCTGGCAAATGCACCAGTGGAAACAAGCGCGAGTACATAACACTCACTGTGATTTTAAATGCATCACTAACGGTATCTCGGTGCACACCAAACAGGTGGCCTATGTGCTTGATCGGGAGATTCAATCTCAGACGCATGAAAGTAAGAAGTATCATCTGAAAAAAGGTGTTAACTTTCTTTTCCCCTGAGGCAGAAAATTGAATATATGGCACAAGACAACCTGAAAAATGGCATAGGTTGGAAGTCCAGTGTAATATTTTACCTTATCATCATCCTTCAAAAATTCCTCTGACATATTGTGTCGATCAATTTTGAGCTTCAGGTGCCTGTTTTCCTCCCGCAGACGGTTGACTTCATCTTGCCTGGATTTGCAGAGTACACATTGCTCTATACTGAAGTGGTGGTGGTAGTCATCAGGATGTTGTGACATGTCCATTTCCTGTTGCATCCTCTCCTCTGCTTCAGGTAGAGCCCTCTCCTCTGCTTCAGCAGGGTTCCCACGCTTGCCTTGAAAAATAATTCCATGCTACCTCCTGATTTTCCAGGTACCATATTAAGTGATGATCTATAGGCCCCTGAAGCTTTCCGCCCCCATCCGCGCCCCCCTCCCCTCACACACACAACCCCCTAGGACACCTGACTACTTACTTGATTTAAAAGATGTGCCAGTCAAGTCTACATTATAAATTGTAGATTATGTCTTATTGGGTGTGCTCAAGCCTTCGGCGAGAGCACAACCTTTGTTCTCTCACATATATCTTATTATTCTTTTTGCCCCCCTAAGGATCTGTCAATATTTGGACTACATAGACATCGTCGGTGTCAAAAGTTTTGTCTTGGTAGAGATTGAGTTGTTAGTATTTTTATTTACGTTCCGTTGCACGGTTTAGGCTAAACAAAAGTTTTTGTGGGAAAAAGTGCCTTGTGTCAACAAAGGGTACTCAGTGCCAACGTCACAACGTCAGCACACGTTCGCAACGACGCATGGATACAACGTGCATAGATGTGCTGTTGCACAGCGAGTATCGTATTGTGCCGTGGTGTACTAGCAGCATCATACATGTACATTTAAGCAAATCAAGACTTCCATGAGTAATGTCACATTAAAGAATGCATTTAAACTCAAGCTTGTGTGGTGCGTCGCTGGCTTCAGTGCCACAGCCTAAACTTTATGTCAAAAGAAACATTCTAATTTACGGCGTTTTCAAACAATTCCCTCACTCAGTGAAGTTTGGCTAGCCTCCGCAACTAACGTCACTGTGTCCAATCCCGACGGGCTTTTAGCTAACATACTGATAAAATGCCACTTCAAATATTGATAAAATGATCGTATCACGTTTTCAGCTGATTTACTGATTTCACGTTAAGCTTTAACTTCTTAGTTAGTTAGCTAAGTTAGTTAGCTAAGTTAGCTTAGCCTTTACTAGAGCCGGTAAAAAGACGCTGGCGCCGGTAAATTAGCCGTGCGCTACCCTTGTCCAAACCCGACCGCACTTCTATCCTCGTAGTAAACACTCGCCGCTGCTGTTTTTACGGGGATATTAACTTGATCGAGGGTCACCAAACTGACCATCAATGCTGTCAACATATCCGGGGACGTAGTTATGTCCTCCACAATAAGATATCATGCTTCAACATCTCCAAACTATGCAACCTCACCTCACAGTCTATTCGTAACATAGTGTACGTCTTTTTGTGTCCCTCGATTTCGTATACTATGTTATGAAAAACCGAACCACAAGGTGGCGCTTCACCCGAAATGTCACCTAAAATGTGTGTAGCTTATCGTAAACTAATATTCAAATACTGCATTCATATCCACAATAACAATTATACAAATATAAAATATATATTACTGTACAATATTTACATATTGCTCTCTGCTTTAAAGCTCAATTCTGAAGTGCTTTTCGAGCACTTGTTTGTGGCATTTTAACGGGACGGATCATCAGTATTTTCAGTATGAAATTATGCCTTGACCTTCATCAATCGCCTGTCAATCAAAATGTGACATCCTTGGTTACGGCGCTGACAAGTGACGTCCATTGTTTTAGAAGTTGGCGGTAAGTACCTACCTAAAGATGTTCGGATTTTTTTTATTTATTGTAAATGCAGACTTTCAGGCCGAAAATGTGTAATAATTATGTAATAGTTAAGCAAATAAACTCAAGGTAACCATGGGGATGCTCCAAAGTGGAGTTCTAGCTTAATTTTGTGAAAGTGCATGGTAATAAATGCATGTTAGCCATGCAACGTTAGTAAAATGGCTAATTAATGGTACGCTAGCGTGGTCAGAGCATTCATGAAGGCATTCAGTTATTTAATTTAAATGAAAATACTAATAATATCTATTTATGTCTCCCCTGTCCTTCCCCTGTGTGCACCTTCCCCTTCTTTAATTGTACGTTTTGCTCCTTCCCAATATCCTCCCCTGTCTTTGCCCCTCCCCCCCACACAAACACGGAGACGTGTGTGTACACATGTCTCCTCAGATTCATCTGTCATCTCTTTCTAACATTGACCTCCATAGTCTATTTGTCTACTTGTCTGCCTCTCGTCTCATTGCCTGTTGTCCATTTGTCTGTCTGTCTTCCTGTACTGTTTATTTATTGTCTGTCTGCCTTGTCCTTTTGTCTGTCTGCCTTGTCCTTTTGTCCTTCTCTGTGCCCGCCATTTCTGGCCCGCCCCAACGGTCCTTTTAAGAACCAAAGTTCTGCTGTCAAGTAAGTTTAACATTGAAACAATAGTAGGTACCATAATATGACCGTCCTTTATGCTACCAATATGTAATACATATACAATAGAAGTCCCCTGATATGTGTAGTGACCTACATTCTTGTAAATTATTTTTTGACACAAATATTACAACTATCTAAGATATCAGTTAAGATTGTAATATGTTGGCCTGTAATTTACTTTCCCATAGTATGGCTTCAAAGTAAGATGCTGAGGATGCTCGTCTTAGGGAGCTTCTGAAACAAGGTCAAGCTTATGCCAAGGACCTTAATCCTGAACCGGTAATAATGATGATGAAACTAAAACTGTGTGAACAATACACTAGTACCTTAACTTGGTCATTTTCCAGTTAATTACATATATCTTTGTGTAGGCTGAGAACAAAAAGAGGACCCCAAAAAACAGGTTCAGGATTAGTTGGAGAAAGAGAGCTGTGCGGGGAGCATTAGTCCCACAAACTACCAAATGTCGAACTTCAACTGGTAAGTTGAATATTTAAAAGTTCTGGAGTAATGCAGCATTATAGGATGCATTTCTTCTGAATAATTGTTCTCTCAGCACCCAGGGCTGGAACGAAGAAAAGCAAGGACACTGTCAGTGACACACAGGTCCTTGTTGAGTTCTTTGTGAGTAACAAATGTTTTTATTTTAGTTTGAACAGGTAATGCCAAACTCAAAAATACCTCTCCAGTTAATGTTCTGTACTACCAATGTCTTTCATATACAGATTCCCTTCTTCAAGCGGTCAAAGAAATGTTACTTGATGGTCAGCCAGCAGCCCCTGAGTGTGAGAAACACACAGAGCCACAAGATTGGGGAATTCGAAATGCCTGTTCTGCAGAGAGGTGGAAAGTGTCCCGCCCGCATCTCATCAACAGCATGCTGTCAGATGAGGCAGTATTGCCCACCACCTGCCAGTGGTGTAGGCAAGGAGTGGCTGTGATGAGGTGTAGTGAGTGCTTACCTCACCAGTATCTGTGCATGGCCTGTGACAAAGAGCAACACACCAGACATGTTCTGCACAACCGGAGATCCCTGATCTCAGGCTACCTCCACCCTGTGCCTCCCACCTCATTTGTCAGCCAGGATGCTGACGGGCAATATTCCCTTACCCACCAAGGTAAGATGTTTGGTCATGAAACCTCCTCTAAATGTCTAATGTAATCTAACATCAATACTGTAAAATGTTGGATATGGCTTGAGGCACTTATGCAATGACTATTAGGACATTAGAGCAAGATTACTAATACACAATCCCCATGCTGTGTCTTTTAAATATCTTTGTAGCTCAACTTCTACCTTTAGAGGTATCAGCCTGCCAAACCTGCCAGCTCCCCATGACTGTTAGTGTGGGGAGGTCCATTGTTTTAGTGACCATGAATGGTGAGTTTTACACATTTTTATTTAAGAAGAACAATCATTTTATTAATCTCACATGTGAACACGCATACTCTTGCAGGTAGCAGTGAATATCAACAAACACAAATATATTGCTGTTAAATTATGTCCTGTGACATTATTACCACTTTAGGTCACTATGATCTTGTCCTCCCTGAAGCACATTGTGAATGTTGTGCCTCTCATTGGACACCTGCGCTGGAAGACGTTGTGCAAAGTGGGTACTGGCCAGGGACGGTCAACTTCAATAGCCTGTTTCATGTTGACGTTTTCCAGTCATACCTGGAGTTAAAAATGTTAGCACCTGGACTGTCCCGTCTGGCATTTACCACAATGCTAGACCAAAAAAACAGCCGCTTTGGAAGAGTGAGTACCGTGTGTGGCACTAATAGTGGATATATTCATCACTGCCCGGTAAACTATACACATTGTATATGTTTGGACAAATAAGATAAGAAATAACCTACATAGTATCAGACTATTCACTGATATTTTTTTTATTGAAACAGAGTGGTAAAATATCTGGAGACACTTTCCACCAAAGTTTCATGGAATGGGCCATCTGCAGATATGAGGTTGACAAGATGTGCCAGGAGCAGCCGTTTGTCTGCCCTCCATGCACTCCCGAAATGCTTGCTGTAGCAGTGGATGGCAATCGCAAGCATTATCGTTTCAAGAAGGCAGGGAGGTACGTAATGCAAACTATTTACTGGTAACTCCTAAAGTATCTGGACACTAATCTTCCACGTTAATAGAAATAATACAATGTAATTAACATTGTGTAGTAGAGTACCATCTGTTAACAGATTTAACTCCTTTGTGTAGTCAGGACAGTCATGGCCACTTGGAAGGTGTTTTCCTTTGCGAGGACAGCAAGGTGTCAGAGTTTGTAGACCATGTCCACAAGGCCACCAAGCATTAGGGATGCATATTGATAAGATTTTAACGATTCCGACTCCTTATCAATTCCTGCTTATCGATTCGATTCCTTATCGATTCTCTTATCGATGTTCCCCTCTACAGCCATAGGTCTGTGCGTCCTGCACCCCCACACACACACTCGTTCTAAACAAATTTCTCAAACTGGCTTTGACTGGCTCTGAAATGAGTTAATACCTACCACCTCTAGGCCTCTTCAGGCCTCTGTTTTCAAAACAAGATCTAGTTGGAGATAGAAACTTTCAGTTTCCTTGTGTTCAAGCTTCTATTACTCAACACCAGTAGGACTTACAGGGGTCCTAACAACAGGGTAAATAACTTCAGTGTCACCTTTCAAAAGAGACCATTAACATGCATGTACTCCAAATGGTTCAACAACAGCTTTCAATGTACTTTGGGTATGTTGTTTAGGCGTTTTCAGGCACATTTAACAGGACTATTAAAAGGTTAAACAATTAAAATGCTAAGTTAAATAATGGATTAAAAATCGATATGCTCAGTTTAATAATGCGACACGCGAACGTTTGCTGATAACACACGCCGCCCCAATAACGTGAAATGATCAATAAGATCAATACTAATGGGAGACGAATGCCGGAGCTAAAATGTATGCTTCAAACGACGGGACAGAAGATAACTAGATTGACTACACACAATAAAGGCAAATTGCTTCACACAGTAACACATGACGTTCCAGTAACTTCTTTCCATGCTGTGTGTTCAAATGCTTCTTCATATTTGTAGTATTTCCTCCCTTCGAAGAAATAGACTTTTTACACGCGTTACAAGTGGCATTGTTGTCATTTTTAGAACTTTAGAACGCTTCTTCCTAGTTGCCATGTTTGCTGCAGTCTGTCTATGCGCAAACTTTTATAGTTTATTCAGACAGACGTTCGCGTGTCCCATTATTAAACTGAGCATATCGATTTTTAGTCCATTATTAAACTTAGCATTTTAATTGTTTAACTGCACAGAGAATCGTTAACAGAATCGTTAAGGAATTTTGCTAACGATTCCAAGTAATCAATTCACTGGGAACCGGTTCTGAACAAGAACCGGTTCTCGATACCCATCCCTACCAAGCATGTAAGTAATTTCTGTTTATGACGTAGTTATTATTTGATTACAAGTTTGAATTTTAAATATTGTGTAGACCTTCATTGAACATTCAAAGTCTGCAACAACAAAAAGACAGCCTGGAGGCCTTAACGACAGAGCTGTCAGTCGACAACTCCACAATCCTGCAGTGGGTGACCGATGGTATGTCCATACACAAAATGAACATTATATAATTTTACTACTGCTGATAGACTACAAATGTCATATGAATGACTGTCGATCTAGGTTTAGCAAGAATGCATGAAAGTATTTTATGTCCTCAACTCATGTTTGTACTTGGGTGTTCTCTTTTCTTAACCAGCACCAGTGGAGGACAGTGATGCACCTGTGGAGTTGCAGAAGAAGATGGAGGAAATGTCTGCCAGCATCAGGCAGAGAACACATCGGCTGTACAGGCAGAATGGTTTGTTAGAGAAAAAGATTGGTTCAAGAAACCAGCCATGGCCATAATGTCAATCTAGGACACATGTCTATGTTAATGTTCTTCAGACACGAACAAGGGTCGCCACAGGATGAGCGAGGAGAAAGGGAAGCTGGCTGCCCTGGTCCTGGAACATAATACACTTGTCCAGCCATCCGAAAGAGTGGAGTCAGTGGAGTTAATCTTCCAGCCAGAATACATATTCCCCTGGCACGTTCCAACATCTGGTATGTAGCCTATAATTGTCATAAAAGTGAGCAAATCAAAGTCGTGCTGTTTGTGTTGTCCAGCACTTTTCGCTCATGCTTCTTATGCTTACTTGAATTAAAGTTTCCTTGAAATTGTAAAATATTTCATGATGTTTGTGCTGTGTGTGACTGTGTAACATTTTTTTTGTTTATTTTCCTGAGTGCATTTACATAACATTTAGTCATTTAGCAGACGCTCTTATCCAGAGCGACTTACAGTAAGTACAGGGACATTCCCCCGAGGCAAGTAGGGTGTAGTGCCTTGCCCAAGGAAACAACGTCCTTTGGCACAGCAGGGAATCAAACTGGAAACCTTTAGATTACTAGCCCGATTCCCTAACCGCTCAGTCACCTGACTCCCCCTGAGCAGTAAGTTATTTCCTAACTGCTTTTAGATAAAATGAATAGAAATTGGCGAAAAAGGTTTGTGGGTAGTAATAGCCACTTTCGATACGTTAGAGGCAAAAGAAATTAGGAAATAACACTTAATACTTATGAAATAAAATAGTTTTACAAAATGTTATCATTGTATTAATGCATTCCTATTATTTTGTGTTCTTAACCACATAACTGTCTTTTGTACTTATTTTTGTTAAACAACTTTTTGCTTCAGATACTGACATTCTCACAAAAAAGAAGGTCTTTGAGAAGGTCATGGGTATCCGGAGGCTGGAGGAGGAAGAAGTGGTCCTCGTCAAAGAGATGAAGCAACACTGGGAATACCTGAAGAGACGTGCTGAGGTCTTGGAGCAGTCAATCTCTGGTAACGAAAAAGTGTGCATGTACACATTAACTCATTTTACATTGTTGCGATTAAGTAGCAGTTTCAATTAGGTTACTCTGGTGTTTTCCGTTGAGGGCGCAAATGTTTAAATAAGCTTATTTATTTAGGTGACTGTTGGAACCTGTCACCAAAAGGGAGGAAGGGACTCCAAAGTTTGCACCAGAGGAAGCTTACAGAGTTGAAGTCTCACCAGGCTGTAGTGAGACAGATGTATCTCCAACACCTTCACCTGGATCTTACAGAACCCGACCTGGACCTGGAAGAACTCCTGGAAGAGGGCCAGGAATGTTTAAGCTCTGACACCAGCTCAGATGATGACGAAAATGTCAACACCTAGGCATAAACAGAATATCAATGTTATGCATTTGAATTTGGGTATTGTTAGACAAATAAATGCTTTTCTAGAACAATTTCTTGACTGGAAATCAATACATTTTACTTTTCTTGCTTCAGGTCTATGTATCTGTTTTATCAACAACATGCTCTACATCAGATCATGTTGCCTACCACTGATATCCCATAACATCTGCTACCCAAAAAAGGCATTACAATATATTTGCATGTTTCTATTCCCCTTATTTCAGGCATTAAGACTTTAAGTAGGCATTAAGTAGTAGGTGATGAACACTTTGTACAATACATATTTTGGCTCGGATTTTGTTTACATACTAACCCTTCTTTCTGTCTACCTGTATTACGCCCTCCACAGGCTCTGCCTGTCTTTCTGTTGCTGTCTTTCTTTTTGTCTGTGTTTGTGTGCATCTCCAAGGCTCCAGTGATCCAGTCCATCCTACCTGCACAAGATCGACACCTGTGGTCCAGTTTCCCAATAACTTGCGGTCACATACACCCTGGTTTGCCCTCCACTCACCACCAGATCGTTGTTTTTACAACCTAGTAGCTACGTTCCTGGCCTCCTTGTACTTCCGAGTCTATTATCTACTATTTATATTCAAAGTGTTCTAATATTGCACTTTCTTGTGTCCCATGGGTTTTGTGTTTTATTGCCCAATTAACTTTGGTATTATTTTTATAAACATTGACTTGCATGGTTGGACTCACTTATGTAAGCCTACAAGCAACCGTCTGATCCTTTGCTTGGTGGAGGTAAGAGTAGACTACATATGAAGAGAAGACATAGATTAAAAGTTAGGCCATTACAAGCGGATGTAAATTTGTTATCCTATTAACACCATATTGCATACAATTTTAAATGATGTATTCATTGTGGCTGAATATGAATAATCTGTACTGGGAGTGCGGCGCGATGACGTCACATTCAGAATAATCCATGCCTTTATAAAGGTGATGGCATAAAGGTAGGCTATATGAATTATAAATTATATATTCTCATTTTTAGAGTGTTGAACACGTGGTAAGACTTATACAAGTTTTTAAAATAATTGAATAGGTCTTTATATAATGTGTGCTACACTTAACTAAAATGATAACCATAGTGAACTTACATGGACTACAAATATGGCGCATATTAGAGTTAAAACATATTGGCGGGGTCCTGGGAAATGTAGTTCTATTTTTACTTTCAATTTATAAACTGATTTTATGAGAAGATCTTTGTCCTCAGTTACATTTAAATCACTTAATATGACAAATATACATTCATTGGTCTTTTATGAAAGACAAAATGTATCGGTACTCGAAAAGTCAACATTTAAATGTCTTTATATGCAACCTTTAATTAACATTATTTTACATCATAATCTTCAAACATGGTTCCAGTATGATGTGAAGAGGGTCAATATTGTTCTAAATACAAAATCCCAGGATCCTAGCCTCAGCTAAAAAAACAAATTGAATTGAATTTTAGGAAATTACCTTTTCTAGGTGGCACCGTTGATCCCCTGTAGGGGCTAGGGTTCTGAAACTGAAAGACACAGTTTATCTAACCCTAGTTATTCACTGTACCAAGCCAGGACTGTGCCATGAAAGGAACCCTAACCCTAATTACCCTAATAAGCGTTACTAAATATAGGGCTTTAAGGTGACCACTGGCAAGGGTTCAAAGGTCAATATATCAGATAAGGGTTTACAGGAATGTGTCAAACTTACATAAATGAACCTGCAAGCTAAGACCTTTCCAAAAATGGGTTTGATTTTGTTGTACAACAAAGTCTTTTTTAAATCGAAATCTGCCATTGCAGTGAGGTATCTTTCCAGGTATAGATTCCAAGACCATTCATAATCTAAATAGACTACATCAGTGGTCAAATTCAAATTATGTTTCGGTGGCACATAGTCCTGGTTTAGCACAAACAATATCAGGGTACAGACCCACTTGTGCATTTGTTTATCCCCAAACTTTAAAGATGATTATTTGCTCTGCATAAGACATGGTCTAAACAGACCGTGCTAGGGTTAGGGGTTTGTTGTCCTTGGTGGTACATGTTCGTGGCTTGCCCTGACGAATATTTTGGACTAGTAAATACTTTTTTTCATATGGCCTTACCTCTAAGCCAGATAGAGGCTCAACAGCGCCACCTTGAAATGTTCATTTTCCAAATCTAAAATGTGTCTTGTACTCCAATGTATGCTGCTACCGGGCTGAAAATGTGCATGTTGCTCCATTGAGACATTCCATGCAGTGTGACAAAAACATTCACAACTTGAATATAATATAAAATAAAAAGTATGAAAAAAAGACATGCCAAAGTTAACCTTTGTAGTGCTGATTATATATAATGCTTATTGATCTATAATACATGTACAATTTACATTTCTGATTAATCTGATATAAAATTGGAGATGATATTGGTGTAAAACCCAAATTACTAAAAGAACTACAAACGTATTCCATCAAACACTAAATCGAGATGTTGAACGACGCCATATTAGTAGTTCAACTACATGTTTCAAAGTTTACATGTTTAGGGTTTGAAAATAGAACATCTTAACGATTTATCACATACAAAGTATGTATGAATAGATTATAATATAATGGAGGTGTTTAAGATGTAATCAATATTAGCATTAAATGCCCTAGTTGGCAATGGAGTAGTATTCTAAATGAGATGACGCATCGAGGGATTAGCCTACCCATGAGACTTAAGGTGTATTCGACTTCATGCAGCACCAGCGGCATGGCTGACTTGAAGCAGTGAATGCCATTGGCTGGTCCGCGCCGCCGGCGTTGCATGAAGTCGAACACACCTTTTGTGTAGGCTAGGCCTGCTTATATCATGGTGTATGGCAAGATTAGTTGGTAGCTATATTTAGCCGTTTTGGTTTGTCATCATGTGTAATTTCGCATAATTAAACACATGTTATTAGAAACTATCCGATTACTTCGTTTTACGATTGTTTGGAATCTCGTTTGTTTTAAAGAACGACAGTTAGCTATCATTAGCTTTCAGCTAACTCAGGGTTCCGTTGGGAGGATTCCTATTTGTGTAGCGATAAGCTACACAAATATTAGGTGACATTTCGGGTGAAGCGCCACCTTGTGGTTCGGTTTTTCGTAACATAGTATACGAAATCGAGGGACACAGAAAGACGTACACTATGTTACGAATAGGTGTAGCGATAAGCTGCACAAATATTAGGTGACATTTCGGATGAAGCGCCACCTTGTGGTTTGGTTTTTCGTAACATAGTATACGAAATCGAGGGATACAGAAAAACGTACACTATGTTACGAATAGGCGTAGCGATAGGCTACACAAATATTAGGTGACATTTCGGGTGAAGCGCCACCTTGTGGTTCGGTTTTTCGTAACATAGTATACGAAATCGAGGGACACAGAAAGACGTACACTATGTTACGAATAGACTGTGAGGTGCTATATCACACGCAGAACTTCATCAACGCTCATCATTTTACGTCATCATCCAGACTCTGATTTTACGAAGGTCACTAATCGATATTAACGTGTGTGGTCATTATTGAGATAGTTGTCTGGAGTTATACAGAGTATCTGAATTTTTCAAAAGAAATCTGGATAATTCAAGATATCTGCCAGCCCGCCCTTCCAGAGCTGGGGGGTATTCGTCGTAGCTCGCTAAGCGGTTTAGCAAGCTGATTTTCAGGCTAAGATAAAAAAACGCCCCTCTTTTTGGTTCATGGAAGCAACTTTCGATAAATCACCATAGTAACATATCAATTAGCACTAACCTGCTCCAGAGCAGGCTAACGTAAGTGTAGCTGGATAAGCTTGCCACACCCCCAGAAAATAACATGGCAGCTCCCTTTTTGAGAGACCCAGTTGACCAAGGAGCTATAATTTATTTCGATTAGCTTTCCATACCAATAGAGTTCTTCGCGATTGCCAAGATCCTTTATTTCACACGGATGAGTTCTTGTTTGAGCGATATCAATTCAGCCGACATGGACTCATTTATTTGCAAGACCTTCTCTGGCCGTACATTGCAAATATCACACGCCGCAGCAAGCTTTATGCTTTATTATGAGCTTATGCTGCTGTATGTGAATATGTAACGCTATGTTTTACGAAATGTCTTGTCTTATCTGTTGTGCCTGTGCTTTTTATGTGTTTCACTGTGGGAGAGTGGGAAACGTCATATCGATTCCTTTTTATGTCTTGACATGTGAAGAAATTGACAGTAAAGCTACTTGAAACTTTAACTGTGCTTCAGACTGCATAGCCTTGAGGTTTTTTGCGTCAGGTAGGCTATAGGCTACATTTTTATACAGTATAGGCGATGCAGAAAACATTGGCAAAGCCGCAGCATGCGTTGCTGTAAGAAAAGTGTACTTGGCGCTTAACCAGCTGATGAATCGATTCATCATATTCCCTGGCCATGTCCCAGTCAATGACATCAAAGAGGGATTTACACATATGCCTACATGCATATACACATATATAGTACATGATATAAGCGCAGTAGCCTACATATATCCTCATAATTGTCTATGAATTCGTATCAATTAGATACTCTTTGGCCTTGTTTTTATTTAGCCTACTTATTCTGAAAGAGTTGAGATCATTATTTTCGCTAGCAAGATCTCATTCGATTATTAATTTCCATTAAGCCTATACCAGCAGGCACAATTAAAGAAATGTGATCTGATTTATTGGGGTAATGAGGCACTTAAGATGAGCCTATACATTTCCCCAAAACTTTCGCATTTAGCTTATCGGCAATTTTTCCCCAAGCTGCTTGTTTTGCTCTGGCAGCGGTGGCGGTGTTTGACTTAGCCATGATAATATGCTTATTGTCTAGAGACTCATTATAATAGTTTGCTCGGATGGCGAGAATAGCCTATCACCGCTCTCTCTTTCGTCTTTTCCGCCATCATACCGTTAGAAAATCACGGTTTTGGTGATCGACCTTTCCTGCCTTTTGAAGTAGGACGTGCACGTGCAATTTCCCTGATAAGTTTAGCCTGATTGAAATTAACCACATGATTTGGATGCGGATCAGTTGACGAACCGATATTTGCTGTTCTCACTCATCTCGCTAATGTTAACGGGCTAAAGGGACAATTGATTAACTTAGCTTCAACCCTTACGACGAACGGGGCCCTGGCAAGAACCGGGCCTGTATATACAGCCTATATATTTGGCGTATATATGGCACGCAAAATAGATGTGTAAACCCGTGTCATAGATACGCAGAAGTATGGGAGACTGGGTTGGGGACACAGAAAGACGTCCACTATGTTATGAATGGACTGTGAGGTCAGAGATCCTCGTCATATCAGACAGAGCCATAACCTTCAAAACGACAGCATTGACAGCGACACATTGTAACAATTGCATGTCAGGCAAAAAGATAGTCCGGACTAAAAACATTCAGAACATATCACTCTCCTGTCCATCATTGGTGAGAACTTGGACTGGGCCCCCGGCCGCCCTTATGTGCTGATCTCTGCCTTTGTTTCTTCCTAAATGTTTCATCTTCCGTTAATGTAAATACATGTTCTATCAATTATAAACACAGTTTAATGTTCACAGCTGTACTTCATTGTTTACATACTTTTAATGAACATGATTGTCTAATTGGTTGAAAAGCTCCGCGGTGGCAGGGCACCTGGGGTGGATGAGGTCCGCCCGGAGTTCCTTAAGGCTCTGGATGTTGTAGGGCTGTCTTGGTTGACACGACTCTGCAACATCGCGTGGACATCGGGGACAGTGCCTCTGGACTGGCAGACCGGGGTGGTGGTTCCCCTCTTTAAAAAGGGGGACCGGAGGGTGTGCTCCAACTTTAGGGGGATCACACTCCTCAGCCTCCCGGGAAAGTCTATTCAGGGGTTCTGGAGAGGAGGGTCCGTCAGATTGTCGAACCTCGGATTCAGGAGGAGCAATGTGGTTTTCGTCCTGGCCATGGAACTGTGGACCAGCTCTATACCCTCGGCAGGGTTCTGGAGGGTGCACGGGAGTTCGCCCAACCAGTCTACACGTTTTGTGGATTTGGAAAAGGCATTCGACCGTGTCCCTCGGGGGCTCATGTGGGGGGTGCTCCGGGAGTACGGGGTACCAGACTCCCTGATCGGGGCTGTTCGGTCCCTGTACGACCGGTGCCAGAGTTTGGTCCGCATTGCCGGTAGTAAGTCGAACTTATTCCCGGTGAGGGTTGGACTCCGCCAGGGCTGCCCTTTGTCACCGATTCTGTTCATAATTTATATGGACAGAATTTGTAGGCGCAGCCAGGGCGTTGAGGGGGTCCGGTTTGGTGACCTCAGGATCGGGTCGCTGCTTTTTGCAGATGATGTGGTCCTGTTGGCTTCATCGGGCCGTGACCTTCAGCTCTCACTGGAGTGGTTCGCAACCGAATGCGAAGCGGCTGGGATGGGAATCAGCACCTCCAAATCTGAGGCCATGGTTATCGACCGGAAAAGGGTGGAGTGCAATCTCCGGGTCGGGGAGGAGATCTTGTCCCAAGCGGAGGAGTTCAAGTATCTCGGGGTCTTGTTCACGAGTGAGGGAAGGATGGAGCGTGAGATCGACAGGCGGATCGGTGCGGCGTCCGCAGTGATGCCGGCTCTGCATCGGTCCGTCGTGGTGAAGAAGGAGCTGAGTCGAAAGGCGAAGTTCTCTATTTACCAGTCGATCTACGTTCCTACCCTCACCTATGGTCACGAACTGTGGGTAGTGACCGAAAGAACGGGATCGCGAATACAAGCGGCCAAAATGAGTTTTCTCCGCAGGGTGTCCGGGCTCTCCCTTAGAGATAGGGTGAGAAGCTCGGTCATCCGGGAGGGGCTCAAAGTAGAACCGCTGCTCCTCCTCGTCGAGAGGGGCCAGTTGAGGTGGCTCGGGTATCTGATAAGGATGCCTCCTGGACGCCTCCCTGGTGAGGTGTTTTGGGCACGTCCCACTGGGAAGAGGCCCCGGGGAAGACCCAGGACACGCTGGGAAGTCTGGGCATCCCTGCTTAGGTTGCTGCCCCCGCGACCCTACCACCGGATAAGCGGAAGATGATGGATGGATGGATGATTGTCTAATTACTGAAATACTGTCATCACAAAACCAAACCACGCATGCACATTAAAAAAAGCACATTTTATCTTTATTAATCACTTACCACGCTGCACCTGAGCTGCTGCTCCAAACTTTTCCCAAGCTTTTGTTCTTGCTCCTTGTTAATCGAATATATATATTACTTAATTTATTCATTTATTTTGTCCTTCCCGATTTAATCTACACATTTACTGTCTTACTTATAGGTTTACTCGGCGCGTTTTTCTTTCTTGGAGCCCGACGCTACTGTTCCTGTTGAACTTGCCAACTCAACGCTCTTGACGGATTTCCCTGGCTGGCATAAACTATTAACGTAAGTTAACTATAATGTCTCACACCCACTCACATTGTCCTACATGTGTCATTTTGCTCGAAAAGTTGACTCTGTTAGAGAGTCGCGTCCAGTCGCTTGAGGAAGAACGTATGCTAGTAACTTTAGATGTGACTGGCGCTGATCACTGGCAGGGAGTCCTAGCGCTAGGGAGGACTCAAGATTAGCCCCACCGGTTTCACCTTTACAGCATGGTGGGTGTGGGACTCCTCAGACGTTAGTGATCGGTGACTCCATCACTCGTAACATTAGATTGGAGCAACCAGCGACAGTTTACTGTGTACCTGGGGCCAGAGCTACCGACATAGAAGCTAATCTTAGGGTGCTGGCTAGCACAAGGGCTAAGGCAAAGGCCCAAGCTAAGGCACATGGCGCACGCACTGATGATAGGTATGAGAATATTGTCATTCATGTTGGCACCAATGATGTTAGACTGAGGCAGTCAGAGGTCACGAAGGTTAATATATCTTGGGCATGTGACCTTGCCCAAAAGATGTGTCGGCATCGAGTAATAGTCTCTGGCCCACTACCTGTTAGGGGGACTGACGAGATCTACAGCAGACTTGTCTCTCTTAACCGCTGGTTGGCTCGCTTTTGTTCAGAACAGGGTTTAGGATTTGTAGATAACTGGTCTCTTTTCTGGGCCAAACCTGGCTTGTTGAAAAGTGACGGGCTCCATCCAAACTGGAGAGGTGCTTTTCTATTGTCTAGGAATATTGAAGCTATTTTAGAGCAGGCCTGACACTCACTAGAACAAGCCGGGCCACAGTCTCTTAGAGAGTGATAGGTTTGTTGATAGGTATGTTGTGAGCTGTTGGGGGCCCGATAGCCTAGCTTGTAGTGTAGCCAGTGAGGTTGCTGATGTCGTTTTTCCCATTGAGACGGTGTCGGTCCCCCGCCCTTTCTCAAAATTTCGGCCTTCAAGTATTAGCAATTATACCAATTTAATATGTATTCAGCCCCATGTGCTCCCCCGTTGCTCTTCCTACTAAGTTTTCTGATGACAGTGCCACCTTTTCAGAAGAATTATCTACGTCTAAAGCTGCCAAAAACCCATACTGGAATGTTGGGCTCCTAAACATCAGATCTCTATCCACAAAGGCCGTTTTGATTAATGATCTGATATCTGAATGCAGCCTGGACTTGATTGGACTCACCGAAACCTGGTTAAAATCTGATGAATATTCCCCCCTGAATGAAGCATCGCCTCCGGATTTTGCGTACTCACACATCCCTCGTGTATCAAAGAAAGGTGGTGGTGTTGCTATGATATATAAAGCTAGCTTCAACCTCAGCCTAAAATCTGTCAATACCTTTAAATCATTTGAAATAATTTGCATGAAACCACCAAAACTACTTTAAAAAGGACTAATGCTACTACTCCTGCCCCCCCTCCCTCATTTTGTATAGTTACTCTATACAGGCCCCCCGGCCCGTATTCCCTCTTCCTGGAGGAATTTGCAGATGTTAGTGCTGATCTTGTGACATATACTGACAATATCTTAATTATGGGTGATTTTAACATTCATGTGGATGACCCAAAAGATCCTTTAAGTAAGGCCCTTACTGCTCTAATGTATTCCACAGGTCTCACCCAGGTGGTTTCCAAACCTACTCATCTTCACTCGCAGACATTGGATTTAGTTCTCACGCGGGGAATCAAGATTAGTGATGTCATTGTCCACCCCCACAATCCTATATTATCAGACCATTGCCTGGTCACCTTCAAAATGGACCTCTGCCAGAGCCTTGGAGGCACTCAGACTTCTACTAGCCACTGCATAACTCCAAACACAGCTCTGGAACTGGATAATATTCTACCCGCTGCACTAGAAGCACTTGACGTCCCAAATAAATCATTAAATGCTAAAATGAGGGATCTGAATTTGGTTCTTCAGCTATCCCTAGACTCTGTTGCCCCACTCAAACCAAGGAAAAGAAAGGACAAGAAACTGGCTCCATGGTATTCAGAGGAAACCCGCACTCAAGAGGTCCACTAGAAAACTAGAACATAAGTGGCGTACCACTAAATTGGAGGTTTTCCGCCTGGCCTGGAAGGACAGCCTAATGGAGTACAAGCAAGTCCTCATCAGGTCCAGATCAGAATATTTCTCTAAGTTGATTAGTAAGAACAAACACAACACTAAGTTCCTATTTGATACTGTTGCAAAACTCACTAAGAAAAGTACACTCTGTGTTAGTTCAGATCTCTCTCCCAATGATTTCTTAGATTTCTTTGACCAAAAAATCTATGCAATAAGGGACAAACTACAGACTAGTCCTGGAGGAGTGGCCATCAACACTGAACTTTCCTCTATACCAAGCATGCTGCATGTTGAGGCTCTCACTCACTTTAACCCTATTTCTATGGAAGCGTTCATCGAGCTGATAGACTCCTCGAAACCCACTAGCTGCCTTCTCGATCCCCTCCCTGCCAAACTCTGTAGGGAACTTCTCCCTATTATTGGACCACCCATGCTTAGTATTATTAATGAATCTATTGTAACTGGCCAAGTCCCCAACGATTTCAAACAAGCTATTATTAAGCCCCTTCTTAAAAAAACAAACCTGGATCCAGGTTGTCAATTTCAAATTTGCCCTTTTTCTCCAAAATTTTAGAAAAGGCTGTGGCACAACAGCTCACTGAGCACCTCTCCTCAAATCAGCTTTATGAACCTCTCCAGTCTGGATTTCGTCTCCACCACAGCACTGAAACTGCATTAGCCAAGGTAGTCAATGATCTACTGTTAGCCTCTGACGCGGGCTCTATCTCTGTCCTGGTTCTTCTAGACCTAAGTGCAGCTTTTGACACGGTGGATCATGAGATTCTCCTGGAACGTATGGAGAACTATGTTGGGATTTCTGGTACGTCACTTCAATGGTTTAGATCGTATCTATCTGATAGATCACAATATGTCCACTATGATGGCTGCTCATCCAGGAGCTCCACTGTAAAATACGGAGTACCACAGGGTTCAGTTCTAGGCTCTCTGCTATTTTCACTCTATATGCTGCCTTTAGGAAACATAATTAGAAGCTCTGGGGTAAATTTTCACTGTTATGCAGATGATACTCAGCTATATATGTCTATAAAGTCTGGAGAATTTCCACATGCTATGGAAAAATTAGTTTCCAGGTTGGGAGCTTGGATGACTGCAAATTTCCTTCTTCTTAATTCGGATAAAACTGAGGTTCAAATTTTCGGTCCTAAAAAATATAGAAATAATTTTTCCAATCTGACCTTAGACCTAGACGGCGTTAAAGTCTCTCAAAGCCAGCTGGTAAAAAATTTAGGAATCACAATGGACCCAGTCCTTTCGTTTGAGTACCATATTAAGCAAATTACCAGAACTGCATTTTTCCATCTACGTAATATTGCCAAAATCAGAAAAATTCTCTCAAAGGATGACGCTGAAAAACTAATACATGCATTTGTAACGTCCCGATTGGACTATTGCAATGTGTTATTCTCCGGCCTCCCAATTACCCACCTAAAAAATTTACAGCTAGTGCAAAATGCTGCTGCTAGACTATTGACCAGAATACTCTTGTCTCTACACTGGCTCCCTATCCAAGCCAGAGCTGACTTCAAAGTTCTACTATTAACCTACAAATCTCTGCATGGATTGGCACCACTGTACCTCTCCGGTCTCCTTGCACCCTATTGCCCCGCAAGGACACTTAGATCTCAAGATGCCGGCTATCTGGTGGTTCCCAAAATTAAGAAAAAAACAGCTGGAGGTAGGGCGTTCTCATATAGAGCACCTCTTCTCTGGAACAAATTACCTGTCTCAATTAAAGATCCTGTAAAGTGGAATTAAAAACGAGTTTTAAGTTCACCACACCACAGAATAATGTGTTATTAACTACCCATCCAAATTCGAATGAAAAAAATACAGACAAGTATGTTAAATTTGGCTTTGAAATCGTAAGAAAATCAGCAGTCTTCTCTGTTCGAGACTGGGGGGGCGTGTCGCCTGAAGGAGCTGAAGCTCGGCCCCCTCGCTGGAAGGAGCCACCTCTCTCAAGTAAGCTACCTACGACCCAGATAATGGACACTACGTCAAGCCGAACAAAACAGTATAGAATTAGAATGTATTTGTTCAATGAGTGAAACATACAGATGCATATAAATGAAATATTCCCCTGAGCTGTAACACAGGAGTAAACATTTGTGGATGGACCAGTGGATGGTCCAGGTGCGACCGGAGGATGAACGGCCGGGGGGGGGGGGCGATGCTCGGTACGGCTCCGCGCTGCAAGAGAAGCAGTGTGTTGGTGAACCTCGTCTGTCTCTGGTCCATGTTAAAACTGTCCGCCGTGAAATGGTCAGTGGCGCAGAGGCGGCTGTTGGAGTTTATCCGAAGCTTTCCATGAGCGTGGCTCTTCACAAAATCTATCCACCTATTTTTCCTTTCATTATCAATAGGGAACTTAAATGGCGTTGCAGCGCAGCTGGAGTTCTTGCATCCAGGGAAGATGCAGTTGCGGGTGGTGGGAGACATCCTGAAGCTACCTAGCTAGCTGATGTAAGCTCCAATAACAGTACAGCAGGAGGAGCCATTCAGTGATCTGACGTAGATGGGGCCAAATGACGTAGATAGGGCATTTTTTGGCTACGCCCATTAAAACTTGATCTGAAAACGGAACAGAAACTGTTCTTCGGTCTAACTCCACATTTCAGTGCGACAAAGTTTTAGCGCTTTGCACATGCTTTCAGGAACTAATTTCACACGTATATAATGTACTTAGAAGCAAAACATGGAATTTACTTTCCAGGATCTTTAAGGAGTCTGATACTGTTTCAACATTTAAAATTAGGTTAAAAACGTTATTGTTTAGTCAATTCTACGATTGTTAAAGGTAAGTATGTGTGTATTTACATCTATGTAAATCTGGGGGGGGGGGGGGTGTTTGCCTATGTGTGTATCACTTGTAACTTTTGAATTGTAATTATAGCTTATACGTATGTTCACATTGCCCCATCTGGATGTTACATCTAGATGTTACAAATAAAGTAAATCTGTTACTGTATATTGTTACTGTTATAGTTTCCGTTGCGGTATATTGTTACTGTTATTGTTTCTGTTACTAGTTGGAGGCAACGGGGACGGGTTGTTTCCATCCTTATTCTATAAGTATAACTTATTTTAGAGTTCTTTCCCCTGGAACAGATTTCATGTTCCAACCGAGGGGGGCTGTCGCTGTCTTGGTGTGTGGGTCTGCATCAAATACCCCTTTTTTGCTCTGTTAAATTGCTGCACCAGTCCACACTTGACCGGTGGGGATCTCATTCTATTATGACTGTAACTGTTAGCTGCTCCTGGCACTATCTAATCCCTGCTCCTCTCTCTCTGTCCCCCCCACACACATCCCTTGTGGTGTGGGGGGTTTGAGCTGTCAGCACCTGCCTGGTAGTCGGTCGGCCAACGCTGGACCTGGTCGCGAGTCTCCCGGTCCTGTCCTACATCTCTAAAGTTGAACAATGGATTTTGGTGTTTCAAAACCCATTGACACTGTATGACTATGTTTAGCCTTTGTTCTGCTCCTCTCTCTCACCAACCGTCTCTGGAGGAGGGGATCCCTCTCTGAATTGCTCCTCCCAAGGCTTCTTCCATTTTTTCTCCTGTTGAGAGTTTTTCTGGGAGTTTTTCCATGTCTTCCTTGAGGGTTTAGGTTGGTTGAGGGGCAGTTCTATGGGCGTATGTGAAGCCCTCTGTGACATGCTTGCGTGTAAAAAGGGCTATACAAATAAATTTGATTTGATTTGAATCACTTTTGGAAAATTGGCTGAAGGCTCCCAGGTGTCATCCCATTGTTCGCCGCTGTAAAACATATAAAAACATTTGAATAACTGTGAATTACTGCAGGGGGTTAATGCCCCCTACTCAGATATGCCGACATACTGTAAAGATAAAATACAGTATACAGATAAACACACAGCTGTTTAGACAGTTTACTTACTTTACAGGAATTACTTACCAACCATAACAAGGTTGCCACTGCACAAGGACTTCTTCCCTGTCCTAAGCATTTAACATAAACAAATCACATGGAAGAAAGGTTTTGATCTGGTAAATGTATGAACATCCATTTATGTTTTAAGTATTTAAGAAACCCCAAAACATTGTATCTCATTTTGCCTCTTGCCTACTACTTCTTGGAAGAGAAACACCTTATTCTTTGCATGTACACGGCAAACTGCAAAAAAATGTTATCAAAATTAAATAAAGACTTATCTTTGGTGGTGTTCTATTTAGTATTATGACACAATAGGGTGAATAATGTACATTTTGGTGATGATTATAGAGACTCCCTATCCCTAAACATGGCCTCTTGTCTAACACTAACTCTGAAATCTAAACAATGTCAGTCTGTCCACTGTGGGAGGTGGTGTCTTATTAGGTTCCAATAAGAGTAAAAATCTACTTCAAATAATGCCTTCTGGTATCTCTGGGAGACAGACACCAGTATAACCAAGAACATGTCTGCTTATTGAAAAGCATGATCAACCTTTCTTTTTGGGGGGGATGGTTGAACCACTTTTTATAGGCCGGCTTCTCTTCCTTCCCTGGATTGCATCTTTAGAATGAGCCGGAAGAGTGGGCCCCTAAAGAGTAAGTATAAAGCCAAATGCATCCATTACAACAACAGTACTTCCTGTATTACAATGGTGTGTCTAGTGGAATTAGTCCACCTAATCAGCAGCAAGCTTCGCAATCAGCTGTTGTGTCATAAATAGACAGATTTGACAAATCTTAAACAACTAAATTATGCAGTGACAAGCATTTATACATGTCTCATGCAATGAACGTGGTCACTGTATGGGTAAATTCCTTGCCTGCCAAAGTAAATTCCTTGTCTGTGCAAACTTTCATGGCGATTAAAACCCCTTCTGATTCTGATTCTATCTTGTACAGTTTACATCTTTTTCTGTATTTCTCTGGAGAGCAGCATCTCTTACACATACAAGAGTGGGGGGGCAGATGTCCCCAGCTTCTGCAGAAGTGGGGGGGCAGATGTCCTCAGCTCCTGCAGGAGTGGGGGGGGCAGATGTCCCCAGCTTCTGCAGGAGTGGGGGGGGCAGATGTCCTCAGCTTCTGCAGGAGTGGGGGGGCAGATGTCCCCAGCTTCTGCAGGAGTGGGGGGGGGCAGATGTCCTCAGCTTCTGCAGGAGTGGGGGGGAAGATGTCCCCAGCTTCTTCAGGAGTGGGGGGGGCTGATTTCCTCAGCTTCTGCAGGAGGGCGGGGGCAGATGTCCTCAGCTTCTGCAATATCATTGTTTCTGTAGAAAACTGAAGAAAAATACATAAAAATGCAAATGAGTATATGATAATTATGAGTTATGTACATTGTTGTTTTAAGTGTCCACTTCCTAAGAACAAAATCCTAGTACGTGTACACTGATCAGCCATAACATTATGACCACTGACAGGTGAAGTGAAAAACACAGATTATCTCATTATCATGACACCTGTCAATGGGTGGGATATAGCCTATTAGGCATGAAAGTGAAATGTTTTATGTTGTCAAAAAGTTTTATGTCTTCAAATTACACAGATCTCGATACAATCGAGCATCTGTGGGATATTCTGGACAAACAAGTCCGATCCATGGACGCCCCACCTCGCAACTTACAGAACTTAAAGGATCTGCTAATGTCTTGGTGCCAGATACCACACACTTGTTCCGGGAGTACAACGGTACTTAGGAATGGTTTTCTGGACCCAATGTTAGTTTCCTCAAGGATCACAATGACTCTTGTTGGTTAGTGGCAACTGATTTAAATTGTTGTACTCGCTGTGAAATATTTTTACTGTTGCTTGCTTTTCTACAGGTACACTTGCACTTATAGTGATTCATGTTGTTTAATTGTAACTAGTTTAACTGCATGCTCTTATGGTTCTTCCCTTTGGCACTTATTTTTGGTTGTTCACAATATGTGCTTCATGTTTTGGCTAACCGCGTTGTTTTTGGGGCTATCTTGTTGTTATTATCCGTGACCTATGCACTTTGTAAAGCTCTCTCTTGGAAGTCGCTTTGGATAAAAGCGTCTGCTAAATGAATAAATGTAAATGTAGCACATATTCAGAGGTCTAGTGGAGTCGAAGGGTCAGGGCTGTTCTGACAAGGAGGAGAAAAAGGGGGTCCTACACAATATTAGACAGGTGGCCATAATGTTATGGCTTTAGGGACTCTCTTCAATTTATCTTATCCTGAACCTGATAAAGTTATGAGGGGAAATTACAATTACTACATTGCCAACCCGAAGTATGCCTAACACATCTGTCTACATGTCGACATATTTACATGACCATGCTCAACACATCAGTCTTCAATATGTCTGCACACATATAGGGTCTGTCACCTACTTGTCAAAGCACTGTCAAAAATGTCCTTTATGGTTTTGATGGCTGTCCCATTCATATCCATAAATTCCTGAGGACACACAACCTCAGACCAGCCACAGGACATTTTGGACTTGCGTCCCAGGAAATGCAAGGGGACGAACCCAAGCTTATCTAATTTGTGTACCTGAAACAATGAAAGGACAAAATGTATTAGTCACTCATGCCGTTCACTTAGTTCTTGGTGAAGAGACAGGGACTGAAGATTTTTGTTATCCTACCATTAACTTGGCAGAGTTAAGGACTTTGGGGATGTTATTTCCCTTAAGAGTCGTTGCTGCCCACTGGGTATCATAGCGTTTCTTCTTTGACTCCAATTTACTTTTCATGGGCTGGACTGCTCCAAGGGACACTTTTTGCATGCCACCCTGATGTGGCCTTTGCAGGAGGTGCAGCTCTTTTTGGTAGAACCTGCCATCTGAAAAGAAAGTTCATTTTACTTTTGTTGTGCAGATGTGGTTTTGATTTTCATTTCCATCAGTTTATCTTTCTGGCAACCATACTATGTTAAAGGTATTTTGACAAGGCGGACATAGGCTTTAGACTTTATTATTTTATCCATTACTTTATGGATTATGACAATACTTAATTAAACATGACTATTGTTTAAATGTTAAACTTACTTGACAGCAGAACTTTGGTTCTTAATAGAACCGTTGGGGCGGGCCAGAAATGGCGGGCACAGAGAAGGACAAAAGGACAAGGCAGACAGACAATAAATATACAGTACAGGAAGACAGACAGACAGATGGACAACAGGCAATGAGACGAGAGACAGACAAGTAGACAAATAGAATATGGAGGTAAATGTTAGAGAGAGATGACAGATGAATCTGAGGAGACATGTGTGTGTGTGTTGTGGGGGGGGCAAAGACAGGGGAGGATATTGAGAAGGAGCAAAACGTACAATTAAAGAAGGGGAAGGTGCACACACACAGGGGAAGGACAGGGGAGACATTAATAGATATTATTAGTATTTTCATTTAAATTAAATAACTGAATGCCTTCATGAATGCTCTGACCACGCTAGCGTACCATTAATTAGCCATTTTACTAACGTTGCATGGCTAACATGCATTTATTACCATGCACTTTCACAAAATTAAGCTAGAACTCCACTTTGGAGCATCTCCATGGTTACCTTGAGTTTACTTGCTTAACTATTACATAATTACATTTTCGGCCTGAAAGGCTGCATTTACAGTTAAAAAAAAAATCTGAACATCTTTAGGTAGGTACTTACCGCCAACTTCTAAAACAATGGACGTCACTTGTCAGCGCCGTAACCAAGGATGTCACATTTTGATTGACAGGCGATTGATGAAGGTCAAAGCGTAATTCCATACTGAAAATACTGAAGATCCGTCCCGTTAAAATGCCACAAACGGGTGCTCGCAAAGCACTTCAGAATTGAGCTTTAAAGCAGAGAGCAATATGTAAATATTGTACAGTAATATATATTTTATATTTGTATAATTGTTATTGTGGATATGAATGCAGTATTTGAATATTAATTTACGATAAGCTACACACATTTTAGGTGACATTTCGGGAGAAGCGCCACCTTGTGGTTCGGTTTTTCGTAACATAGTATACAAAATCGAGGGACACAAAAAGACAAAAGATAAAATCTCTCAATCTGACTGTATACCACCACCTGCTGGATGTTTTGTTGAACTCTTCTCAAAGTTTGCTAGCCCCCATCCCTTCCTCCCCTCGACTACAGATCACATCACACATGATCGTGTATTTTCATTGGCTAGACAAAGTAGTGTTAAGCTAGCGTTAAAATACACTCATATGCTAACCCATATAGTAGCAGTACGATGACAACACAGACACACTTGTCAGAGTAAAGATCGTCGCTCCCAAGCGTCGCCCGAGTGTCGCCGAGTGGTCTTTCCGCCAAAGTAACTTTCCTATATTATTTAGACATGTAAACGTCCATATATGTTCATGAAATTTGACACGTAGATTGTTTGGTATGCCTAAAATAATACTACTTACACTTTGCTGGCAATCGCAAAAGAAAATGCTGGCAAAAAGACCGTAAACTGAGTGTTTGGACAACAGGAGTTTACGGCGGTCGGGATTGGACACAGTGACGTTAGCTTGCTCGTAGAAATAGATGTAAAGCTTATTTACGTTTTTGGAGGCATATTTTCAGTTAGCAGATGGTACTGTTTGAATCGAGATTCCGTCGCATGGTCTACAACATGGGATCATCCATTTCTATCTACAGTAAAAGCTGTTCACATGTAAATTTAATTCTGTGCTCAATAGTTTCATTTTATTACTATTTTACACATCATCCAATACAATTTTCCAGGACAACTGTTTCAATTTCCATGTAAGTGTTCACTTTTGCTCAGTTTCCATGACTTTTCCAAACCTGGAAAATGAAAAAATAAATTCATTTTTTTCCATGGTTTCCAGGTACCCTGGGAACCCTGTTCAGGTAGATCCCTCTCCTCTGCTTCAGGTAGAGCCCTCTCCTTTGCTTTTTTTCCCTGCCCTGTCCCCAGTTGTCTTAACTTTCAAGTTTCTCCTTAAATGACGTTCAAACCTGTTGTTGTTGATCACTTTCACGTCATTGTGGCCCAGAAGCAAAGATGGCACCCAGTCAGGAAAGGTTTCATGCATTTCATAAGATGGTCTTCCTGTAAATTACAGATATTTGATAAAGACAATGTTATAATATGTTACAAATCTTTTAATAATTCATAAAAGAATAACTCATGCCAGCAGAAGAACTAAATACAATTCCCTGGCTGGATACAGACTATGAAGTTTCCCAAGAAATATGAATTTAGCATCTGAGCATTTGTAGTGGTTTACACTTGCTTGTTTTGATCCATTGCCCACACACACACGCCTTGGATTATACAGTTGTTATGACCCAGGCGAGTGAAACATATTTTAAAAAGGACACAGGAGGCCAAACAGTTGACGTTACAAACTTGAATTTTTATTTATGGTAACATTCGTTTGTCCATCTTATTTTCTTAAAACTATGCCATACAAAACCCCTCCCGTGCCCTGTCAAGGAAAGTAAGTAACAAAGGAAAATCAACCTGGAGAGCCGGCCACAAAAGAACAAAAGAAGGTGCGACACCGGGCCAAGCCTATACAGGGCCGTAGGAGCCTGAGCCAGCACCTCTACCACACTACACGAAATTTCCCCCCCCCCAACTAATCTAACAAAGAAATGAACTGAAAACTAAACAGCCGGTCTCAACAAAGGAAAACGAAGGCGCTGCTCACACCAGCGCTGGAGAAGACTGGTCTCGGAGCGGAAACGGGCGAGAGTCGATCGCCCTCTTCGGTGACCTTTATAGGCTCCCGTGAGCCCCAAACTATAATCAACTCTCCCTTACTAAAGAAACCAAACAAAGGCGAGATATGTAAACAAAATATAAACGATCTGCTAAAGTACAAAGAAACAATGAATCAACATATCCGAAAATAATTATAATTCGGGGAAAGGTGCACCGGCACCTAACACAGTTCACACATGACACTAGTCTATCAAATTTGGTGTTCAGGCAAGGGGTAATCAGTCACACTTTTATACCGATCTATATTTAGCTATGCAACTTACATAAAATTAATGACCAGTCTCAAAAACAAATTAGGCTAGATTACGTACTAACTTGTAGGCTACTGCTAGTAGGAGTACAGTAGACTAGCTAACTGCAACAGTCCGCTGGTCTTGGATTAGGCTAAACATAAAGAAGATATGGAACAATTTCGGTCAAAGTTAGAAAACACAGAACTCACCTGATTGAAAATGCAGAGAACACTTTCATTTAGAAATATTTATGAAGGTAAGTGTTTTCCTTCTTATTGCAGCTACCCACGCCATCCTGCGTCTTCTTGTCAACTCCTCGACCTGCTTTCCTTCGTGTGTTGTACACACAGGAGTCAGGTGGCTGAGCGGTTAGAGAATCGGACTAGTAATCAGAAGGTTGCCGGTTTGATTCCTGGCCGTGCCTAATGACGTTGTGTCCTTGGGCAAGGCACTTCACCCTACTTGCCTCGGGGGAATGTCCCTGTACTTACTGTAAGTCGCTCTGGATAAGAGCGTCTGCTAAATGACTAAATGTAAAATGTAAATTGGTGTCCTGGCAAGGGCAACGTAGCCAAAGCCAACGAGCCTGCCATGTCACTGGTTTTCTGTCTAGCACACAAACTATCAAAATTATTTTAGATTTTCGAAACGGTTTGATCGGTACAGCCAATCAAAATCTGCGGCAAGGCCGGCAAACAGGAAGTTGGGTCGTATCTCAGCAAATCTTTGATGGATTCAAAGCTGCATTTACTCAGAACCCTGTTCTGAGTAAATGTACCTGCTTTACCGGTTTGGCCACCTCATTGCTGCTTGCAGCTATATTTGTGATTGTTTTGCACTTGGACCTTGTTTTTCCAAACAGAAGCGTCTTGCTGCAATTCGATCGCCATATGCAGGGATGTAGCCAGCCAGAGTCTCATCGTCCATACAGTCAATGATCGACGCATCAATCTGTGGAGACATACAATATTATTACAATTCAAGACAAAACTGGGAAGACCTTGGACACCCTCCCCCACCACACTATGTACACGCTCATCAGGGCGGTTTTAGGCACGGGCAGACCTCTTCATGGCGGCATTTTCCGCAATTTTTGTGTTTGGCTCCCCCTGCTGGCAAAAAAACGGTATTGCGATTGTGTTCGTGCCATTCGTTCCGTGTAGTTGGTAGGGGCGGCCAGGGGCTTCTTAATAGCACTTGAGGCCCCTGGGCTATGGACTTTTTTTTCATTTTATGAGGCCCCCCGCCCGCTAATCGCACAATCAAAAGTGCGATTGCCCAAGTGCCTTGCCCTCTGTCTGGCTGAAATTGAAACCTCTGGTCCCTCAATACTAATATATAAAAGCTTCCATAGCATTTCATCAGTATGATACTAAGTACCCAAGTCGACACCATTCTTCTGCTGCAGTTCAATAGCCCGGGGGAACGAGGCGAACGGCTGGCCCATCTTAATTACGTGATATGCCGTTGTTATAAGTCATGCAATAACACGATGGACATCTGCATTTAAATTCCTGACAAGCATGGTCAACGGCCTGGAAGATGGATTGTCAACCATCCGCTTAGCTGTCACGCAAACCAGGTGCTGTCTGCTAGCATGGCTGGTCAGGGATTGTTTTTGTTTTGTGACTGTGTAAAAAGATCCACTTTTGTCTGCTTTAGACGGGAACATACAACAGACGACACAGTGCATCTTAGTTCCATAAAAAAAATTGCTTCCGTTTGAGCTCGTAGCTCTACTTTGCTAGCCTGGCTCTGCCCTCCTACGTACTTCCGCTCAATTTTGATTTAGCTTCTGTACTAGGTCTGGGCATGAGGTACGTAAGTCAGGGGTTCGTTTGATTTTCCATCTAGCTCCGTTAGTCGTGAATGAGTTGGCTAAGGCGAACGCTAGCGATTGGTTATGGCAGATCCAGGGTGGCTCTGGGCAGATCCAATAGTTTTAAACTTCAACAGAGCACCCGCCTTCAAGGACGTTAACGCTTGTCAATGGAGCGAGCCCAGACTCTCTGTACAAATGTACGAGAGTCTAGTTAGGACCAGGCTACTACTTTGCTGCCATCTTCAATTTAATGTCTCGCGCCAGTCTTTTTATTATTGAAATCTGAGAATTACAATTTGACAACCACTCGTCACTCACTACTCAACTCTTGATTTACCAACTGTGCGCCCCACGAGCTGCAAAGTTATTTATGCATTTAGCAGATAGCAAAACATATGAAGGTCGTTAACTTTTTTAGGAAAAACTTGCCCGGGGCGCCAAATGTGCTAGGACCGCCACTGACAGTCATGCACACACAGCGAAAGGAAAGACACCACGTAGGTGGTGTTCTGGCAGGGTTTGGCTGCACTTAATAACTTTAGGCCTACTGGAGCCTTGAGTTTCTATCTGCGCACTTTTAACTCCTTTTGATTATGATTATTATGTATCCGCAATGCAAAGCGCATCAGTCCTGGACTCCCAATAGTCACGTATGGGAACAATACATCAAACGCCGCCTTCTATGGCAAGCCGTTTTAACATTTATTTCTAAAACGTACTAGTCACTATTTTGAAGTTGCTCGTACTAATTATTTAGTTATTCCAAGAGTTACTAGTATTTATTCCAGTTTTACTAGTAACTACTCATCAGATACTAGTCACAATTCTTTAGTTACTAGTAACTAATCCAATAGTTACTAGTATCTATTTCCGTTTTACTAGTAACAAATTGCAAATTTTTACAATTGTATTCTATGTGCGGGATATTTACTATTTGTGTCCAACTAGTATCTATTCCAATAGTTACTAGTATCTATTCCAGTTTTACTAGTATCTAATCATTAGATACTAGTACTAGTAACTAGTTACTAGTATCTATTCCAATTCTTACTAGTAAAAGTTGTATTGTTACTAGTAACATTTTAAATTGAACTACCAAGTAGTCATTTTTACTCTTCATAAGCAATGACGAGTAAAAAAGCAATTCTTACTAGTAAGAATAATAATGTTACTAGTAACAATTGTAATAGTTACCTGTAACTAAAGAATAGTTACTCATATCTAATGATAGTTACTAGTAACACTGGAATAGATACTAGTAAGTATTGCAATAGTCACTAGTCAGAAGCAAATAGTTAATATCTCAAATCGGAATAACAACTAATATCTAATAATTTGGAGATATCCTCAATTCAAATACAAACTAGTAAGAATCTGTTTGGAGATATCTTAATTTTGGAGATATCTTCATTCAAATGTTCTAATGAATAAACATGAGGCCACATGCTTTCCTTGTCCGGCCCACTCGCGATGAAAGCAGTTGTTTTCTCATTGCGGTCAGAATTATATAGCCTGTCAAAATTAAACAATGTTCGCGGGATGCTGAACGCGTTATTCACACGCTGCGTGCTATATTCTTTTAAAGTTTTTGATAAATGAAAAATGCCAGAACTCGAGTTGGCTTTGCCATGATAATACCTTGTATTAAGCATTGATTGCTTAAGGGCTGTACAGTAGTTCATCCACCCTTACATTGGGGGGAACACTATCGATACCCTTTGCTCACCAGTTATTATAGTTCATGAGTAGTTTAATATCTGACGATAATTTGTTAGATGCCTTCTGTATTTTACACTAAGACATTAAATTATCTCATAAACGGGCTATTCATGACGCCTGACGCGTGATCTGTCGGTGCGAAGGAGACACCAGAAAAAAAAGACAATATATTTTTATGATTTTTCCATGGGACCAGTGTGGTATCATCCCTGTATAATTAATATATCTCATATGTATTTTGTCCAAGAATAACTGGTGGAAGTTGTGGTTCAATGGCAAAATGTACGAGCCAGAAGTATCAGCACTACAAGCTGGATGATTATCAATGACGTTTTCTGTTTTGAGTACATTTCAATTTAATAGCTATTTCTTGATGATGCTATATATGAAGGCTAATAGAATTAATCATGAATTGTGTTTTTTAATTAATCTTAACAGGGTAAAAGAAACAGGGTAACATTTTAAATTAACAGGGTAAATAAAAATGTCACTTAGACAGATCAAGCGAATGGATCAAACTGGAGGAACAAGGAACCACCAAGTTTTGATCTTATAACAGCTATATATATACGTATGAACCATGTGAATTCTTCCAAGTGATTTTTTTCTTGTAGAATTTCTTGTGAATTGTTTTCTAATAGACATGAAAAAAACATTTGAATGTGTTTGACTACCATCAGTGCTAGCAGACACTCTTATCCAGAGCGACTTAAAGTGGACATTCCCCCTCGATCATGTTAGGGTAAAGTGCCTTGCCCAAGGCATTTGGCACAGTCAGGAATTGAACCGTTAACTTTCTTACTACAAGTCTGACTCCTCAACCACTCAGACAGCTGACGCCTATTAGTCATCTCTATGGAGGCCATTCATTATCCGAGAACTCCTCCAGGACAAGCTATCCAATATAAATGTTGCCAGATCTCTCCATTTTCCTGATTTGCAACTGCTTATGAGAAAGAAAATATGTGTTGGGCTGGTTGACCTCTCAGACTGTCTGCATGAGAGAAGTGGACACACAAGCATCATGTTGTACCAGTGTAGGTGTGGAATACAATGACTTGTGTTTATGATACCAAATGGCCATTGTTCTGATGTTTTAGGCTCAGCCAGTTGGAGAACTGAATTATATTGTTCTGGGGATTTCTCAGGTATAGTAGTATTATTGATCATCTCCCGTATAAATTGTCCCCTAACAAACATTACTGGGTCCATTAACAAAAATCTCCATGTAACTACAGTACACAGCATTCTCCTTGAGCCAGGATGGGCCCCCAACACAATCGCATACTATACAAATGAATAGAATAGATCTTTATTGTCATTGTCACAGGTACAACAAAATGAAAGTGCTTCCGGTCAGTGCATCATTCATTGACTTAAAAATCAATAAAAAGGATCAAATTACTCAAGTGCTAAAATTACTAAAATAAATAAGAATAAATATACCTAAGACAGTACCATAAACAACCACACACAGTCATACACCCACAGTCATTACATAATAAATAACATAACATTGTGCACATTATTTTTTGGCAGCATTAACAGTGGTTATTGCAGTTGGATAGAAACTGTGTTTTAGTCTGTTTGTCCTTGCCTTGATTGATCTGTACCGTCTGCCTGAAGGCAACATTTCAATCAGGGAGTGCCCAGGGTGTGAAGTGTCTTTTATGATGTTCTGGGCTTTTTTGAGACAACAGGATCTGTGTAGGTCTTCCAGTGTGGGGAGAGGGCAGCCAACAATCGTTTGAGCGGTGTTGATGACCCTCTGGAGCTTTTTCCTCCACATGCTTTCAATGGAGGCTCAGTAGAAGGACACCAGCAGTCTTTGTGTGATGTTATTCCTCCTGAGTATTCTCAGAAAGTACAGTCTCTGCCGGGCCTTTTTACAGCAGCTCAGAGGTGTTCACACTCCAGGATAGACTGTCCTGTATGTGGACCCCCAGGAAGCGTAAGTCTGCCACCCTCTCCACACTTCACTCCACACACGTGAAGTATAACAAGTTTACTTTGTACGCTGTGTTGGTTGACTGTGACGACACAGAGCACTGCCCAGCTTCTATTTCCAAATCTGTGCCCACACCATTTTCAAATAGCAGCGCAGCAGGTGAGCAGCAGAGGTGGATAATGTCAGTCGTTCTGCTTCGCTGAGGTCATCCATGTAGCTGCAGTAATGAAAAACAGGACACAAATTTGGAACTACAGTAAAATAGTAGCCTTTGCCTCAGAAAGGACAGTGGGGAGCGACAGGACACAAGTGTGAGAGTGTGCCCTAGCCAGCTGCAACACAGGAAAGGGCACCATCACAAACTGTTTAATGACACACATTTTGCATATTGTGATTGGATAGCCAATAACTTGTCATGCAACACCATAACCATATATTGGCCCTTATTGTTAGAACTAAGCTAAGCTAAATGCAAGTTCCATTGTGTTGTCATTGCCATGGTGATTGTTTTTTAAAGGTCTCATGGCATGAACATTTCACTTTATGAGGTTATTTAATATTAATATGAGTTCCCCTAGCTTGCCTTTGGTCCCCCAGTGGCTAGACACTTTGATAAGTATAAACCAAGCCCTGGTATTCTAGGTAGATAACATTAGCGCTCGACAGCTAGCAAGCTAGTTTAAGTAATATAACCTACGGGGATCTCTAATACAAGGTATATTTGTCTAACCATATTACCATTGTATGAGAATGTCATTCTAAAAGCGAAATCCAAACGTTACCTGAGGGCATACGAGGGGCTGAGAAGGCGTCTTCGCTGTGCTCTCTAATTGACATGGGGGGGGGGGGGTAAATACAAAGCATCATGACACTTTGTATGATTTGAAATTATTCATGATTACACTAGCATTTAATTATCACGCCACACAATTACACTGTACTGAACTGTAAGTAAAGTTAAACAAAAGCTGGAAAAATTACCAAAATAACAAAACCTGAAATCAAATCAAAGATTGATGTAACCTGTAATCAAAGAACGAATATCATTCACGTCGGTCAAGGTATATTGTGGCCAATCGCTTTTCCATCACATTTCGCAATTGGCAAGCTATATATTTGAGCCCTGCGCTACCAATTGACGCTTGGTAATTTGCGAGACACACCTACAAGTGTTTTCGTTCCCCAATTCCCATCACAAAATTGGCAAAGGGGAGACAAATGATACGTGAGGGGGGGTGAATGGAGGGGCCACTATTAAACATATTTCAAAGTAAGAGCTGTAGCCTGAAGATTGGCTTAGTGCGCTACATGTTTGCGCCAGACTGTAAAACACTGGACGGTAGCTCTGAAAAGTGAGGCCAAAAAATGTCGATTATCCCACTGATGTGTGTTCAAGTGCTCATTTTTGTCATCAGTTTTTTTTCAATTCGTTATTTGACGATATAAAAATGGGTTATTGTGTGCTTGCAATTGGGTCGGGCGAGTGTATGCAGTCGCGGAGCCAGAGGGGTGGCCGGGGTGGCACTGGACCCCCCTGATATCGGACTGGCTTCATTTTGCTTCACTTTTTCACTTTGTCGTGGAAATTTTGGAATACAGTTATAATGTGTGTGTTTCATATATGAGGAATGTGTTTTAACGGAAGTCTAAAGTTGATTAAGAAGAGTCAACTCCATTTGGTAGAGATGCCATTTGCAGTTTATGACACCTGGGGGGAAGAGACAGCCGGTCTGGAGGCAATGTGGATTCAATTGTATTGTTAACTGATCAAGCTGCTCTGACCCTTCCTGTTGCATTGGGTGGGGTTAATCAAATACTTGTTTGAAGTGGCCCACACAAAGGACAGTTGACCATTTGACTGGTGAACTCCTGTGGTTTTACTATCTACTGGTTTGGGGAGAGAGGCCACATTAAAGAACTGTGGGAACTTGATATGAAGTCAAACTGTCACTGAGCAGTGCTGACCAATCAACAGAGTTCAGAGGAATCATTTGATCTAAAGTTTATATAACGCAGGGTTTTAGGGTTGTTCTGTATCACTCTGGCGAACGACCTGTGGCTAGCACCTCCTTCGTTATGACTCATCACAAAGTACTTTGTTAAATCTTGATTTGTACAAGCAAAATAAATTTATTGTAACCGCCATCTCTTGACTATTCAAATTTACACAGTGCCACTAGAATTTTTCCTTAACACTTGGTGGCCTGTGGGGAGATCCTCGTCTGCTCAGCGTATCTCCGACAAGTACTCCCTTAGAAAAGGTGATTTGATCAATCCGGCATAGCCGCCTTTACCTCTATCCAAAATTTTCAGAGAAAGCGGGACCGATTCGGCGAGGGGCTTGGCTGGTTGCGCTGTTGCTGACGCGGGATCCTTAAAGAACCGGTAAATATTCTTTTTTGGCTTCTGTGTAATTTGAGTTGTCTAAATGTGTGTTGTTTAGACTATGGTCAATAATTCAGTTTAGTTAGTAATAGGGCAGAGACCGGAGGAGAGCTTTGTCCTGTACGTGCAAGTCGTACGAAATTAATAGGGCAGAGACCGGAGGAGAGCTTTTGTCCTGTACGTGCAAGTCGTACAAATTAATCGGGTAAGGCCGGAGAACTTATCCTTTACGTGAAAGTCGTAAAAAAGCATGCAGGGAAAGTGTGCTGACGAGCGCACAAAAGGGTGATAAATTCACATGTTATATCGTGTTATGTGTCTTTTGAGACCCTAGGATTAGAATATGTTGGGTTAGTGATAGTTTGAGAAATTGTATTGGCTTTGGTGGTCATAACAGTTCTTATTTATTTACGGCCTAAACGTGATTCTAAGTCCCGAGAGAAAAGTATAATCAGCTGAGTGTTTAAGAAAAAAGAAAAAAAAGCTTAGGAGGTATTGGGCCTGTGAAATTTCAAAGTAGAGGTTTTAAGTTTGCAAAGCGCGTGTTCATTTTTTTGTTTTAATTGCAAGTTATGTTTTTTTGAGGTTAAAAGAAGTATGAGTAACTAATGGTGTCTATTATTCAAGCTATATACAAATTACAAAAATCAAAATTTTAATTATTTTTCGAAATTTTAATTATTTTTCGGTTTGAATATTTGTAATTTATGATTGTGCAGTTATTTTCATTGAAAGTTGTGACGTCGGAATTTAATTGTTTTTAGAAAAGAAAAGGGGTAATTGTGTCTTTATTTTCCGTCGTTGGTTATTGTTTATGGATTGTAATTCTAAAAATGAATGGTCTGGAGGCAGAATTGACCTGTCCAAACATCGATTACATGAAGCAAAAGTATGGTAACGATAGTTTATTGTAAATGCAAATATGGATTGATAAATGTGGATTTTCGATTGTGGGGTCGTTTTGTTTTAAGGACCTTATTGTATTGCGAAATAGGTTCGTGGAGAGAAATAGATACACGATTTTATTTATTTTTAAGCGGAGAAAAGAATAGATCTTAGCCTGATTGGAGAGCTTTTTCTGATTGGATGGAGATAGGTAGAGAGATAAAGAAATATTAGGACAGAATAGTGTGGGGAATTTTTCATCTATTTCCCCACAGATTCACGATTGAGATTTTCTGGCTGTTCCGCAAACAAATTTCGCCGTGGTTCATCCGCAGTTTTGCGGCAGGATGCGCAGGCGCATGAGGTTTTGCGGGAATGCGAGAACAGAATACGAAGAGGTCAGACATTTGCCATTTCTTCTGACAGCCGGTTATATCTAGGAAAAGTCAAGAAAGCAGGATCCTGGAATTTGTTTATAGATTTGCTTTGGATTCCCGCAAAGATTGAGGCTTGTGCTTTGACTTGCGATTGCATATACTGCGTTTCAAAGAAGGAGAGGTTAAAGTCCTCTCCGGAACAAAGGGTTTGAGTCCCTGTTGTGTTTGGAATAAGTGGTGTTGTGGGCTATGGTCAAAGCTGATGCAGAGCGTGTTGACATGCTGTTGAAAAACATGTAGGCCAACACGAATTGCTAGGTCAATCCAAAATGCGTGATTTAATTGAGGGAATTTGAGCAAAATGTACGTGAATGTCCGGAGATGTGTCATCACTTGAAATTTTTCTGGAAATTGTGAGCGAACTCTCGCAAAATCAGAGGGGTTTGTGACCGGAAGTTGAGTTCCGAAATGGTGGCGTACAATGTTTATCGGTTATGACACTGTTGGTAGAGGAGAGACGATTGACTTGTTATATTGTTTTACAACTCTGTGTTAACCGTTATATATTTGATGTTAGACTTTACATCGGTCTGATTACCGCCAGAAGGCATTTGTTTTTGAAGACGGAGACATTCTGTTTTGAAAATGCTAATGTTAATTCTTTGACTGAATTCTCCACTTGAAAAGAGGCGCATGCGCTTGAGCCTAGCGGAAGTTGATTCTTTCAGTGAAGCTCATTCTGCGTGTAGTGGCCCACACATGAGTGCAAAAAAACAAAAAACACAAAAAATCACTCATTTTATAGAGAATTTGACGTTGAATTGAGAAGTATATTGGTTGGAAAACAGATGTGTGTTTCTGTTTCTTTGTCAAACTTAAGAAAATATTGTGAGTTGCCATACTCTTGATTTGGAAATTATGTACAGACCGATTTTCTATATTATGAGCTTGATTCGTTATTGAATAACGCGCTGGAAATTTAGTTTTAGGGTAGGATAATTGGTAAAAGGCCAGTTTTGGCAATAAAAGTGGTATTCATTTTAAGAATTACAATCCCGGGGTTATTGAAACTTTTATAGAAAGTTATGTGTTCAAACGGAAATTTTATGTTGTTTAAGGAATATTTTTGTTTATGTCTGGAAATGTCAGATGGTTTTAATTTTGTGGAAGTTCACAGATGTTACTGTTGTTTAAAGAAATATGTAAAGGGTTATGAAGAAGTGATTAGAAAGATTGAGCCAGTCCGAGGGACTGAAGTTAAGTACAAGGGGAACTAGTTCGAGAGACTGAATTGCGATTGTTGTTAAGGGCAAAGGTGCTACATATGTGTGTTTATTGCTGCTGAGATGATTTGTTGAAATGTGTTGGGTTTGGTGGTATTCATATTTACCTATTTAAATGGACTTGAAGTTGAAGCTTTGTCCAACCAGAATGCTAATACATGGGTAAACTGTCATTCTCTGACGAGTGATATTAGCTGCATATGTAGATTTCGGAGCCTAATTTATATGTTGAAATTAAAATAGTACTAATGGTTGATAGAATTGTAAAGGTTGTAATTGTAAAGAAAATCCAGGCAGTGGCTAATGGCTAATGGTAAAAACGTGGAGGAAGTGCATTCTGCTCTGTCCTGAAACAAAGGAGAGTCCAGGAAGTTAGATTTGCAACTATGGCAACGAAATTTGTAGCTAACAAACGTACAGACAGACTCAACAGCGATGGCGGCGGGTACAGGCTAGTAAAGGAATTGCAGCTTGATATTTGAGATCCAGGATGAGTAACCGCATGACGCATGCGCAGATGGAAATTGAGAAATTGACTAAGACGCAAATTTAGAGAAATAGATAAATTTGAGCAAATTTTACATATTAATTTGGTTATTTTTGAAATATGTTGGGTGATGAGTATTTTGAGACATTTGCTAACAAGGTTTTGTTTGTTTGAGGACATTTTAAATGAGTTTCAGAAATTCAGAGGAAAGGTGGGGGCTAAAAGAGTCCCGTTACGTTGAGTTTTACAAAGGTGATCCCAGAGGGTATAATTCTGCATAATTATGTGAGTATTAATGGTGAAAGATGTGTCCGTTTAGATCAATTCGAAGTTTGGTGGTTTACGAATGTATGATTTAACATTTGTTCTAAATCCTAGCCAAACAGGGAGGTAGAAGCCTTTCAGACCAGAACTTGTATTTACGAGCGGAAAATCTGTGGTGTGTTTTATCCATAAAAATGCAGAAATTGGACCCCTGGTTCATAAATTAGTTCTAATTGGATTGGAAAAGTTATACTTTAGCAAAATTAAGTGAATAGATGGTAAACGCCAACCATCTGTGTTGTTTAAAAGAAAAAAAGAGAAAAAAGGTTGAGAGTTTTTGTTTTGTTCCAGAGGGCGCTGTTTGTTTGATTCGAGTTTTGAAATGCGCGATGGTTTATTGGGTGTGCTCAAGCCTTCGGCGAGAGCACAACCTTTGTTCTCTCACATATATATTATTTATTATTGTTTATTTCGCCCCCCTAAAACTCAGTCAATATTTGGCCTACATAGACAACGTAGGTGTCAAAAGTTTCGTCTTGGTAGCGATTGAGTTGCTTCTATTGGAATTTACGTTCCGTTGCATGGTTTAGGCTGAAGTTAAGTTTTTGTGGCGAAAAGTGAAGCTAACGGTGCCTAATTTGCTAGCCACAGTCACTGACGTTACTAACGTCGCTACGTCACTAACGTCACGAAAACACGCGTGACTACCTTTGGCAGAACATTCGTTTCGCATCTGTTAACTTGGGGGATAGCTAGGCTAACTATAGCTTTACTGCAAGGCAGCTGCAGAAACGCCACAAGCAAAGAGGCCAGGGTGATAACTATTTACTCATTTTACTTTGTGATATGACACACAATTGTGATGTGTAATGTACAGTATAAGCTGATATTATTAAGGAAGTACATCTACTTTCGGAAACAGTAGTCTACTATTTCACTGAAGTATTAGCATCATGACATTAGCCTGTGTTGCCCGGGCAACACATACTACAGTGGTTTATGATGTAGCGCTATCTGTTTTCAATCGTTAAAATAAACATTCCTCACATATACATTTTCGTTGTAGCATTTATTCTGACATTAGTAAACGATTTGTTGGTGAAATTACCATTACCTGTGGTTTCAAACCAGTGTAGCTCACTGCAACGCTGTAGCTTACGCGAGACACACGACAAAAACATCTAACTTACACAGCTGTTTAGGAAGTCAAACGGCGACAGAACATGTTCAGCACTCCCCTTACTTAAATCAAAAGTCTATCTAACTACTAACCTGAACTTCATTGCCACAGCCTAAACGTTGTCAATCTGTTCATGAAAATAATTAATTTAATCTTAAACCGTACAACGGAACGTTAAATCCAATTCAACCAACGCAATCGCTACCAAGACGAACACAGCAGTAGTGTACTGTACTGTACAATTTACCGGGGCAGCTTCTCCACACAGGGCTATATCGCACTTGGCGTTGTTACTGACAATGATCGCTACCAGTGAGCTTTTTATGAATGAGCGATTTTCCACTAAATAAATGTCAAGCTTATTTACGTTTTGGGGGGCATATTTTCAGTTAGCAGATGGTACTGTTTGAATCGCGATTCCATCTTCTACTGCCGGGTAACGTCGTAGAATAATCTTCAAAGGGGGTTCTTTATTAATGAATGAATGCAATGGGTAGGCTAAATGCCTGAAAATATCATGAGAAGGGAAAAACTTAAAATGACGTTTAAGTCATAGAGATTAGGTCAATTTTTAGACCGGTCTGCCATATTTATTCGTTTTGATTCAACGATGAGGCTGCCTCTTGCAGGGTATATGAGAAGAAATCTATTTCATTCTACACTTCACTCGTATTTTCAGTTGTAAATGAGCAGCAAAAAAATATTTTAAATCTATGTAATCTTTATGAATAATAAGTATGCATTTTGCATTTCATACAGAAATATCAGTTGTAAAAATGTCATCCAAAAACGGACCCCTGTGCAACCGACGCAAGCAAGCACACCCTACAATTTCCCCAGAAATTGTACCCTCTCTAGTTTGAGTTGATTCACTAACAAAGAGTAATTGAGATAGCTGGTAAATATAGGAATATTCAAAGGTGTATACATTACATGCTTTGATAAAACTTTTGAGGAGTTAAAGAATAAGGTTTTGTTTTACGGGTTTATGTTAAATTGTGAATTTAAAGGTTTAAAAGAAAAAGGGAGAGTTTATATTTTCTTTTGTCTTAAGGGCATGGTACAATGTTTTGGGATAAACAGTTAGGCTGTGATGAGGTTGTATCATTAATGGTTACATTAAGAACATTTTATGGTCTATGTTTTATTTTGGAATCATACAGATTAAATTCTGGTTTAGGGTAGTGATGCTGGTTTTCTACATGTCTTGGAAGAAGAGAGAGTTGATTTGGTGAATTTAAATACAGAAAAAAATTAAAAGGGAATCTGAAATGTAAAGGTATTCATTTGAACTGTTCCTAAAGGTTTTTATAAGAAAAGATAATATGAGACTAAAAGATGGGGTCATTTGGTTGTTTTCTAAAATAGTTTTATTTTATACAAATTGGTTCAAAAGTTGGTTGCTTCAGTGTAAGCTTGTTAATTCATAAAAGGGAAAAGAGTTAAAATATTTACTGATAGTTAAATACATCATTGGTGTTACATATGATTTGGGGAAAGGTATGGAAACAGGAAGTTTCTTAGTTTGATCTGGGACACAACTTGCTGTATGCAAATGTGGAATTCACTCTAACAATTATGATTATTCCACAGGGAAAATGCTAGTGCTGATACTAGCTGGAGCAGTTTCTAGATTGCCTGAATGCATTGATGAACTAACTAGAATATGTTTTTGATACGTATGTTTACAGGAAGTGATGAGATGATGTTGCTATGTCCGGATCAGCCTAACTTGACAAATTTGGGCTTACAGGACTCTTTTGAGGAAAATTGTTGTGTGACCTTGATACAACATTTGTTATAGATTCTTTAAGGGAAGCGCAGGCTTCTTAGAGAGGAAGAGATGACGTTTAGGAATTTATGACTGACTGATGACTGACTGATCCAAACAGAGAGTGACTATGGGGGTTTTATGGTTTTATGAATTTAGTTTCAGTAGTTTGGATTTGTGATAGGACTGTGAGGGTTTGATATGATATTGCTGAGTTTAAAATATTGGACTGTATTTAACCCAGAGTGAGAATTTTGTTTTGTTTGAGTATATTTGATGAGAATTACAGAATACAGCGGACAGATGGAGAAAGGAATGGTGGAATGGAGATTCGAACTTGGACTAATCCACAAGAAAATGCGTTTTGGAAAAAGGAAGGATATGAGAATAAAAATGGAGGTTGTATGTTCTGCATAAAACATTTATCTTGATATTTTGCTAAGTTAACACATGGAAAGATCATGCCTCTACAGTTTGTGTGATATCAAGAAGAATGCATTATTTTAGCATACAAGAGGATTTGTAATGGATGCATAGTAATTTTTTGTCAGTATTTCATATGTGGGACAAGTATTATGAGAAAAGGAATTTAAACACGATAAGCTTCACAGTTAAGGTTAGAGAAACTATTTGGGTATTGATAGATGGATTTTGTAGAGTTCAATTTTTGGAGAAGTGATACTGTTTAATGATTGTTGATGGGAAGAAGTTTTAGACTTCTCAGGGGCTCAGTGATCAAGCTTTTGTTAATTTAGATTATTTTCGATGGGATTTTTCTTTGAGGTTATGTAATGATAATGGGTCTCACTTGTTTATGGAAGTTATTTTGGTGTTGATAGGATTCAACATTGTGTTAATCACTTCAGTTGAATGAGAGAACAGAACTTTGAAGAGTAAGTCAGACGACAAGAAGTCAGTTACCTTTAACTGACCTCTGTGAGAATGTGCTTGTTTATCACTGTGCAACCTTTTTGGAGTCTATTTTGTGTGAGATTCACAGGCAGGTGAAGGAGGCTATTCCTATGACTCGACCGCTGCATGATTTGATACCAGATGACTGGATCGTGGTGAAGGACCTGAAACGCCTGGTAAAACCCAAGGTGGACGGGGCCATACCAGATTCTCCTGACGACTAATCCGGCAGTTAAGATCGGAGGGGAGAGCAACGTGGATACACGCTAACCATTGCAAGCGTGCACCTTGTCTGTAGACGGAAGCAGAGGATACGCGTTCTGCGTAGTACCAAGGAAATTTCCGAGCTGTACGCGAAGTGCAGTGTCGTTGAAAGTTGCCCTGAGCAATTTGATCGTCGTTTGAAATTGGTTGGACTCGACTACACTGACTGAAAGAAGTTTGTCTACAAGCCAACTGAAGATGGCATCCGTTCCGACAACCTGGACTTTGTGGTGTACGGGGTACAATGGGTTTTGTCTTGAGACTAGCATTTCTTATGTTAATGTTTGAATTTAATTTTTCTTGATTAATTGTTTGGGTTTATGCTATTGTAAAAAAAAAAAAAAAGAGTGGAATTGTCGTGGAAATTTTGGAATACAGTTATAATGTGTGTGTTTCATATATGAGGAATGTGTTTTAACGGAAGTCTAAAGTTTATTAAGAAGAGTCAACTCCATTTGGTAGAGATGCCATTTGCAGTTTATGACACCTGGGGGGAAGAGACAGCTGGTCTGGAGACAATGTGGATTCAATTGTATTGTTAACTGATCAAGCTGCTCTGACCCTTCCTGTTGCATTGGGTGGGGTTAATCAAATACTTGTTTGAAGTGGCCCACACAAAGGACAGTTGACCATTTGACTGGTGAACTCCTGTGGTTTTACTATCTACTGGTTTGGGGAGAGAGGCCACATTAAAGAACTGTGGGAACTTGATATGAAGTCAAACTGTCACTGAGCAGTGCTGACCAATCAACAGAGTTCAGAGGAATCATTTGATCTAAAGTTTATATAACGCAGGGTTTTAGGGTTGTTCTGTATCACTCTGGCGAACGACCTGTGGCTAGCACCTCCTTCGTTATGACTGATCACAAAGTACTTTGTTAAATCTTGATTTGTACAAGCAAAATAAATTTATTGTAACCGCCATCTCTTGACTATTCAAATTTACACAGTGCCGCTTGAATTTTTCCATAACAACTTCAAACATTGAAAGAAAGGGTGAGATAGCAGACTTCTTCAAAAAGCTGAGCAAACAGGATCAGGTGGAAATAGACCCCAGTCCTTGCACCACCCCAAGACCTCAGAGCAGCTCCCTCCCCGAGGCTACAGGCACAAGGTCAGAGCATAGGCAGTCAGTCACATGCCAAGTTCAGCTTCTGTTTGTAGGCACCCCAAGCCTACACAAAAGTTTTTTTCCGATTAAGCCTCACTTTAAAATGTTGGTTGTTGATTCATGAGTGTTCTTGTGTTGATGGCTGTGGCATTTTTTGTGTGAGTATACACTAATAGTGGGGAACCTTCAGGGCCTTCTACGCCTTCAGAGAAGGCCTAAAAAATAAATAAATAATAATATATTTAATGCTAATAATACTAATAATAAGTAAAAATAATTTTTTTTTCTATCTCATTTAATTTAATACAATACATGTAATACATTTTCTCTCACCTATGTTCTAAAGTTAAGCTTACTGTCAAGTTCATGTCCTGAAAACATGTTATCCAATCAGAATCCATCCGTCTCTTTTAAGGCCCAGTTAGCTGGCTCATTCATTGGTTAGGACTTCACGAATCCCGGGGAAGGCCAAGCTATGTGTTTTGGTGTGAAGAGTGACGGGCAAATCGACCAATCACGCTTTGATTTCAAGTGGGCGGGAAAAAAAACAAAAGCTCGTAGGCCTTCATGAAGTCCGAAATCTCTGCAGAGTGGTGAGAGCGGTTGAGAGAGAGTTAAATGGCAGAAGACGAGAGTGACGTTGTGGCTAGCTTGATAGCATCGCCTTTTTCAAGGCGGCCTTTCACAGAAAAACTTCAAATAATAAAAAACGGAAGACCAACTCCAGAACTGGAATTAAAAGAAAAGGTTAAGAAAGTGGTAATGCATTTCAAGACCGACAATTATCAGAGATATCCATGGATGACTGGCTGTAAGAAAACAAACAAGCTGTACTGCTGGAGTTGTTTACTTTTTACAACTGACAAGTCATCCACCTGGGTCAGCGGCGGATTTGTCAGCCTTACAAATCTGAGAAAGTCAGCCCACCGACATCAAGATTCTGCAGCACACCTGCAAGCTACAGTCAGTTTGAAAACTTTTGGGGACACGAGTTGATCTTCAGCTAGATGAGCAGCGCCGTAATCATACTACGGCCCACAACAAGGTCAGGCAGAACAGAGAGATCCTGAAACGTCTCATCGATGTCGTCACATTTCTTGGAAAGCAAGAGCTGGCATTTCGAGGACATGATGAGAGTAAAGATTCGGAAAACAAGGGGAACTTGGAGTTGCTGGAGTTTTTGGCGGGGTATGACAGCCCTCTGCGCTGTCATCTGGATTCTGCCACTGTTTTGATCGGCACCTCCAGCAAAATTCAAAATGACCTGATTCAATCGGTGGCATATTTAATGACCGAAGCAATGAGGAGGTGAGGAACACGCCTTTTGTCTCCGTTATGGTAGACGAGACAACTGATGTAAGTAACACCGCTCAGATGTCATATGTCCTGCGTTACACCACGGATGGTGGTGTGAAGGACCGCTTTTTCCAGTTTGGTGATGTCAGTGGTGATAAGCGCGCAGAAGCCATAGCTGGTCAAGTTTTGGAGTTTCTGGCGGACTGTGCCTGCACCAATAAGGTAATTGCCCAGTGTTACGATGGCGCTGCAGTCATGGCTTCTGGACTGAATGGGGTCCAAGCTAAAATAAAGCAAAAAATAAAAATACCACAAGCTCTCTTCGTTCACTGTTATGCGCACTCTCTGAACCTCGTCATGTCTCAAAGTGCTGCTAAAATCAAAGAGTGCAAAAAAATTCTCCCACCGAAGTGGCCTCGCAGCCTTTTTCTCAAAGTCAGCCAAACGCACAAAACTCCTGGATGAAATATGCCAGCTGTAGCAGAGCCAACAGACAAACCACGTACCATCACACCTTTCCCCTACCCCCGACAAGGAGAAAGGGGGTTTTCCCCCTTTGTCCTTATCTCCAGAGCAGGAGCTTCAAAGCTTCTGGCCCAGCATGGGGTCAGAAGGTAGATCAAAATGGCCTTACAGTATGGAGACAAAGGATTTTAAGGAAGAACTAACTTTTCTGGATTTACAAACATATTCTCAAGGACTGCATGGCTCATGGACACTATTTCAATGACAGTAGTTGATGTGTTATAATGTATGCTTTCCCTTTAATGCTGTGTTGATATAATTTGATGTTTTAATGTAACTTCCTTTCCTGTTATGATAAATCAGTCAATCTTGATATCTAAATGATTCTAATCTACAAACTAAACCATTTATTAATGTTGTATTGTTATATTTTGAAGTATAAGCAATACATGGACATTTGAAATAGCTGAACTCTGAAAAGTTATCAACCACTTCACACCCATACGTCAATCTCAGGATGGACGCCCAGGGAGTAACTGACCAATCAAAGAGTTCACCTCCAAAAGGATACCCCCTTTCGCAAGGATTATAAAACCTCGACGCACAAGCAATCCTGGCTTTTTCGCAAGGATTCACCGGAAGTGTTCGCGACACATCTGACCTATCCTTCTCAATCAGCAACTCACTGGACCACTAGGAACTTGAACGAAAGATTCCTTTGCTCTAACCGTTTGACAACGACGAACGGAACTTTGACTCTTCTTCTTCAAACTGACAACAGTAACTGCGATATTGCTACATTTCTTACTTGCGAACATTGGCATATTGTGATTTAAATTGTTACGTTTGATTTTAGTTTGCAAATGATTTAACCTAACTTTTGTTAGGATTAGTTAACATACTCTCCCATTGTTCTCCAGAAGCCTATCTCTCTCTCTCCCTTCCCCCTCCCCACGCGCTCTCAACCTACCATCTTGTACCAACCCTCATCATAGTTTAGGACCTACTTTATACAGTTCAACTCAACTCACTTTCAACTAACCTATAACTTCTCTGGTATGTGTTCATTATAATTACATTTCCTTAAATAAATCATTGTTTATAATACTCGCGTTATCCCTCACGTTATCTGATCTGCTCTACTTTCATAGAATTCACTACTTAAGATTAGACTGATTATTACAAAGGCTATTATTCAATATTATTCAATAAGGTTTCCTCTGTCCCTTTAACAAATAAGAGGTGGTGCCCCCAAGAACTACATACTTTATTATAAATTAAGTATTGCTAATCTTAAACGAGCAAACCCCGCTACACAGCGAAGACTGCCCAAAGTGACTCCAACACGGTGGAAATTTTCATCACGTTAGGTTTGCACTGTGTATGAGCGGAGAGAAGAACTATTGGAGCTCTTTGAATTCATTGTTGACAACCACAATGATTTTGATGATGATGCTGTACACAGCGCTGATGGATACATTGCACTGCTGACGGGCTTCGAGTTCTGCTTTCTCCTCGCCACATTCAACTCCGTGTTCGCATACTCCGACATGCTCTTTGGGATCTTGCAGAATAAGGAGTATGACATGCAGTTCTGTTTTTCCAGCATCGAGGACTTTTGCAGCACCACAGAGAGAAAAGGCCAAATTTGACTCCATCTATGAGGACACTGTGCGCGAAGTCGGGGTTCCCAGCGGGCGCAGGGCACGGAGAGTTGGAGATGTGCGCGCAGCGTACCAGCAGCTACACAGTGAAATCCTGGACAACATTCTCACTCAGCTGAGGAACAGGTTCAAGGATCATGAAAAATGATCATGCCGCAACTGTATCACCTCACCTGCCTGGTGCTGACCATCCCCGTGTCCACCTCCTCCGTGGAGCGGTCTTTCTCGGCTCTGAAGCGCATCAAGACGCACGCCAGGAACAGTACTGGACAGGATCGCCTGGGAGCTTTGGCACTCATGCCCATAGAGAAAGGACTTCTTTTGGAGCTCAAATCAAAGGACAAACTTTATGACGCCGCCATCGCCCACTTCACAAAGAAAGACCGACGAATGGACTTCGTTTTCGTGTAAAGTAGGCCTGTGTTATAAATCACCTTGATTATTATTTCAAGGGATTAAGATTACTGGCTAAGTGGACATTCAGGAATTTGTATTCATTGTGGAGGTTGTCCCAGCGCAAATTGCCTTTAATTCAATATGTAATCAGTAAATCAATCAATCAATATATCAAACGTATCAGACTTGTGTCGTTGGATTTTTGTTTTTAGCGGGTTTTTATTCCCCCCATGCTCACTTGTCTGTCCCTTTCCCTGTGGAGAATTAAGGAGGTAGGACCTATAAATTAAAAGTGTGACTTTAATTTATTGCGCCATGCGTAATTGCGCAAGGAGAGGCATTTGCGCTTCATTGTAACTTTAAAACAGTCTTTGTATTACCAGCTTTGTGTAACTTTTGGCGTATTGTGATTTTGAAATTGAATTGTAGATTGATGATGCTCATGAATTTATTTGTCAATGTCTGAATGATTTGTAATGCGCCGTGATTTCATAGCGCTGTCCATGGTAATGAAATGAGCCTCGGTGTCTGTGTCAGCAGCGTCACGGGGTGACTTTCTGGGTGACCTAATTTTATATTTCCAGATTTTGGCTTTAGAGTATGTTTATTTAATTTCAACTAGGTAGCCTAAATGGTCTCCAGTTTTCTGAAGTTAATGTTGAGAATGTTTCTTTTTGCGGAGAATGTTATTGACGTTATGGTCTATTTGTTTACATCCTTGTCATCGTTAATTAAAGGATTGCACTTGTTTAACCCTTTCAATTAATCGTATTGTTGCTTTTTTCCGCGATGATTTTTTTCTCGGCGGTGATGGACGAGGTGAAGGCCCAGCTGTAGTACGGTACGCCACTGGTTTTAAAGTAAAAGAAGGATTCTAACCTCTCACCTGGTTAGACCCAGATTATATATTCATGAAAACAAAGTGACAAAAGTCTCTCCAGTTTGTGAGTAGCCTACAGAACAGTGTGTGTAAGAAAGAAATTAGTTGCAATTCAGATGTAGAGACACAGTCTATTCATAGTAAATGTAGAATTTGATTAAAGTAACCCTAGTGGACCATACTAGGCCACACTGAAGAACTCAGGCTTAAGTGAATTTGAATTTCTATTTCTCATCAGCAATCATATTAATAATTTACATTGCTTAGATGCCAGGCTAAGGTTACACACACATTTTCAGTCTTGGTCTGTGGACCCCCTGAAGTAGCCCTGGCCACCCCTTGGCCACCCCATATATAAAAGTCTGGTTCCGCCACTGAGTGTATGGGTGAGACCTTGATACAGCGACTCCAACACCCGATCACTACTGCGCAGATGGATCTTTGGACCTCACTTTGTGCATAAGAGCACAATCAAGCCAAAACAGGAAAGGGCCTTCCCCAAAATGTTTCCACAAAGTTCGAAGCACAGAATTGTTTATATAGTAACATTTTATACTCAAGCAAAATGAATTCATCAGTAGAACTAAGGTTCCAGCCCAAAACAAGGAAAACAACGCCTCCATTCCATTTGGCTTGATTTTAACCCAATGAACAAAGCGGAAGTCCATACAGATTGTGAGCCAGGCCCTCTCATCTAACATCAATGTCTGACATCACAAATGCTCATACTTTTGGCTAGGTATACTTGAGGAGTGAGTTTAGCCATTTCACACATTGGCTGCACGTTGTATACGACCCAATAGACCCCTGGTAGAGAATGTTGTATTCCAACTATTGCTTGTCTCATATAAGGACTGTCAACTTTCAGTCTTTGCAACACTTACTAGCCCTAGATGAGCCCGGTCTGCCGCCTTTAACTCTGGGGACCCTGATCAGTAGAGGAAGGCCAGATACAACCTTTGAAGGCCATCAAAGCAGCGTAAAGGGGTTACAGAACCAAGGTGGAGTCCAGCTACCATGGCTCTGACCCCAGGCACATGTGGAGTGGACTTAGAGCCATCACAGACTACAAAGGGAGAGGCTACAGTGAGACCCAATCCTCTGTCCTGCTGAATGCCTTCTACGCTCGCTTTGAGAGGGACAGTGTGCCTACATTAACTGTAGCTGAGGTGAGGCTTTGCTTCCAAAAGAACAACCCTCGCAAGGCACCTGGCCCAGATGGTATATCAGGTAGGGCCCTCAGGGGCTGTGCTGACCAGCTAGCAGAGGTCTTCAGTGACATCTTCAACCTCTCCCTCAGCCTGTCGGTACTCGCCACCTTCTTCAAAAGGACCACCAGTGCCCAAGAACACCAAGGTCACCTACATGAATGACTATCGCCCGATAGCACTGACCTCTGTCATCATGAAGTGCTTTGAGCGGCTAGTCAAATAATTCATTTGCTCCTTGCTGCCTCCCACCCTGGACTCCATGCAGTTTGCATACCGGTCCTACAGGTCTACAGACGATGCCATCACCCTGACTATGCACATTAGGCGACCTTATAGTGGGCCTAGCCTATTCAGAACCAACTCAACAACCAGCAAACCAGATTCCACATCAACATCCCATACTAAGCAGTGATGTTCCCTATCAAAATCACACTTCTAATGTCTAAATTGAATTAGTCCCTCATCATTCATCATTATTGTATATCACAGCAGCTTTGTGCTGTTAAGCAATTAACTAAGAGTTCTGAAAAAGTTTATTCGGTATGGAGAAAAAAACGATTGAAGCCTAATATTTTTCAACAGCCTACATAGTTAAACAAATGTGTTCTGTTACAGTAAGCATATCTACAGGGGAGCATGTTGTTGGTTATCATTATTACAAAACCTTGTCACCATGCATGTGTGTGTAATGTACACAAAAATGGCATTTAAAAGATTTCACCAATCCATCTTCTAATATGTTAAAGGATATAAATATATGATATCATAGTGTTATAGTTGTTTAGTCTATATACATGTAGCCCAGGGTCGGACTGGTCATCGGGAGAGTCGGGAAATTTCCTGAACGGCCGGTCAAACGGCCGCGGAATAATGCAAAAAATATATCGTAATAATACACGGCCGTAGGCCGGTCTGCGTTTCAAAGTCCCGGGACGTTTTTCAGTCCCAGTCCACCCCTGTAAGCTTAGGTATTTTTGTAAAAATACTTTTCGTTGATTTTAATACAACTGTCAGATGACTATTTGGTCAACATTTGGCCAATAATAGGCCTGCTATGTTGTGTGTTGCTCTGATAACTTAAAAGCGATAGCCTATATTTTTTTAACGATCTGGTAACTGAAAATAAAAAAATATATCTGACACCTAGGCTACAGCTCTTACTTTGAAATATGTTTAATGGTGACCCCCCTCATGTATAATCTGTCTCCCCTTTTGTGATGGGAATTGGTTAAATGGTTAAAGATTCGTTCCTCTGCCAACCGAGTCTTCGGGTTAAAGATTCGTTCCTCTGCCTACCGTGAATTTGGGTTAAAGATTCGTTCATCTGCCGACCGTGAATCCGGGTACGAGTCTTTGGATCGTTTTTCACGTGCATAGGCTCAGTACTGGTAGAGGAAGTCGAAAGGATTTGTTCATTTCCCGACCGTGTCTTCCTTTCCTCTACTAAACCTATGCAGGTCATGTGAAAAAGGATCTTATGACTTGTACCCGAAGACTCAATCGGGAAATGAACTAATCATTTCTGTTTCCTCGACTGAGCCTATGCAACTGTCCCGATGCGCGGCCATGAGAAAAAGGAACAAATCACTCTTTGAGAGGACTCGTTACTCCCGAGTCCTTGTAAGGATTCGTTCAAAATTAACGAATCGTGGCACTTCATGTTATAATGTGAAAAGTTTCACGTTATAACAAGATAGCTTATCTTGTAACAAGATAGCTTATCTTGTTATAAAATAAAAAGTTTCACGTTGTAACGTGATAAGTTTCACGTAATAACGTGAAAATAACTTGTTAGGGTATAACATGATAAACATCTTGTTATAACAAGAAACATAGTGATACTGATCCGTTTTTTTTCTTCTAGTGTGGCAGCAATACGCTGCCATACCTGTAGGCCACAGAAGGCAGAGACGATGTAAGTTCGTACAACTTATGTCTAGCTATTGTTACAGCATATCAAGCTATTCTTCAGTTGTTTCTGTCTGATACGAGTACTGCCTGAGTTGTTTCAGTCTAAAACGAGTACTCAATGTTTGCCGTTTTACCCGGCGATGCGAAGCTGCGAGTTAATATGTATTTTGCTAGCTTACTAACTTTTCACTGTACATCACACACGTTCCTAGCTAGTGGGTGATACATGTGTTGTGGTGCTAATCGTTACTGTGCTAGAGAGGATGTTTACTTTACTTGCAGTGTGATAATTGTACACTTTATTTCCGTATTTGTTGTTAAGTGATTAATAACCTATTGATTAATGTCAGATCATAGTAGATATAACAGCTGTGATATTAATGTACCTTTTTTGGGTTTATTTCAGAAACTTCATTCATTCATTGATCCAATGTACAGTTTGTGACTGCCTGTAGTGCACCATCTTACTACCAAGTAAAACCTTAAACTCCACCTGGTGACTCGTGCAGGTAATAGTTCCATTCCATTTTATTCCTAACCGTTTAAATTGGTAAAGATACAGTCATACTGAGAGCACCACTCAGACAAATATTCAAAGTAGAGTCGAATAGAATCAAGTGATGTCCAAAGACTTGAACAATGACACATTCATGACAGTTCACTTGGAGTCGACTGGAGTGTTCACTTGGAAGACATTGATGAATTGATCTCCATTTTTATAACCGATTTCAAATGGTGCTAGATGGAGGAAGAGGGACTCTAAGCACCAGAAGAAATCAGTCATCCTTAACTGGAGAAAGAGATAAGGAAGAGCAGGTGACAGAGAGACTCCTTCGACGAGTGTCCTTCACTGTGCTGTTCCCGTCCCCAAGAACACTGATTTCATATGGTGCTAGACACTGGGAACACAAATCTAAACCACCATGTGAAACCAGATTCTGGGGGAAGACCAGAAGAACCAAGGTGGTGCAATCGCCAGGGGCAGAAACAGCGAGCAGAGGATGACAGACGTGCAGACAGCAGATTAACCCGGGCCCACCACATAGGAGTCAAATTACTGAGACACTGTCAGGGTGTGAGGAGGGGTAAGACCCAAATGCAAGGGAGTACACAGCCATACTGAAAACAAAGGGTTTATTTCTGAAAAAAGCCAGGGACACAGATAGGGTACTCACATAACAGGAGTAGTAATGACAAGACAAAGACTGGACACAAAACAGAAACCTAAATACACAGAACCAAACGACACACAGGTGGACACAATGACGCTAACGAGAACGAGACACAGGTGAAGACAATGACAGGGAAACACTAGGACAGGGCAAAACCAAAAACAACAGGGGGGCACGGCTGTGGCCGTGACAGACACAACAAAGACACAAGGCCAATAACTAAAATACAGAGTCAGAAGCCTGTGTTCTTCTGATGAATGTGGTTGTCATGACAACCTTGCCATGAGACCAGCCGACGTGTGAGATCATGATTTTCCCCTCCATTTCTGCTCTCTTTTACCGTTGAGGTGTGAAGAGGAATTTAAATACAGTTCTGTTGACTCAACTGTGTCAAAGTCTTGTCATGAATCACATCAATTCATCACAAGGTTATCCACACACATAACAATTACAAATGTGATCCTCTATAAAATACTGTGCCCATTTGTGTTGGAAAGAAAAAAATATTTAAAAGTTTTTAGTCATTTCCACTGTCTAGTCATGAAAGCTGTATACATCTTTAACAAAGCTACGGTACTCACCAACATAAGTACTGGTATCAGGGCAAGCCAACCTCCCTACCACAGGTCCTGGGAAAAACACACAGAAACACCAGATGACAACAGATCAGACCCTATAGAGTGTGAGTTTGTGTTTGTGCAAGTGTGTGGGCAAACACCACGTCCACTAGACTTGCTTAACAAGACCTGCTTCCCTGGGCCTGCCTTATCATAGCCTAACAACCGACTGCTTATTGTGTGCAGCTTAGTGTACCTGCCCAGCAAGTATCTATGGACACATGGCACATGCATATGTCCATGTGACAGGTGTGCCAAGTGTCCTCGCATCCAGCCTACTAAACATACACACCTACCCAATGATGACACCAACACCGAGACACTCAAGATCACACTCTCCAAATAAGACACACGGTACAAACTTTAGGTCACACGGAAAACACAGTGGAGGCTTTATGGGAAATGTAGTTGAACAACACATTTAGCTCAGAAATTTTGTTATTTGTAAATTTGTTGTGTTCAGTGAATGCTTTTGTAACCTTGTCTAACAAAGCTTGGTGTATGGACAGAAGAGGGCGCTGCAACCCCCCAAAACACTTGTTTTTCAGAAGCCAGCCATTGGCACAGTGGCAAACGGTAC